>NW_028318225.1:733333-1100000 GCF_062004578.1 Staurois parvus
GGGTGCTGCTGTGGACTCAGCATATCTAGATTTTATCAAGTTATTTGATACAGTTCTACATAATGATCTAATACAAAAGTTGTACAAGCTAGAAGGTAGCCGTTGGGTGGGTCAGTGGATAGCCAGCTGGCTAAAGGATAGATACCAGAGTGTGGCTGTAAATGGTGTTCACTCCGAAAAGAGACCAGTCACTAGAGGTATACCACAAGGCTCTGTACTAGGTCTTGTTCTATTTAATCTATATGTAAGTGATATAACTAAAGGTTTGTTGGGTGTGGTATGTCTTTTTGCTTATGTCACAAAGGTGTGGAATAGGATTGATATCCCTAGAGGTGTATGTAACATGGAACATGATTTGGCATTGCTAGAAGATTGGTTAAAAAAGTGGAAATTGCAGTTCAATGTTTCTAAATGTAAAATAATGCACCTAGGGAAAAAGAATCCCTCGAGAGAGTACAACATTGGGGTTACAGTGTTGGCCAACACTTCAGAGGAAAAGGACTTGGGGGTACTTATTTCAGATTATTGCAAAATGAGCAAACAGTGTGGCCAGGCAGTGGGGAAAGCAAATAGAATTCTAGGATGCATCAATAGAGGGGGTCACCATCAGGAGAAAGGAGGTTCTGATTCCCTTATATAGATCTTTAGTTAGACCTCAATTAGAATGTGTCCAGAGATGGGTAACAAAAATGGTGAAAGGTCTGGAGGATAAAACATATCAAGAGCGACTTCAGGAACTTAACATGTACAGTATGAAGGAAAGAAGGGAAAGGGGAGACATGATTGAAACCTTTAAATACATCAAGGGGATGAACAGGGATCAGGAGGGCAGTATTTTCAACATGAAACCAAAATCAAGAACAGGGGACATGACCTTAAACTAACTGGAGGAATGTTCAAAACTAATCTCAGAAAGTACTATTCTACTGAAAAATCAGTTGATGCTTGGAATAAACTTCCAGCACAGGTAGTGAGCCAGTCAACAGTAAATAGCTTCAGACATTCTTGGGACAAGCATAGATCTATACTCAGACACAAAAATTAACAAAACAAAAAAACAAAAAAAAAAACAAAATGGGCACACTCGATGGACCACTCGGTCTTTTTCTGCCATAACTTTGCTATGTTTCTCTGAAACTATAGCTGCTACAATCCCATGAAGGAAAGGGAGCTTTTAAGCAGGCTTCCCCCTTTTTCACAATCACAGTCTAATTGTTTTCCTTCTAAGTGCAAATTTTCTGAATGGATCATGCACGGATTTTCAGCTTTCGTTAAATCTCTTTTGAAGGCCCTACACCCCTTTTGCATTACCACAATGCACGGTACATCAAATTATGCATATTCAATTTGAATGGCACCTCAATGTACCTTTCACAAAACACCGGCACTGCAAGCATAGTAATACACTACTTTATTATGTAGGGTGCTGTATTGTTAATAATAATTGTTGGGATAGGCAGCCCAATCACAACACATTTGCATTAAGGGATAGGTTCACTTTTTGTAACATTCTGCATTTTGTATTCAGGATGTAACATGTTATGATCAGACTGGCCACTGCTCCCCTACTTTCACAGCTAATGGGAGATCCCCCCCCCCCCGCTAGCTGTCAAATGTTTAAAAAACGAGGCTGTGCAGGGCTCTTCCCACCGGGCTGCATCACTCATTCCCAATTTTCTGTGAATGAGAGACTACAAGTCCCGATGGCCTTAGCAGCTGTCAGCTTGTAGTCCTTAATGAACTACCACAGTGCTGTGGAACGCTGTGGTATTTCATTGATGCTTCTTGTCAGTATATCTGCTCGCTTGTACATCCTGTAGAGGCAAGAATATATACTGACAGATCTGCAGGAGACCTGCATGGCACCACAGATCTGCTGATCACTGGTGCAATACTTTACAGGCTCCTGCTGACAAAAATAATAAATGCACATTTTTTTACCTACAAAAAAGTGAATTTATTATTTTTTACTAAAAGGTGATCTTATCCTTTAACCTCCCTAACGGTATTCCCGAGTGTAGCTCGGGGTAAAGTTTCTGTACCAAAAGCGGTAACCCCGAGCTACACTCGGGCTTACCATGCGGCGCTGCATAGGGAGTCCCTGCAGCACTTACCTTGTCCTTCGCTCCCGCGATGTGTCCCCTGCAGCGTCCCCGGCCAGCTGGCATCCGGCTCCTGTGTTCCGGTCCCTGTGACGTTGGGACGTACGGGCGCCGCCGCCGCCGGCGGCGGGAAATTTGAAAATGTAAAAAAAATTTCATTTTTTTAAAAACGATTTTTCATAGTAAAACATTGCTGTTTCAACCCATTTCACATACATTTTGTCCCTAGTCCTCTGTCCTGTCCCGTCTGCATTTTGAATGTTCTTTCTGCCTGGAAACTTAGAAAAGTCCACGGCGTCCAAAAAGTGTCCCTTTAGGTCTAAAGCGGTTTTAGACCAGCTAGAGAACAGCGATAGTAAATCAGAACCACTTGCAGAATTGAGTGATAATGATTCGTGGAGAAATTCGTCATCAGACACTGAAAACAATTTTGCGACTCAGCAATGTGCGAACTTGGCGCTATATTTCAAATTTCAGTGTTTTTGGTTTGATTATATTATTGAATTAAATTTATTATTATTATATTATTATTTTTTATGATTATTTATTAAATTATAATTTATGATTTCGTGTTTCAAATTTTATCCTACCCGGGATGCTTAATAGACTCTTGTTCGGACAGATTTCAGTGAGTTATTCCTAAATATAACAGCCTACAATAAAAAAACTACATATTTCCATGCAGAATAATGGTACCGCTTTCAGCACCAAAAATCGGAAATAATCATACCGCTAGGGAGGTTAAATGCACCACATAGATGTAAAGGTATACCAAATCAAAATAGAAAAAGCGCCACACTATATCCCAATAGAATTATATGATAGCAGCAAAACCCAACTAAAAATTATTATTATTGGCAAAATAAACAATATATAATAAAGGCATGCGCTAAATAACATATATATCCATATTATTAAATGTCCATAATCACTCTGTGCAACATAATTAAGTGTCCATAATTAATTTGTGCAAATCAAAAAAACAATTTTTTTTTTAAATATGTATCACTTCTCCGTGAATTCATATATCAACATAATTACATATCCATAATTAATTTGTGAAAATTTCAAAATTAAAAAATTTTTTATAATAAAAATATATATGTCTCCTCTGTGAATTCCTAAATTTGTGAATAATCCACCACCAGATAAATTAGATGGACTCACCAGAGCTATATGCTGCTCAGATTATGGAACAGCAATAGCGCTTTTGCTCTGGGAGCGATGGGTAAACGGTATCCAGGTGATAATTGTAGTAACTTTTCAATCACATCCAGATAAATACTAATGGTAATCCGATTTCATTGAAATAATCAATACTCTACTGCCATAGATCTCAAGATGCATCTCTCCATTAACTCTGTATCTCCATATATGAATCTCACTCAGGGACAAAGGAAAAAGATTGATGGTGCAGTACGTTTTAAACACATGTGAATTTATTTAAAATGCCAAACAACTCACAAGAAAGGTGTCCAGACAGACACCAGCTTCAACAGCAATATACAGCACTGCACTGATAATGATCTCCGCTTACCGCGGATCACCTCCGACACACACTGCCAAAAGAGCGTCCTGATGTCAGCATCAAGTAGGCCACGCCCAATGCGTTTTCGTCACCACGATGTCATCAAGGGGCGGTACATCTATATATTGTTTATAGATGTAAAGGTAACTGCTAGTTTTCACAGCCTACAAACACCTAACACACAGGTATTGCTGTTGATAGACTGGTTGCGTTGTGTTGGGTAAATCCATTTCTGACTGAATTTTGTTGGTTGGAACATATAATTTCTGTTTCGAATTTGTTCTACATCAGTTGTATTACAATGCTGCACTTATTATTGTGTTATTTCACATTACAGAAAATGACATTTACTATTGCTTCATCAGTACAGGCATAACTATGGGTTTTTTTTCAAAACAAAATCATTACTACTGAATAAGCACACGTCTGTACTTTAAAATGTTACAGTGGGTGACCTGAAGGAAAAAAGAAACCCTCACACTAAAAATATGCTGGTCACATTGGCCACCACAATTTCAACACATGCAAGATGCTTGTTACTATGTCAACATGAAAGATCACACTGCCTTTGCCTGCAGCACCAAATTATGTATTTCAGCTGTTACTGCTATGATGACTGACAGCGGGACAAAGAGTGCACCTTTCATTGGCATGGCAACCTGCCTTACATACTGGTACAGTGATGATGGAAGTTGAAACAGGTTAAAGGCTGATATCTTACGACAGAAAAAAATACATGGCAGTTCAGATTAAGGTCAAAAGATTCAAAAGTCATATTTGTGGCCAAAATGTAATTCACGTTTTCTTTCATGAAACAAATTTAAAAAAATATTTTCTATTTTTATACAGATTTATTGATTTTATATTTGATACTTTTATAAATAGAGGACACAAATATTTTAGTATGAAATAGTTGAATTGTATTTCATTATTGATAGCATCCCTATACGTCTGTGTAGGGATGCTATCAATAATGAAATACAATTCAACTATTTCATACTAAAATATTTTTGTTCTCTATTGATCCAGTTCAGCTCCAGAAGGTTCATGACCAGGCCATTGTTTGCTATCTAGCACTGCGCTACATTGACTGGTAATTGTGTGGTCATGCAATGCTGTACCCAAACAAAATTTATATTTTTTTTTTTCACACAAATAGAGCTTTCTTATGGTGGTATTTAATCACCACTTGATTTTTTATTCTTTGCTTTTTGCTACAAACCGTTCACAATAAAAATGTTTTTCAAAAATGTAATTCCTTCATAAATTTAGGCCAAAATGTATTCTGCTGCGTGTCTTTGGTAAAAAAAAAATCCCAGTAAGTTTATATATGATATACAGTGGGGATCGAAAGTTTGGGCACCCCAGCTAAAAATTTGTATTAATGTGCATAAAGAAGCCAAGGAAAGATGGAAAAATCTCCAAAAGGCATCAAATTATAGATTAGACATTCTTATAATATGTCAACAAAATAACAGAAAACAAAAAAATGGCGTCTGCAAAAGTTTGGGCACCCTGCAGAATTTATAGCATGCACTGCCTCCTTTGGCAAGTATCACAGCTTGTAAACGCTTTTTGTAGCCAGCCAAGAGTCTTTCAATTCTTGTTTGAGGTATCTTTGCCCATTCTTCCTTACAAACGTCTTCCAGTTCTTTGAGATTTCTGGGCTGTCTGTCACGCACTGCTCTTTTAAGGTCTATCCATAGATTTTCAATTATGTTGAGGTCAGGAGATTGTGAAGGCCATGGCGAAACCTTCAGTTTACGCCATTGATGTAATCCCCCGTGGATTTCAAGGTGTGTTTAGGATCATTATCCATTTGTAGAAGCCATCCTCTCTTTAACTTCAGCTTTTTCACAGATGGCATCAAGTTACCATCCAAAATTTGCTGAAATTTTATTGAATCCATTTTTCCTTCTACTCGTGAGATGTTCCCTGTGCCACTGGCTGCAACACAACCCCAAAGCATGATTGATCCAACCCCATGCTTAACTGTTGGACAGAGGTTCTTTTCATTAAATTCTGTGCCCCTTCTTCTCCAAACGTACCTTTGCTCATTCCGGCCAAAAAGTTAAATTTTAACCTCATCGGTCCACAGAACTTGTTTCCAAAATGCATCAGGCTTGTCTATATGTTCATTTGCAAAGTTCAAACGATGATTTTTGTGGTGAGGACGTAGAAGAGGTTTTCTTTTGATGACTCTTCCATGAAGACCATATTTGTACAAGTATCTCTTTATAGTGGAATAGTGTACCACAACTCCATTGTCTGCCTGATCTTTCTGGAGGGATCGTGCAGTCAAACGTGGGTTTTGAATTGTTTTTCTCACAATCCTGCGAGCTGTTCTGTCTGATATTTTTCTTGGTCTTCCAGATGTTGCTTTAACTTCCACTGTTCCTGATGACTGCCATTTCTTAATTACATTCCGAACAGAGGATATTGACATCTGAAAACGCTTTGCTATCTTCTTATAGCCTTCTCCAGCTTTGTGAACTATTTTCAGTTTCAGTTTTCTAGACAACTGCTTAGAAGAACCCATGGTGCTGATTGTTGGGGCAAGGTCAGATGAGTCTGGGCATTTAAAACCTTTGAGATTGACATCACCTGGTCTTCCCAGACGATGATTGAGAACAATCCATGACACTGGCAGATCTCAGCTTTGCAAAGGGGGCAGTGCATGCTATAAATTCTGCAGGGTGCCCAAACTTTTGCAGACGCCATTTTTTTGTTTTCTGTTATTTTGAAAGTGTAAATGATGGAAATAAAATCTAACTTTTGTTGACATATTATAAGAATGTCTAATCTGTAATTTGATGCCTTTTGGAGCTTTTTCCATCTTTCCTTGGCTTCTTTATGCACATTAATACAAATTTTTAGCTGGGGTGCCCAAACTTTCGATCCCCACTGTATATTTATATAGGGTCTACCTATACTAGTAATGTCGGTGATCAGCGACTTATAGTGGGACTGTGATAGTGCAAAGGGCAATCTCATACTAACTGACATTGACAGGGTGGGAAGTGACCAACTGACACTGACTCTGGACTGTGATTGGATACAGCCGATCAGCAGGGCCTGGCCATGAATCATTGGCTGGGACCTGCTGACTAAATCCTGCCATGTCTAATTAGACAAATGTTTTCGGTGGAGGAACTTGACTGGCCTGCACAGAGTCCTGACCTCAACGCAATAGAACACCTTTGAGATAATTTAAAGCAGAGACTGTGAGCCATACCTTCTCACCCAACATCAGTGCCTGACCTCACAAATGCGATTCTGGAAGAGTGGTCAAACATTCCCATAGACACACTCCTAAATCTTGTGGACAGACTTCCCAGAAGAGTAGAAGCTGGCTGCAAAGGGTAGGCCAACTCAATATTGAACTCTATGCGTTAAGACTGGGATGCCATTAAAGTTCATGCGCGTAAAGGCAGGTGTCTCAATGCTTTTGGCAATATAGTGTATATTGTAGCAGGGTGAGGCCATGCCACCGTGAAAAATGGCATTCTAGCCCAAGATTTGTGGAAAACAGGCACACTGATGGTGCAGGTGTGTGCAGTCTTCATATTAGAGACAGGATTAGAGGTCAGGGTCCCACCCTCTGGAGGGGGCCAGTGATTGTAAGAGAGCAGAGAGGTGCATGTCTGCACTGCGTGACTAGTGATGGGCCGAACACCCCTATGTTCTGATCGTGGTTGAACGTTCGAACTTAATGAACGTTCAACCACAAACTTTTAACTCAATGCAAGTCTATGGGACTCGAACTTGTAAATTCAAAAGTGCCCATTTTGAAGATGTATATGCAAGTTACTGGCCATAAAAGGGGTATGGGGACCTGGGTACTGCCCTGAGCGACATGAATCAGTAAAATAAACATTTCAAAAAGTACAATTTTTAAAGTAGGGCTTTAAAAGGAAATGCCACTCTAAAAATGGGGGGAGGGAAGCGTAGGGTACCCCTAAATTCCTATCAGACCCTTGATCCGAGCACAGGTCTGGCAGGCCAGGAAATGGGGGATCAAGCGCCCCCCCCTCCCTGCTTACCAGGCCACGTTCCCTTGGCATTAGGACAGTCTCCTCATGCTGATGGGGACAAGGGCCTCTTCCCGACAACCTTTGCCTGTTGGTTGTGGGGGTCTGCGGGCAGGGTGGCTCATTAACATCAGCGTACCCCTTTATCCTTTATATAAGGGGGTACCCTGATGCTGACTCTCCCCCTTGTGAATGAGTAAGGGGTACTTGTACCCCTACCCACTCACTAAAGGGTTTCATTTAGAATAAATTTATTTAATTGAACAAAAGAAAACAGCAGTTTTTAACAAGTCCTTTAATTTAAAAAAAGCCAAAAAAAGCAAAAGAAAATTGATTCCATCAATGTAATCATGATTGATTACGGCGTCCAGCATTGTCGAGACATTGGTGACTCGCCCAAATTTAAAAAAAACCTGATGCCCACCGACCTGCCTGCACCCACCGAGCACTCGCCGGTTTATATATATATATATATATATACTGTGTGTGTGTGTATATATATATATATATATATATATATATATATATATAATAGGTCTGACAGTTGCCGGTCAGATGTAAACAATTGGGCAGAGCTAGTGGAGATAACACCACTAGCTACGGCTGGTTATAATGTGATTGTTCAGCGAACACACAACCGGCAGATGTTCGAGTTGAGCTTACTTTTGACTCGAACATCAAGCCCATCCCTAGAGAGGACAGTCACAGGCACACACCTGTGAAGGAAGGGACAGCGGGGAGCTGCAAGAAATACAGAGTCAAGCTGACAAAGGTACAGCATTTTGTGCATGAGTACTGGAGCTGTGTGTTAGACGGTCTGGGGGACCAAGGCATGAGGCCTGAGCAGTAGAGCTGTGAAGAGAGCCACAAGGCTGATTACTGTTTATGTTTGTTTGATGGTGGAAACCCCTGCATGGGAAGCTGATGTGAAATTTAATTTGTTTCAAATAAAAGTGGGCAGAAAAAGCCCTAAAATGTACCTCTGGCCTGTTTGGCACTACTGACGAGCTACAGAACCCCCAACTTGTTATGATATATACAGGGCTTTTGTTCAGCAGGAACACGGGTGAACGCATTTCTGGTACCTACAGCACTGAGTGTATGTAATGGCAAGAGGTGCTGGGGTGTGCTGGATGGTCTATTGATGCTGGCTGCTGGGGGATCTATTGCAGTTGGAGGGGATCTATTTTGTTTAGGGGTCTATTGTTGCTGGGAGGTCTATTGTTGCTGGTAGGGAATCTATAGTTGCTGGGGTGGAGGGATCATATGTTGATGGTGGTCACTGGTTCCTGGGAGTGATTTACTGTTGATGGAGCATTCTTTTGATGCTGACTGCTGGGAGTTCTGTGGTTGCTGCTGGGGGTCTGTTGTTTCTGGGGTGGTAGTTTGTTGAGGATGGTCCATTGTTGCTGGGAGTCTATTGTTGTTGGTGGGAAATCTATTGTTCCTGGGGGAGAGGGGTCTTATGTTGCTGGGGGGTCAATTGTTGCTGTGAGGAATCTACCGTTGAGAGCGAGATCTATAGATACTGGCTGCTGGGAGATCTGTTGTTGCTGCTGGGGTCTATTGTTGCTGAGGTCGATCTATTGTTGCTGGGTTGGTGTTTTGTTGTGGAGGGTCCATTGTTGTTGGAGCGTCTATTGATGTGGGGGATCTGTTGTTGCTGGGGGGTATTCTATTGTTGCTGGTTGCAGGGGATATATTGTACTGCTTTTCTTGTTATCATAAAAAAAATACTTAGCATCACAAAATGACACTTGGTTCTGTATTTTCAGAAAGGTTAGGTGGGCAGGGGGTAGAACCAAGGGATTTTATTCAGAGGTGGGTAGGGGGTGGAGACAAGGGTTGACTCAGAAAAGGGGAGTTCCTGCACCTATTCTATGAGAAAAAAAGTCCAATGTGTGTGTGTATATATATATATATATATATGTGTAATGGTGAGTGGTTAAGTTAGCAAAGCAACCCCAAACTATTATGTTTCCTCCAACAAACCTCCTGGCTAGTACTATAGTGCTATTAATTTGAAAAGCAGACAGCTTTTTATTTATTCATGTGAAATCTTTATCCAAAAAAGAAAAAAAAACTGTTGCTACAACTGCTTTTGTAACTGCAGTGTGAACTGGAATTGCTGCAATTTGTTAGTGTATCTAAATCTGCTAATACATCTGACACTTCCCTTCCCCCAGAATAACAATGCTGCTGTCCAAAGGTGTCCCCTATGCTCATTCATCCAGAGTGGGGGCGCTCTAATACAGGAGGTGTATTACTGGCCAGATCACCAGGTGAAACAGAGGGAAAAAGCCTAGTAAAGAAAACTAATGCAGCCACCACATCTAAGGAATGGTAAGCTGCAATATAATACATGTTTGTTTTTTGGTCTTAATAGCACTAAATTGTGGTATTGGTGTGAGGTGCTTTGTTCCTCCCAATATCCACACAGTCTTTTTTCAAACTTGAGATGTTTTGAGATTTCTTTCATCCGTTTGTTAACACCATTTTTCCAGTGTTTTTCTTATAGCGGACACATAAATACAGACTTTGGACATTTTCAGAGATCTCTGCAGGTCCTTTAATGTTACCCTAGGATTCTTTTGCACTTCCATCAGCATTACACTCACGTATATTTTCTTTTTTGTATTTGACACTATAAATAACTCACATTCATACATTTTTCATTCAGTCATGAAGAATTCATTGTTTAATAGGTTACCATATGTTTCAGGTGAAGCCACTGTACCTGAGTTTTGCTATCATTTCCTACCATTGCAAAAGCCTTGGGGCAGTCCAGGGTAAAAATCGGAAACAACACAGTATAATGCATGTGCCGCTCTAATCTTTGTTTTGACTTTGAAATTTAATCTGCAGCCTTATAAAGCAAACTGCTTCTTCAGTTCATAGTGCAGCTGATACATTATCCTCCATTGATTTTCACATAAAATGCACAAAAAGCAATGTTCTTTACTCAATGAGTCAACAAAACGTTTTAAGGAACATGTAATGCAGACAGCATAAAACTGTTCCACTGTTATGAGCAATTTAAACCAAATTTACCAAGTTAGCTAGTTTATTAGGCAGTATTATTTTTCTGGTATGAATGAGTGTAGCTCAATGTCTTGAGATAAGATAGCCAAACTTAATTATTGTCTTTGTTCAATACATTTAAGTATAAGGTTTTCACTTTCAGTAGTTTTAAGCCAATAGGAAGCATGCCACGCAGCATGCAACAAAAATAGAACCAAATGCCCTAAAGATGGATAAATGAATCTAGGAAAAAGATGTTTCTGCTTTTTACACAATGCACTTCTGACTGACAGAGTTAAGAGACCGTAAATAGGAATGTGTTTAAGCCACCAGTCCTGGTGGAGGACCTCATGAAAACATTTTTATAGTGCCTTGTTTCTATTTATGCCCTGTGCAAAGATATTTAATCCTACAATAATATACTTCATCCATATTGCTAAATGGCATTGGGAGTCTTGAACATGTTTTATTTTTAACCACATTAAGACCAGGACAATTCTGACAAAATCAGTATTTTTTGTGAGAAAATTACTTAGAACTCCCAAACGTTTTATATATATATATATACTATATTGCCAAAAGTACTGGAATTCCTGCCTTTACACGCTGATTAACTTTAATTGGCAACCCAGTCTTAGTCCGTAGGGTTCAATATAAACCGCCGTGCAAACACAGTGTGACATAAAAAATTGCAACGACTGCCATTTAATCTCCAGGGTCTCTGCTCTCTTGCTTACTCTCTCTCTCAAGGTTTAGGAGTTTGTCTATGGGAATGTTTGACCATTGTTCTAGAAGCGCATTCACTGTACTGTACTGATGTCGGACAAGAAGGCCTGGCTCGCAGTCTCCGCCCTAATTCATCCCAAAGGTGAAACTCGGGTTGAAGTCAGGACTCTGTGCAGGCTCCAAACTCGCTCATCCATGTCTTTATGAACCTTGCTTTGTGCGCTGGTGTGCAGTCATGTTGGAACAGGAAGGGGCCATCCCCAAACTGTTCCCACAAAGTTGGGAGCATGAAATTGTCCAAAATGCCTTGGTAAGTTGAGTTCTTAAGAGTTCCCTTCATTGAAACTAAGGAGCCAAGTCC
Source organism: Staurois parvus (assembly GCF_062004578.1). NCBI lineage: Eukaryota > Metazoa > Chordata > Amphibia > Anura > Ranidae > Staurois > Staurois parvus. The sequence goes on from NW_028318225.1 coordinate 745,103, forward strand.
AACCCCTGAAAAACAACCCCACACCATAATCCCCCCTCCACCAAACTTTACACTTGGCACAATGCAGTAAGGCAGGTACTGTTCTCCTGGCAACTGCCAAACCCAGACATGTCCATCAGAGAACAGAGAAGTGTGATTTGTCACTCAGGAGAACACGTCTCCACTGCTTTAGAGTCCAGTGGCGGTGTGCTTTACACCACTGCATCCAACGCTTTGCATTGCACTTGATGATGTAAGGCTTGGATACAGCTGCTCACCCATGGAAACCCATTGCATGAAGCTCAATACCCATTGTTGTGCTAATCTGAAGGCCACATGAAGTTTTGAGGTCTTTAGCTATTGACTCTGCAGACAGTTGGTGACTTCTGTGCACTGTGTGCATGCGCTGACCTCGCTCTGTCATTTTATGTGGCCTACTACTTCATGGCTGAGTTGCTGTTTTCCCAGTTGCTTCTACTTTGTTATAATACCACTAACAGTTGACAGTGGAATATTTTGTAGCAAGGAAAAACACAATATATAACCCATTTTTTTGTTAAAATATAAAAGATAACGTTAAACTAAGTAAATAGACCCCTAACATGTCCAAATTTAAAATTGCACACGCTCATGGCATGGTGACAAAGTACGATATTTAAAAATCTCCTTAGGTGACGCTTTAAAATTTTTCACAGGTTACCAATTTAGAGTTACAAAGTAAGTCTAGAGCTATAATTATTGTTAACATTTTCAGCAATGCCTCACATGCGCGGTGTGAACATTGTTTACATATGCATGTGCAACCTATGTATGAGTTTTGCACATGGACACAGACAAACATCCATCTCTTTCTCTCTACAAAAGTTTCAGTGGTTAAGAACGGGCGTATCTTGGAGATGTTGCGGAGGTGAAGTCTACAAGATTTGGAGAGCGATTGGATTTGGGGCTGAAAGGACATATGGGAGTCTAGGATTACACCTAGGACCCTGGCATGAGGTGGAGGAGTCTATGGAATCTGGACGGCGTTGGACCCTTCTGGTGAGCCTGTGATGACCCCCATGAGTGAGTGACACCATCCCTGGGAGTCTGCTGCAGCCCTAGATGACGCCATTCTGATGACCAGATCCTGATGTCCATGTGGAATATTTACATACAACGCTCAGTTTGTATGTACTTCTGGTAAGTGCATCATTGTACTATTGCCTCACGGAACAGCCAGGAGTCTGCCACTACTTTGTGAATTCTACAATTTAGAGCCTTTTTGATTATTGGACTTCTTATATATTTATACCATGAACTGACAAGTTTGATGAAATATGCACTGTATATGGGTATTTTCACAATTTTATTTTCAGCGCTGCATTGTTTTGATTTTTATGTATGAGTTTGCCTATTATTTATTTTATTTAAAAAATGATGTTTACACTGTCCCTTTACGTTTTTATCACTTTTATTTCTATCACAAGAATTGTAAACATCTCTCGTGATAGCAATAAAGCATGACAGGTCCTCTTTATAGAAGATAGCCATAATTTTAAGATAATTGGTCACAGATACCTTTCCAGGGGTCCCATCTAGCATCAAAACCTGGGATTGTGTCTTGCAAAGTATGGAAGACATGTCCCATTGTCATAGTGGAATCAACTCTTGTCAGAGTTTGAGAAAATGGGATCACAGGAGATCTCCAGTTAGCAGCTATCACCCATACACAGGCTACACAGAAGGTGTGAATCAGCCTTTGTATATCGGAAGAGATTCCTATATTAGGAGCAAACAACAGACAATTAGAGGGATTCAGATATATCCCAAATACGTTGCCAAAGTGGGGTGACAACATTACAGTCCCAAAAGATGGGAATAAATGATCCTAGTGTAGGGCAGCCCCTAAAACATGTGTTAGTTACAGAGGGGAACAAAGAATGGAGACAGAGCGGAATATAAAACCAGCGATTGATACGTTTTAGAGCAGCTCCTCTGACAGAGACATATTTTGTACATTTGCAAAAATTCGTTAGCATAACATTTCTGTCCCATTCCTACAATTGCTGATTGCAGTCTTCTTCCCATTTAGTGAAATAGAGAGGTTTTTTGGAGGTACAGGAGCCTAAGAGCTGTTTGTAAAGTTGGGAGATAAGACCTTAATAGGGGTCTCATTACAAATACTCTCATATTCAAAGGGGTAGAAGGCAGGGGAACAAGCCACTGGAAAGGAGGATATAAAAAATTGTATGATCTGGAGATATCTGAAATATTCTTGTCCTGGGGCTTGGTATTGCTGTTGTAATTGCAAAAAGGTGTTAAAGTTAGAGTTTGTGTGAAGGGACCTGAAAGTGGTAAGGGAATTAGAAATCCGCCACTGAAATCTATCAGGGTTGGGAAATGCAACAATAAAAGTGGGATCACCTAAATATGAAGTGGCTGGTGGGGAATTAGATTAGATTATATTTATTTTTATATTTAGACCACAGTCTGATAGATTGTGCGACAATGGAGTTCAATTAAGATAAATCTTTATATAGGGCAGACTTAGACCAAAATAAACTAGTGAGATGGTAAGGTAGAATAAAGGGCCACTTCAAATTTGATCCAAGGCACTTTGGAGTTAGGAATGTTCTTTTAAGCAATTTGGGCTAATTTGCACAGCCAAAAGTTAGGCCACCCGCTGAATGGGGCTGATACAGGGTATTTGCAGAGTATCTTGCTCTTCTGTTGGACCAGATACATTTATTAATATTGGTTTGTAGAACATCCAAAAATCCCTTGTGAACAGTGATTGGGAGTGCTCTAAAGAGGTAGAGTATCTTAGGAAGAACATTCATTTTTGTAGCTACCACTGTGCCTAAAAAAGAAATGTTATATGAGGACCAAGTTTTCAGCATAAGATAGGTTTTGGATACCAAGGGCAAATAGTTACGTTGAAACATTTTCGAAAAATCTGATGTAAGGGAATTGCCTAAATATGGATGGCCTCTGGGGACCACATGAAAGAAAAGGAGATTTGGAGAGTTTCACACATGGACTGAGGGACCCCTATTGGCATAGCAATGGATTTTGTAACAAAAAGAAAGGGTAGCAAATTTACACAGCAGTGAGCATAGAAATAAGGGGTTGTGTGAGGAATAATACCACATTGTCTGCATACATTGATAAGAAAGGCTCTTCTTAGCATAACCATGAATATCTGGATGTAAAGTAATAGCTGTAGACAAGGGGCACTATGGCTAACATAAATAGTAACGGTGAAAGTGGACAGCCCTGCCTGGTACCCCTTCCCAGTGTGAAAAAGTCCGTACAGCCACCTGGGATCTTTATTCTAGTCTTGGGAAGATGATATAGTGCCTGAAATCCATGAAGAAATTTGGCACACAAACCATACCTGGGTAATAGTGTTGATAGATATTCCCACAATACACTGTTGAAGGCATTCTGAATATCTAAACTCAGAAGAAGTAGGCTTTGGGAGTGCATGTTGCAATCCTGTATATTATCGGATACCAACCAAATATTATCAGTAATCAATCTGTTGAGAATAAACCCAGATTGAGCTGAAGAGATGATGGTGGGAATAAAGGATTCCAACCTATCAGCTAACAATCTGCTAAAAGTCATTATTTATAACCAAGATTGGTCGATAGTTTTGGGGGGGAAAATGGTCCTTATTTGGTTTAGGGATGAGTGTCATGTATGCCAGCAGCCTCTCCTCTGGGAAGAGATTACCAATTATAATGTAATTATATAAGGAAGATAAACATGGGGCTAAGATATGCACACATTTTTTACAATATGAGGTAGAAAACCTGTCTGGGCCAGGGGCTGTAGAGGTTTTCAATTATTTAATTACTTTAGCAATTTCATCCGGGCTACATGGGACATTCAAGGTGTGAGAGAGTTTAGGAATGGGGATGGTATCCAACCACTCCAGAGCTGAGTGGGGTATACTACCATTAGGAGCAGATAAAAGGTCCGAATACTGGGATTTAAATATTTGTATTACATCTTTTGGGAGTGAAGCCACTTCACCTGAAGAGTTGCGCAATTTATACACGAGTAGGCCGTAGAGTTTGTTTCAATGTGTGACCAAACATTGAGGATGTTGAATTACTATGTAACAAGAATTTAGCTTTGCACCAGCATAGTGCCTTTTTGATCTTATTAGACAGAAGCAGATTTAACTCCAGGCATTTACTAGACATTTGTTGGGTCAGAGCTGCCGAATGAGAGATGGCATGGGTTTTATATAAGGATTTAAGTTCTTTGGTTAAGGTATAGATATTGATATTATATATATTTATATATATTATTGGTATCTTGATTTGTTGCAGACTGCGACAAGGCCGATCAGTCGACTGCAAAGTACAGCTTCATGCGCCATCCACAGCATGGTCGGGGACACGTCAGGGGTGCTAATTGTTTTAAAATATTGCTCCAGAGTCTAGAAAATTTCTAGTTGGAGGCCTGGGTCAGAAAACAAAGAATCATTAAGCCGCCAAGAAGGTGCTTCTGCTTCAATGAGACCCAGCTTAAGTAAAGTCTCTTGACTTTCAACCAGAGTGGTAATTGTGTAGGTGCTGCTATTGTGCAGTATTGTGAGCTTGAAGAGAAATCCCCAATGGTAGCAAATCCACGCAGCAAATAGTAGAGAGATGATCTCTTTAAATTGATGACATCTGTCCAGAGTTGCAAGTGATAAATCTGGAAAGATTTGCAGCTTACAGTCATCAAGTGATATGTTTTGGGTATTCCTGGCTGCTCTAAGGATATTCTCCTTAACTTGGTAGTCCTTGAGGCATAGGACAATGTCTCTAGGGGGTTGGTCGTAAGGTGGTTTGGGGTGTAAAGCTCTATGCATGCGGTCACATGTAAAGCCACAGGGATCTTGCTCAGGAAGTAGGGATTTAAACAGGTGAAGCACTGTGGCAGTTATATCAGTGTTAGTTTCAGGAATGCCACGGATTCATAGATTGTTCCTCCTTTTATGGTTATCCAGATCCTTCATCTGTGATTGTAAGTGGTTAAATGCCATAGCAAGATGTTCATGTTCTTTCTGAAGCTCATTATCAGCTAGTGCTAGCTCATCATGTTTAGTTTCCAGCTTATAAGGGCGATCACCTAAGGCTGTCAGTTTACGTGTAAGTGAATTTGTCAGCCAGCCTATTATATATAGCTTCAAGTGAGTTTTCTAGATTTTGTTTGGTAAGCTGTGGTATATACTCACTGTCCTGCTGTACAGTGGTGGTGGGAGCTGGAGATTGAGTGGGAGCTGCTGTGTGTGAGGAGGCCACGCCATCTTGGGCCATGCTGTTTTTCTCCTTCACTCTGGAGGAGGTAGGTCATAAGGCACTTCTGAGTGCTGGGGTGACGTTTCTTTCAGTGTCGGCATGTACAGGGGATAGAGAAAGGGGGTGATGAAAAAAAGTGTAATCCACAGTGGTTTCTGGCCCCTCAAAAGAGGCTTAGAGTCCCTGGAAGGTGCAGAGCTAAGCACCAAGGCTGCTGTCCTGACCCATGCCGCGCATTCGCTCATTATCATCAATTTCAAAAACAAATTTTGGTGGCTCAAGCAAACCATACACAGAGCACTAACACTCTTAACCTCTTCGCGCCTGGAGCCTCCCAGCCCTTTAAGAGTTTAAGAAGCAGGTAGACGGGCGGGGTTTTAGGGTCATGTGACCGCCGTGATTCGCTTTCACGGCGGTCACATGATCGGAAAGGGATAGGAAAGGAAAAGGGGAGATCGGGACCTTTCCGTGTATCAGGGACATATGTGCTGGGAGCACGCAGGGCGCATGCTCTCAGCACATATGCATTTTCTAATTGCATGCAAATATGCTGCCACTCGGCATCAAGGCTCACATGCCGAGAGGCCACATAGTTGCATGCGTTCGGCATCAAGGGGTTAAAGAAGGTGGCCTGTGACTGCATGTGTGTGACTGCGTGAATGACGTTGTGTCATGCATTTTGAAAATGTGTGACTGTCATTGAGATTGTAAACCAACTTTGTGTATGAGGGCCCCCGGAACCTGAAGTGCCCCAGGCCCCCCAAGGTCTAAATCTGGCCCTAGCTGCAGGCAAACAAAGCAGTAGGAAAGTGCTGCAAAGGTTTCAATGGGAGGTGGAATGTCTTAACAAAACAACATGTCACCTGAATTTTTAATTTCAAATTAAAATATTTCCAACTATAAAGTTTATTAATGTGTTTATAATGAAATGTATACCAAGTTATCCTCAATATTTCTAGGGATGCAAAGTCAATAGAATTCTTTGACTAATACATGTAATTTTGAAAGGTACAGTATAGTAAAAACTATTTATCAGAGAACTTGAGAGCATGGTAAATAAAATCAGCAGACCATTTTCTTTCACAATGAATGATGCTGTATCCTCAGCTGAAAGAGAAGTTTTCAAGCTGTGACTCTTAATGAACAGAATAGTATGAAGTTTTTGTGTACCTTGATGAAAAATGGCAATCCGTCAGCGGTAGAGATGAAGAGAGCATAAGTCTTTGCAACTTTGTTGTTTGTGAAAAATGCTTCTATGATTCCTGTACAAGGATTCACCATTGTTCCAAACAAAACCTCAAGGCTTAGAAAACAGGTGGGAATCACCTATGCTTTATATTTATATTCAGAAATGGAAAGGACAATATTTTGCTACTGCCAAGGTAACTAATTGTTTAGCTTAAAAGCTGCTGCCAATACTGCTGTGAGTGTTTCAACCTAAAGAAGATCTCTGTTAAGCACTATAACATACCAAGTGCTTTCAGAAAATAAAATGTCTGTATATTGGATTCACATTTTTGTTATTATCATATACTTGTGGAAGAACAAAAATTATTAGTAGCTGTGTGTTGCTACTTCTCAGTGTGTCATAACTGTCAATGGCAAGGGCAAACTCAAGCAAAGCATGGTTCCCAATGACTTCCTATATCCTTTACTTCTGGACACACAAGACAAATTATTTGTGGAACTTGGATTTGGAATACACCTAACTGGCATTCAATAATGATTCCTGTTTAGGATACTAAGACAAAATTGATGATAGGAATGAGTTCACACAAGTCAAAACTTGAGTTTGATTCCGGACCAGGATTTGTGAATAAATGGCACTCTGTGTTGTGTCCATTCTGACCACATTTGAACCATGTCTGCATTTGTGCTGGCAATGTTGAGCCTCCCCAAATTGTGAATGAACATGCTGCACTGTTTGAACAAAATAGTGTGCTTGTTACAGTGTAACCAAAATGAAAGATCTAAATCAAATATGCCATTGCACACTTTCCTGTATTGTCAAAAATATGAGAATGTGCTGGGTTCAGTTCACAGGATTTTAACCATGCTGCTCAAATGTTAATCCAAATATTATCCAAGTGAGTGGGAGTCAAAGCTTTAAGATCAATTCTGGCCATTTCAAGGTTAATAGGAAAGGAAATGTCAAATGGAATAGGGAGCTGAGCACTGCTCTTGGGGACATGTATTAAAAAAAGTTTAGAACTTTCTGTTCAGTATGGACCAGCTATTTTAACTCCTTCACGCCGGTGCCTCCCGGCCCTTTAAGAATTTCAGAAGCCGGGAGGCGGGGCTGGGTTTATGGTCATGTGACCACCTTCACGCGTTGTCACGGTGGTCACATGATTGGGAAAGGTCCGGATCGAAAGAGGAGATCGGGACCTTTCCGTGAGTACTGGACATGTGTGCTGGGAACATGCAGGGCGCGCACTCTCGGCACATATGTCCTTTTTTAATAGAACGCAAATGTGCAGCCGCTCGGTGTCTAGGCCCAGATGCCGGGAGGCTGCACATTTGCGTTTGGCCGGCGTGAAGAGGTTAATAATGCTTAAAATGAAACAAAAAAAATTCACAATTGCTCCAAAAACAAACTTAGGGGGTTGCCCTAAACCTACCTGTGAAATGGCGTACCTGTAGGATTTGTAGGATATAATGGAGCAAAAACTGATATTTGACAAAAAATGCAATTTGTGATAAATTATATTTTGTTGCCAGCTTTTCTTTATTAGCATGAGGGCCCCCAAATATTGGCTTTTGGCTGCAACTGACAGATCCCCAGGGAAGGGGGGGGGTCACATTGATTGTACATAAAGGGGCAGGAATGCTGGCTGATGCCATTGACTAAATATGGTCATATTCAGTCAATATTGTCAGCCAGCATCCCTGCCAACATGTCCACTCATCGTACTCCCAGCTGCAACTGACAGATCCCCAGCCAGCAGATGAATGGGGCCACTGATGCATCACTGACTGTTTGATTGCAATCGTTGGCTTCCTAGTAACCAGGAACCAGAGACTGTCACATTTAGCGGTAGTAGTAATACTGCTGCTAAATGTATGACTTTCTTCTGTAAGCAGAGGTTCAGATTGGTGGGTGAACATCCTATTTTGTTCACCCAAACACTAAAGAGCCACAGGTCTGACTGTATCCCACATTGGTCTGAAATCGAACCTCATGATTGTGAAAAAATGTTTTCATTTATATTAAAGCAGCACTAAACCCTTCAATTTAATAATTTAAAAAAACATTTTAGGCATTCGGGGAATGCTAACTGTCACATTTGCTTGTGCTCTCAACTAAACTGTCAAACCAACAAATGGCTGGTGTCATAACTGATCACTTGGCAGTTGTAGATCAAACAAACTAAGATGGCAGCTTCCATGGCTGAGAAGAATAGAAGGGTTTAGTTGTGCTTTAAAATGCCTTGCTTTCAGTTAAATCATAACAGCAAGGTGTATTCACAAGTACTATTTGTCCTAGCAAGACAACGTAGTTCAGTTGCAATGTTTTCACCCTCTCCTGTTCACTGCTAAGATGCACTACACTTAGGGTCATAGCCAATATAAGGCTACCATAGGGCATCAGGATGGGGTAGGTGGAAAAATCTGAATCCCCAGACACTTTTTGGGGATTCAGATCTCTAAGATAGGAAAATTCATACAAATGAGTGCAGAGAGGCCACTCCAGGTGGAAACATGTGAACAGTTAATCATGAGCTCACCACTGCTGCCTTGTTAATCATATGCATGATGAAGAGAACTGGAAAAAAGGCGCTGTGGAAAATGCTCTCAGACAAGCACCTTAGTGAAGGTGCATCTTTATTGGGTGAGACAAAGTTGCAAATATAATTAAATTGACCAGCCTGAAGTGCACAGTGTGACTCCAATGGACGGCCCATCCGCTCTGAGGGGAGCTGAGATCAGAGAATGCTCCTGTCGGCTTCAAATCACGTGGTGTCAGCGTACCAGCGTCCTGGGTGGTGTCACCATGGCAAGCGAAGGCAGTGTCCGGCATTGGCTTCAGCTGGGAGCATATGTAGGGTTACCAAGACGACATGTTTCGCGCAGTTGCGCTTTGTCAAGTCTCTGGTAACCCTGGCCGGCGGCCATTATATAGAAGACCATCCCCTGCTAATTACACTCAGCCAGCCTTCCCTTTAATGGTCTTCTATATAATGGCCGCCGGCCAGGGTTACCAGAGACTTGACAAAGCGCAACTGCGCGAAACATGTCATCTTGGTAACCCTACATATGCTCCCAGCTGAAGCCAACGCCGGACACTGCCTTCGCTTGCCGTGGTGACACCACCCAGGACGCTGGTACGCTGACACCACGTGATTTGAAGCCGACAGGAGCATTCTCTGATCTCAGCTCCCCTCAGAGCGGATGGGCCGTCCATTGGAGTCACACTGTCCACTTCAGGCTTTGTCAATTTTATTATATTTGCTACTTTGTCTCACCCAATAAAGATGCACCTTCACTAAGGTGCTTGTCTGAGAGCATTTTCCACAGCGCCTTTTTTTCCAAATCTCTAAGATATCTGTCTTCTGTTCCCTAACCTTGCGCCCTCTCTCTTACCAAGCAAGTTTTAGTTTGCCTCCCCTGCCAGCTGTCCATAGTCAGTGAGGAGAGGCGAGGAATGCATAACCCCGACCCCACAATGCTGTTTAGTGGACGTTCAGCACAGCTCAAATTTTTAATCCTGTGTGCGCAATATGAAGGAGTGAGATGGGCACAGAGCAGGAAAATGAACAGATGAGGACAGAGCAGGAGAGATGGGGACAGAGAAGGGGACATGGGGAGATAAGGACAGCAAAGGTATTTTTCTTTTTTTCTGTAAGTTAAACAAACACTCTAAATACCAAAACCACTATAGCTTAATGGAGTGCAAATAAGGTGTGCAAAATGCACCTTGGCCGGTGTACACAAAAATTCTTTCACTGGCATAACTGTGCACAATCCCTCATTCTGCTGTAATCACTGCAATGTAGAGCTGATGCTAAGGGTAAGTACACAAGAGGTTCACACAATGGATTTGATTTACTAACTGGAGAGTGCAAAATCTGGCGCAGCTGTGCATAGAAACCAATAAGCTTCCAGGTTTTATTGTCAAAGCTTAAATGAACAAACTGAAGTTAGAAGCTGATTGGCTACCATGGACAGCTGCACCAGATTTTGCACTCTTCAGTTTTAGTAAAACAACCCCAAAGAGTCTACACGAGTGAGAAAACATGTACACAGTAAAGCGAGAACTGTATTTTGTCACAAAAATAGTGCAATCCTGTTTTATTTACAGTGATCTACAAAACAATTCTTCTTTTATGAGAGTTTAGTTCCACTTTAAAATGCATCCACAGTTAAAACATTTTTTTTTAAATTATAGATAGAGTGGGGAAGAGTTAGAATCCCTGTCAGGATTTAGGTCTTACGCACATGGTTGCATTATGGGTGTGCAATGTAAAATTCTGACTTTCTGTACCTGGGAAGTCCAGGTTCTGCATATAGCCGCTCAAAGATATAAAATGCTGTGCACAGCTGTGTACACTATCACATAGTTAGTCTGGCTGAAAAAAGACAAAATCATTGATGCAACCCCACATATAGCATGCAGACACATTGCCTGAATGTGAAAAGTATGTGTTCAGTTAATACCTTCATGCATTTTATGTGGGTATATACTGTATCTGAGTACAGCAGTGCACAGGCATTCATGTCTATAGGTGGCTGTACCAGGGGCGGACTGACAACTCATGGGGCCCCCGGGCAATAGGGGATCATGGGGCCCCGTGTCCTTGCCCAAACTCAAAAAAACCTATGAAAAAGATACCAGGGGCATCTCATGGGGCCTCCTACTGACCCCGGGCCCTCGGGCAGTGCCCAAGTTTCCAAATGGTCAGTCCGCCCCTGGGCTGTACGCAGCATCTGGGCTTTCTGGAATTTTACATTGTATGTCCATGCTCATAAAGCTTTACTGATATCCAGAGCTCCATTAACCACTTGCCTACCAGGCACTTTCACCCCCTTCTTGCCCAGGCCAATTTTCAGCTTTCAGTGTTGTCACACTTTGAATGACAATTGCGCGGTCATGCAACACTGTACACATATGACATTTTTATAATTTTTTGAGACATATAGAGCTTTCTTTTGGTGGTAGTCACCACTGGATTTTTTTTATTTTTTGCTAAACAAACAAAAAAGAACAAACATTTTGAGAACATTTTTTTTCTTAGTTTCTGTTATAAAATTTTACAAACAGGTATTTTTTCTCCTTCACTGATGTGTACTGATGAGGCTGCAGTGATGGGCACTGATAGGCTGAACTGATGGGTACTGATGAGGCGGCACTGATGAGCACTGATAAGCTGCACTGATGGGCACTGATGAGGTGGCACTGATGAGGCTGCACTGATATGTGTCACTAATGGGCACTGATAGGTGGTACTGATGGGCACTGATAGGCAGCACTGATAGACACTGCTAGATGGCAACGAAGGTCACTGATAGGTGGCACTAACTGGCAGCACTGATGATCACTGACTGGTGGCACTGAGGATCACTGACTGGTGGCATTGATAGACACACTGTTGGGACTGCACTGATGGACAATGTTGGGGCTGGAGGCTGCACTTGACTGCCTCATTAGGGCATCATATGATGTCCTCCAAAACCACGACTCCTGCACATCCCCTGGGGTCCACACCCAACGAGCTCTGTGATTAGCTGTGTCATTGGACACAGCTGATCACATAGTAAAAGGACGCTGTGATTGGCCCATTACCACATCATGTGATCAGCTGTGTTCGATGGGTGCGCTCCCCAGGAGTTGTGCAGAAGTCACGGTTCTGGAGGACGTCATATGATGCCCTCCCAGAACTAGATGACCATGTTGTAGCCATCATTCGGCTATAGCCCGGTCGTCCAGTGGTTAAGAAGATTTTGCTTCATTTTCTGTTCTGTATAATGGTTTTAGCAGACCCAAAGTGAGGCAAAAGCTGCAATAGGGAATTAGAAAACAGCAAAAAAGCTGACAGAAGTTATAGCATTTTTCTACTTAACTTGTTAAATAAGTGGAAGTTTGCTATGGTATTGGGAAAGCCTAGAAATGTTAATTGTGCTTTAGCAGTACCCTGAAAAAAATCATGGTAAGTCGATAGTGAGAAAAGATCAACTCCAGGGAGGCCATTGCCAACATTGCTGACTAGTTCTTTGCCCTCTGCCAGCCTTTCATTTGCTTCATTTGCTCTTTAAAAATGTGAAACACTGCATCTGGCAATTTGAGGTGCCTTGTATTTGCATTTAACTGATGTAAGAGATAATAGACTTTGCTTGTTCTACAAATGGATACACATTTCCTAGTTACAGCATGTCCATTAATGTTTGACAGTGTATAAAGGTTAATTATATTGAACAGTTTTCCATAAAAATGGTGAAGACATCAGTGTTTATCCATCTGATGCTAATGTTATTTTAGGATAAAAAACATATTTTACTTTCACGATGGCATTGAGTAAGTTAAGTTATAGCATGTTTTATTTTAAACTTTAAGTTCTGAAATTATTTACCTTCTATTTAGAGTAATTATCAAAATGAAAATGTTCAAGGTTTGAGCCCACATATTTGTGTATTACCTTAGGATGGCAAAGTTGACCGTAAAATACTTTAAATGTACATGAAAAACTAAACATGAAAAGAATGATTGCATATGTAAACAGTATATTAATAGAATAATAAATTGAACTTTTTAGTGTTAGGTTTAATGATCTTTAAAATACAACTACAAAATAGTAAGTTGTACTGTTGCATGCTGCTTGGTGAAATACTTGTTTTGTCCACTCTATCAAACCAAAAGTTTTTGTTAGATTAGAGAAGGGTAAAACCCTATTTTTTGCTGTCTTTGTCCAACTGGTGAGATTTACTTTCACTTCCTATTCTGCAAATGCAACCGGAAATCAGAGAAAATCTCTTAAAAATAAACAAATTCCCTTTTGAGAAAGTTGTCATAGGGACAGGTATTCCCATTGGAGGATTTTCCCTAATCTCTTGCTCTAGTAGAAACAATTAAAACAAAAAAATGTTCTTTTACATACACTTTAATTAAAGTGATACAAAATTATGAGTCTAAACTAGAAATGATTTTATGGCTTATTGTCACATATATAGAATTGTAGTGACTTGGATACCAGCTATAACATTTTAGGAAGAGGTAAAAAGGCTTTTCATTATGGCTGAATGCAAAATAGGTGGTCAATGTTATCTCAGTAATAGAGATTTCTTGGAAAACATTGCAATAACATTAAAGGATTATAAAATGTGATGTTAGGAAGAACATTATTACTAGCCGATTGTGGTGTAATGTTAGCATTTCAGTGTACTCGGGCAAGCAATGCAATTTAGAAAGCTGGATTCTAAGTCTGATTTTTGTTAAATGTTCAAATGTATATATTTATATACTCGTGAAATAAAATCACATTTTTGACTGTATCTACTGTGTCTTCACTGTACATAGAGTAGACACTTTAAATGTTTGTGATTTACATGAATAACTGTTACTTCACAAAATGAAGTGAAATGCTGACAATCCAGAATCCCTTAGACCTGCCCATAAGTATAATGGTAGTAATAGAACCTATATTAAAGTAGGACTGGTGATCCTAGCAATCAGTTACATTATTTGTTTCATTTTTTCTAGTAAATGAAAGGTGACATTTTATTGATTGCTCCTCTTTACTGCAGTTTCCTTGCACAAGTCTATAATTCAGCATGTGTATGCCTTAACAACCATGCACTTTGGTAGCTGAACATGGAATTCATAGAGAAAGCAAGGCAGCCAAAACATGGATTTTCACAGTACCCCATGAACACATAACGACCGTAATAAAAAGTATACAAAGGTTTATTACAAAAATGTTATGAAAACAAAATCACATAAAACATGCAATTAAAATATGGTGCTCCCCTGTTACAGTGAAGTAGTTCCCATGCTCAGTAGTATGATTGAAGCTGCAATACCATGAGCTTCATGGTAAGAATGCAAGGGAACATACAGACAACAAATCCAATACATGTTTTGTGGTAAAGACTTCTTCAGGAGGCAGAGGTGGCCATCGAATGCATTTAAAGAGAGCAAGCAGTAGCTTAAAGTACATACATATACACAGAAATACTGGATATTACAAAGTCGTTATAAAAGGAAGCAATGCAGTGGTCCAGCCGCAACAACAACCCCAAAAGTTTACCCAAATCAGAGGGACAACCAGTGAGGAATAGAGAAACTGGGCTCAGAAACCAACCTTCCCCTGGAGTGGATGTGGGAGCCAACATATATCAGAAACAGTTCTTATGATAAATATAGACAGAAGGGCCAAAAAGTGTAAATAGAATAATGAGAATATATCCCCCTGGGTCAAGTGATATATATATATATATATATATATATATATATATATATATAGTTCTTAATAATAACCAAAACTGCACCTGTCCCATGTAGAGTGTTGTTATAGATGAAGTAACTATTCACTGGAAACAAGATAAATAAGCACTGGGTGTTGCACAGGAGAAGTAGTAAAAAACAGTGGTCCCCTTAAAATGAGCATTTGAGAGCATGGTGTATAATGGCTGTGACCAAACTTTCCTATTCTATACAGTGTCTGCCAAAATAATCCCTTATATATATCACTTTTGGTTGAACTTGTTCTTTTTGTGACCTTATTTATCTTGATTTCTTTAAATTTTTATGTTCAGCTCCTTAAAGTTTTTTTTTATTTTTCCTATTTTTATTTTTTTTTTAAATTTTCCTTAATGTAATATTGAACATGCTTTATACAAAATGGTGAAAGCTGTGTTAAACAATAGTAATAGCCAAAGGGCATTTTCCTCGGTTTACTTTTTCTTGCAAAACCAGGTCTTTTATTATTTTCTCTGTCCAGAATCAGGCTTTACAAAGGGCAAGCTCATGCCAGAGCAATTTGCCTGACATATTGGTTTGCATACATAATGGATGAATGATTTTAGCATGCAGTCAATGGCATAGACTAAAGGAGGAAAAGTTTGAGCACTATGCACTATGGGGAGGCATACTGACCTTTGCAAGACTTTATTTGGACAGATTTGGTACCAAAGTGTGATATTGAATACTGTATTTGAAACTACTGAGCAAAATAGAAATTCTGCACATTGGTTTGTGATAGCTCAGCATTAACACTTTAACAGATCTTTTACTTCTTTTTTTCACAAAAGTCAAAATACAGGATTCTAATAAGCTATATTCGTAGTTTAGGATACTGTTTCTAGGATCATTAAACTACCGTATTTTTCGGCGTATAAGGCAACTGGGTGTATAAGACGACCCCCTAATTTTCCAGTTAAAACATAGGTTTTGGGCTATACTCGCTGTATAAGACTACCTCCCTTCTGAGGCAACGCCATTTAAAAACATCAGATTTTTTCATTGAAATGGTTATGACTTACCGGTACTTAACATCCTTCAAAATCCTCATGTTCATCCACTGACATCATAAGTTCATGAATGACATCTTGTGATACATTTGTAAGACAGTCATCATATGGATCAAATTCCAAACCAGATGGTTACCGCTGGATGTGCGGTAATACGGTAGCTTCGGCTACATACAGTATACAGTATATATACAGCTCGCTGGATGTGCAGGAATGTACATACAGTATACCGCGCTGAGCCAAGCTGGCTCAAAACAAATGTCCCTATGACAGATTAATCTGTCAGCCCGCGGATGTGTGGTATATACACAGTATACTGAGCCAAGCTGTTTCAAATCCTACCGGTACGTCCCTACGGTAATCAGACTGCTGGATGTGTGTATGTACAGTAGCTGAGGCTACATACAGTATACGCTGGGCCAATCACGGGGAGCGATGTATTCTACTAATACAAATACTAATACAACGCCTGCTCAGATTGGCTGAGGTTGTGACATCATCAGCCCACCTCTCTGACTCAGCCAATCCGAGCAGGCTTTGTATTTATTAGTAGAATACATCACTCGCCGTGATTGGCCCAGTGTATACTGTATGTAGCCGTAGCTACCATACATGCACACATCCAGCGGGCTGATTACAGTAGGGACGTACCAGTACGTTTTGAAACCACTTGGCTCAGCGCAGTATACTGTATATACCGCACATCCAGCGGGCTGACAGATTAATCTGTCATAGGGACATTTGTTTTGAGCCAGCTTGGCTCAGCACGGTATACTGTATGTACAGTATTACCACACATCCAGCCAGCTTGACCCAAACAAACTCAAGGTTCACATTTTATACCCCGCGTATAAGACGACCCCCAATTTTTGGGGTATATTTTTAAGTATAAAAAGTAGTCTTATACGCCAGAAAATACTGTATTCTTACAAAAAATGCTGTACATCTCTTCAGACTTGTATGAAAACCTTTGAGAATGCCTATATAAATCATGTTTCAAGATGTTCACAGCATTTTTACAAAACCCAACAGAAAGTCAGTTATTAGAATTGTTTAAAATGAGCAACTATAGGTCTGTACAGTATTTGGATTCCAGAGGATCATTTTACACCAATTACAAATGTTATTTATGTGATTGAAGTTACCATGCCACTGCTACTTTCATTAAAATTTGGTGTATTTTTGCAGGCAATATTGCATACACCATTTATTAAAGGTCCATAGCTGACCATGGAAACCTTATTGAAGTAAGAAATGTGTAATGTAAGAATAAGAGAATTCGGCATGTGGGGTTACTACTGGCCAAGAACCAGTAGTAGAACAGTATTTAAACACTTGGAAAATGTGCAGATTTCACTAATAGAAAATGCATTTGTGTATTTATTTTGCTTCAAAAAGTCCTTACTCTTGGCATTTTCAACATAAGCAAACGACATATGAGGATGTTTTATGTGTCAAAACCATTATTAGCTACCCTTAGGATTTTTGCGCTATTCCCAAACAAAGTTTGAGAGGCAGACTATGCCACAGAGCCAACCGATAGATGACCAGGCTAAGATTAGGCCAACAGCTCAGCTTAAACAGCAAGAGGTGGAGCAGAAGCATAACTACTTTTAGCCAAATGCAATATTAGGAAATGCATTAAGCATGCATAATAAGAACAGCAACAGAGATCAGGGGTCAGATTAGTACAGGCATAGTTCTCAAAAAGTAGTCAAGACTGTTGACAACAATCCAAACTAAAATAGTGCACCCAGGAGACAATCTTCATTTTTAGACAACCAGACTTAGAAGTCTTTTTAATCCTTTTAAAAACACATTGGTCAAACACCAATGAAGCACCATATACTCAAGCAGACAAGAGAGTCATGTACTCACAAGCAAATTAGCAACCTGCACCATCTATTTTACAGAGTTGGTCAGCTTATAGATGTCCAGATAAACAACAAAGGGGTGGGCAAGTTTTTCACAATGCTGGTTGCAGTTGGTGCAAATTACAGTAAAAAAAAAATAATAAACACTTTTTTGATCTGAGCTACTGCCATTTACAAAGCATTAAATAAAATTAACTACAGTTTGTTGCTGTTGCCTTATATATATCTTACTACCTGAATTCCCAGGGCTCCATAGATAATAGACGTTCTTTCAACCAGAATTTATAGGATAAATATTTTTAAACAACACAATAGTTCACCACTGGCTGAATAAAAGACATAATATTCATATACAATATTTTATATTTACCAGAAAAAAAAGAATGTATTTTGTTTTGTTTTGCAATGACCATAATACAAAAGGAAACCATGCCTTTAAAACCCACCATAATACAAGAATGAATTAGCTTTTCCTAAGGTCATTTGAAGAAAACTTTAATTTTATGTTTTGACTATGAGCATTTTCATGAGGATCATTTAATATGTAAATAAAATGCACCCACTAACCTCTTAAAGCAGCAAAGTTGGCATTTATCCTATTATACTCAAGGCAAAAAAATTAGCTAATATGAATAAGAATTACACTCCATCCATTTACCATGCATTTCTGTCAGGTGAACAACTACAATCAGTCGAGCTAAGTGGAATGTTGCCTTTAAAAAAAAAAGAAACCTGGAATAGAACAAAAGACCAAATATAAATACCAGTACATTACACATAGACATGGTTGTGTTAATTGTTGTAAATATTATCTTGTAGGGCTATATGTATATACCTCTAAATTCATTACCCTATGTATTTACTACCATAGATAGCATTTATCAGGGTTTTCAGCCAGTGGAACAAGGACCTTTGGCATGT
Source organism: Staurois parvus (assembly GCF_062004578.1). Classification (NCBI taxonomy): domain Eukaryota; kingdom Metazoa; phylum Chordata; class Amphibia; order Anura; family Ranidae; genus Staurois; species Staurois parvus. The sequence goes on from NW_028318225.1 coordinate 763,620, forward strand.
AAGGAAGGATGCCAAGTGCGCATCAAACACTGTTGAAGTGTTTCCTGTGAATATACAAAAAAATAAATAAAAGTAAAAACTTAAACACGTTACAAAAATGACGCTTAAATAAAACAAAATTTCTCAAATCTGAGACTTTAAATGTGCCTTATGGTATACAACATATACAGTTGCAAGAAAAAGTATGTGAACCCCTTGGGATTACGTGGAGTTTTGCATGAATTGGGCATAAAATGTGCTCTGAACATCATCTAAGTCACAACAATAGAAGAACACAGTCTGCTGAACATAATACTACACAAACATTAGATGTTGCCATGGTTTAATTGCACATAACATGTAAACATTCACAGTGCAGGGAGGAAAAAGTATGTGAGGCCCTAGCTTAATGACTTCTCCCAGAGCTAATTGGAGCCATGAGTGAGCCAACCTTGACTCCAATCAGTGTGATGATATTGGATGTGTTGCTGACAGCTGTCCTGCCCTTAAAAAACACACACCTGTTTTGGGTTTACTGGTTTCAAGAAGCACTGTCTGATGTGAACCATGCCTCGCAGAAAAGAGCTCTCAGAAGACCTACAATCAAGAAATGTTGACTTGCATGAAGCTGGAAAGGTTTACAAAAGTATCTCCAAAAGCCTTGATGTTCATGTGTCCACGGTAAGACAGACTGTCTACAAATAGAGAAAGTTTAGCACTGTTACTACTCTCCCTAGGCGTGGTCGTCCTGTAAAAATGACTGCAAGAGCACAGCGCAGAATGCTGCATGAGGTAAAGAAGAATCCCAGAGTGTCAGCTTAAGACCTACAGAAATCTCTGGCACATGCTAACATTTTTGTTGACACATCTACAATAAGGAAACATTAAACAAGAATGGAGTACATGGGAGGACACCACGGAGGAAGCCATTGCTGTTCAAAAAGAATATTGCAGCACGTTTGAAGTTTGCAAAAGAGCACCTAGATGTTCCACAGCACTACTGGCAAAATATACTGTGGACAGATGAAACCAAGATTGAGTTGTTTGGGAAGAACACACAACACTATGTGTGGAGAAAAAAAGGCACAGCACACCAACATCAAAACCTCATCCCCACTGTAAAACATGGCGGAGGGAGCATCATGGTTTGGGGCTGCTTTGCTGCCTCAGAGCCTGGACGAATTGTTGTCATTGATGGGAAAATTAATCCCAGAGTTTATCAAGAGATTTTGCAGGAAAATGTACGACCATCTGTCCACCAACTGAAGCTCCGCAAAGGATGGGTGATCTAACAGGACAATGACCCAAAGCATACAAGTAATTCAACAAAACAATGGCTGCAACAGCACAGAATACGCCTTCTGGAGTGGCCCAGTCAGAGTCCTGACCTCAACCTGATTGAAATGCTGTGGCATGACCTTAAGAGAGCGATTCACACCAGACATCCCAAGAATATTGCTACACTGAAACAGTTTTGTGAAGAGGAGTGGTCCAAAATTACTCCAGATCGTTGTGCAGGTCTGATCTGCAACTACAGGAAATGTTTGGTTGAGGTTATTGCTGCCAAAGGAGGGTCAACCAGTTATTAAGTCCAAAGGTTCACATACTTTTTCCTCCCTGCACTGTGAATGTTTACATGTTATGTGCAATTAAACCATGGCAACATCTAATGTTTGTGTAGTATTATGTTCAGCAGACTGTGTTCTTCTATTGTTGTGACTTAGATGACGTTCAGAGCACATTTTATGCCCAATTCATGCAAAACTCCACGGAATCCCAAGGGGTTCACATACTTTTTCTTGCAACTGTACAATCCTGGTAAAATGTAATCAGTTTATTACATAAAACAAATTAAAACATATGAAGTTCTACACCTAATATAACTGCTTACTTCATATTTGCATACATGTAGTTTAAAGAAATGCTATAAATATGTTTCACAGTATATTGTTACCCTTCAGACTCTACACAGTTTCTTTGTTCACATGAACTTGATGGTGTAAAAAGTCCATAATGGCTTTGGCGCAGCCAGTGGGGGACCAGCAGGTATGCAACTGGCTGTGGTGATGTCATATGTAAAAGAGGGTATGGCAACACGTTTTGGGACAGAGTCCCCTTTCTCAAGCCAGCCTATTGAGACCAAGGAGTTCGCCATTTGCTGGAATTTTTTAATTCACGTTTAGACAGTGGCGTTCTCTCTCCCTGCCTGTTCTTTCTTTCTATAATTTTAGATTGCTCTTGGGACAGTAAGTGAGTTTTCTGAATACAGATACATTTCCATATATGTCAGTAGGGTGTTTTCTCGTTTTAAAAAAGGCTCTATCACTTGCATCTTTTAAAGGAAATCTGCAGCAAATGTCCGTAATCTTTGCTTGGCTACAATGCTGGGCCATTGTAACTGGGCAGAGATCTGACACATTTTAGTAGTGTAAGAGCTTGCTGTTTAACCCCATTCCCAGATATTCCTATTGGTCCATCACTAAAGAGGAATGCTCCATTGGCCAATAAGAATTTGTAGAAGTTGGCAGGGGGCAGGCAAGCTTTGAGACAGAGTTGCAAGTTTGACTGGCCAGAGCAGTTCAGAATTCTGGTATACTGAATAGAATACTGAAAGCTGCTGTGTGGTGCCTGAACTTCATACCTGTCAGCAGCTTTCACTAACAAAGTATTTTTAAATATATTGATGTTCTGTATTGTGTATGTGAAGGAAAAAGATCTGGTAAATATTTATAATGAGGAAGAATAATAAGATCCATCCCACTATTTGGGGCCTGTCACTCTTTTTCTTACAGGATACGGTTGTTCTCTGCATTGACAACATTTTTTTCCCTTTTATTATATTATAAGCTTTTATTATATTATATCATATTATATTATATTATATACGAGAGGTGTACATTAACTTTTATGTATTTTAAGTCATCTTCATGTGTAACTTGAAAGTATAAGATGCTGACACACTGGTAATGCAATGAACTGTAAAGGGGATTACTGGGGAAAATATATACAGAGGACGTAGTCAAAACAGAATGAGGGATGGATTTTGGCATTTTTGCCTTGGGTACAAAGAGAGAATTGTCCTGTTATTGCCAGCAGATGCCACTTGATAGTCATTCTTTGAACTACAAACTTTACTACTTCTATTTCACCTTAACTAGTGCAATCCCTCTGTTTCTGAGAATGACTTTATATATAACAGAGAAATAATTAGCTGATAAAATTTGTCATGTTTTTGGAATTGGATGAGTCTAACTGAAGACACCTTCAATGGAGTAGAAATAGATTTAAACTGCAAATCCAGGCAACATTTGAATCCAATCAGAATATTAATGCTATCCAAGACATTCCAACTGTGTTACAAAAATAGAAATTCCCATCGATGCACCTTAATACAAATGTGTTGTAATCCCCTATAGCCAGAATTCAGAGAGAACCTTACAGGTTTACTAGGAGTGCACTTTTTTAAAGCCTGATCTGTGTAGTTACCTCTATCTCCACTGTATCATCATTTACATCCAAGATTCCAAGGCATGTTGAATATGGTCAAATGCTATGTCTTAGTACTTCCATTAATTTCGCACCAAGCTACCAGGCTTTCTGTATGCAAGAGACACCAACGAGACTAAAATGAGTTTATCTAGGAATACAGATCTTGCATTCTTAGGCTGGCCATATATTATACACTTTTCAATTTCCTTTAGATTTACCTTCAACTATGTAATGCAAGAGCCTGTCTGGTTGCATAAAAATTGAAAGTGCTTAGGTTTGACCTCATATTATATGGTTTTGGCAAATCTCAAGGAAAATTGTACACTGTGAGGCCAGTCCTTAATTACCAGGTTATAAACAAAATTAAATGTGGTAGACTGGTGGCCTACAAAATGGATGAAGAACAAAAAGTGCTGATCCACCAAACTTGTGATTTTTGCATACATTTTACATTTCCATTTTAAGTTTGACTAGAATGTACCTTTAAAGCAGAACTCTAGCCAGAAACAAAAAATATAGAAAAGAATAGCCCATTAAAAGATAACATATAAAAACTAGCATTTGGTGCAATATTCAATTTCAATCCAGCGGTTTACCTTCCTGTACTCCCCTAGACATCCTCAGTTTCATTGCCAGCATTTTTGTAGCCCCCTGAGTACAAATCTCCTGGATCCATGGTAGCCTATTACTAAAAATGAAATGGAGAAGCAGCACAGTAACAAGATCATCTCTCTGTCACTCTGATATCTCTTCTATAAGCATGCTTCTTGTTAGGACATTAATTAACTGGCTCTAATTACTGCTTCTTAATCTCACTCTTCAGCTCTATTGTAAAGAAAGGGGTTGCAAAAGATCGATACCAAATCTAATTCAAGGTATGATTTTATAGCAAGTTATTTTTGTGGGACATTTACAGATACAAAATATATTACCTTGCTGATGTTATTTTCACTCTGTGAAACTGTTATATGAAATTAATAGATTTTAGGTTTCCACAAACCTAGCTTTTACAGTTAAAAAAGTGTTTTTATGTACAGTAGATGTTCAGGCTATGTGTTTTGCTAGGATTTTGAAAAACCTGGGCATCCTTGGGGACACTAAATAGAGAAAAGCCTTGTCTTGTGGAAAGCAATGTGTGTGGCCACATTACATTGAACAGTCAGTGTGGCCTAAAGCGGCATGGCTATATAAAATGAGTGTAATCCTTCTCTACATTATACGCATATGATGGAGTTATTGCTGAGGTAACTGCTGAGGTAATTAACACTTTACTTGGGAATATGCAATCTATGACACAGCTCACAGAGTGCTGTGATCAAGACTATATAATAAACAGCATAGCTTAAGGGTTCCCTAGTCAGGAGTATGTAACATACACCACATTTTACAGAATAGTGTGGTCAAGAGAATGTCTAATATATGCACAGTGCAAACTGTGTGTTCCCTTACATTGTCATTATAGTGCCTCCTTAGATTATTGTTCAGTGTAAACATGCCACCATACATTGGTGGTCATTGCAGTACCCCTTTACATTGGTGTTCAGTGGAAATATGCTCCCACACATTGGTGGTCAATGTGGTGACACATTTGTGGACAGTGTGGTGCCCAATTAAAGTGGTTGTAAACCCTCAAATATACCTAGTAAAGTGACAGGCCTTGGGTGATACACAGATGAAACAAATCCTCCTACATCAGTTGTACCTTTTTATTTGCATCCATTTGTCTTATACAGCCTTGTAAAACTCAGAGATAAAAAGGATCTTTCACAGAGTCACAAAGCAGGGGCGGGGAGCTGCAGTTACACACTGCACAAGAGTTCTGAGAGCTGATTGGAGGAAAGAGACACACACCCCCTTTACACAGCACTCAGGAACAGAGCTGAGGCTGTCAATCACTGAGTGATCCCTCCCCGTCACCTTTTTTTGCTTGGTGTCAGGAAAAGTTGTCAGAAGGGACTTATACTGATAACAGAGGAACTAGACAGTAGAAAGAAATGACACTTAGTGTTTTGGAGAGAGACAAGAACAAACTATACATATGTATACTGTGTTTAGATTTCATGTCTGAAGTTTACAACTACTTTAAATTGCTGATCAGGTAATAAGTGTCCACCTGAAATTGGTGGTCACTGTTGTGCCCCCTTCAACTGATGATCAGTGTTAAAGTGCCCCTTACATCTGTTTAATGAGAGCTAAAAACATCATTCATGTAAATTGTTACTTTTCTGAGAGGAGAGGCTTTTTTTCTTTCCCCTTCTGGCTCTAACTTTGCTGAATGCATCAGCATTTGAATTATCTGTACTGTTAAATTATGTAAGTACTGTTGGGAGGAAATCACTCTATCTAGTACTACCTGAAAGCTGACTGGATGTTGCTGGACCAAGGGAACCCAGAGGATACATGTGCCTGAGATACTCTAGCAACGATTATGGTTCAACTATTGAATGCAGGTTTATTGCTGCTGGTCTGTCAGAATTCGTTGTTGACTCCACTATCCACTATGAAAAAAAGAACAAAGTTGACAGAAATGTCTGCAGTGATAAAAGGGAAAAAATTTGAGAAATTTCACATATTGTAACTAGATCTTTCAAAAAGATAAATATACTTTCACACACCTTCTTCCTGCTCAACTGTCACCAAAAATGAAATGAATCATTTTTAGTGAAGATTTTCATTTCATATCTATTACTTTCTTCTTTTAGCTGTTAAAGTAAAATTGTAATAGGACACAGTTATAAAGCCTAATTTTGCTGTTTACTGTCTGGGATAAAAGGTCAAATTCTCGTATTATACTTGGTTAGCTAACACCAGAGCTAACATAAAACTTAAATTTGAGTTGAGACTTAACATTTCTCTGGGGAGAGAGAGAGAGTTTTAAAACAACATCCAACAGCAAAGAATGATGAATCACACCTAGTATCCCTATCTGTTTACTATACACTGAGGGATATTTCCTCCTGCATTCTTACATTGCATTTTCTTTTTGCTTACGCACTTTTATATTTGCCTTCAGGAACATGTTATATTGTGGTGTTGGAGTCTCTTACATGAATCTGGCCCACCACAATAAACTACTGGGGTACTATCCAGGGCTATAGGTTTAATATGGTACATAAGAACGACATATATCAACCCTAAAAATAGAGCACAGACCCAAATATTCAAATACATAATTACACTTCAAATTTGCTAATCCACCATGAATAAACTGATCCGTGATTATAGTACACGATGTCCTGGCCCATAAAAATAATTAAAAGCAAATCCCTTAGTGAATCAATACATCCCCTGAATATATGCTACTTGCTCAAGATAATCCTTTCACAGTGAAATCACTATGTTCCCATGTGAAACCAGATCTGGTTCTGAACTCACTAAAGTGTCAGCAAATAAATCAGTTAAAGAATAAAGAACAGGATTTTCATTGTTAATCACACTGGTATACACCTATAATTCACAAACTTTTATTGTAATAAATTTATCATGAAAAAATCTCCTTATTCATAACTAATCCAGTACTGAATTAAATTATTCTACAATATCCTAACAATATGTCAACAATATTATAAGATTTTAAAATGATGACAAAAACAATTGTAATTAGTTTACTAATATATTTTTAGTACCCCTAATCAAATCCATGGTAGCATAGGAACATCAGTAGTGCCCATAGAAAGAAACCCACATGAAGAAACATTACTAAAAAATAAATGAAAAATAAACATATACCAACGCTAAAAGAAGAATGAGCAAAATCATAATGGTCTCCTCCTCCCATGCCCGTCTCCAGGACTTCTCCAGGGTTTCCCCCATCCTCTGGAACTCACTACCCCAATCCATCAGACTGTCACCTTCCCTCCTCACCTTTAGGCGCACCCTGAAAACCCATATCTTCAGAGAAGCCTACCCCACCTTCACCTAATTGCTGATCTCCTCCGCTCTTCCCACCACTCCATCCCCCACAGCTATTTCCTCCTGTACCACTCTCCCCTCCCTCCTAGATTGTAAGCTCCAAGGAGCAAGGCCCTCAAACCCCTCGTGTATTGTATTGTATTGTTACTGTACTGTCTCATGTATTGTCTCCCATTATAATGTACAGCGCTGAGCAAACCGTTGGCGCTATATAAATACTGTATAATAATAATACAGCTATGGTAATAGAGTACATACTGTATCTTCAATACATTAATACAATGGCAATACTCACGAAGATTAAAAACACGTCAGCAACATGCATTTTGTGGAGACATCACCAGCTTATTAGAAGGGATACTGCCTTCTTCATGGAAAATCAGAGGTGCTACAGGTGTTTTCCTGTATGTATTGTAGGCATTTTAGATACAGAAATCTGGGAATATGATAGTGGAATATATATTTGCTATAGACATTAGAATAAATTATAATTTTCTCGGTCAGTTAAAATCATCATCTACACTAAAAATGTGTCTTGGCTAGGGATGGGCTTTAGGTTCAGGTCAACCCAAGCTCAAATTGTTCATGGTTTTAGAAAATGGCAAACTAATGAACCTGTTCATATCTATCTATCGCATCTGAGATTTGTAAGGGCAGGGGGTGTTATTATGTGCCAGCCTCCTTCCTATAAAAGTAGGCAACCTTTTTTATACTGTATATTGAAGAAAACATGGAGTAATTAGGGAAAACTCACAGACTGTATGATGGGAGAGGCTAAGATGCTGCTGTTGCTGATTGCTGAAAATGTCTGTCTGTAATTACAGCGTGTTACCAACACATTCACAGAAAATTAGACAGTTCAATAGCATATTAGTGAGAGATCACAGAATGTTTTCAGGGAGAGTTAGATGCTGCTGGTGATTGCTAAAAAAAAGTCTATATCTGCATTGAGTCACAGACACTCTCAAAGTTTGTTGGCCAGTCCCTTATTAGATTATCTAGAGATCACAGAGTGTTTCTGGGGAAAGATAAATGCTGTTGGTGATTGTTAAAAATGTCTATAATTACAGTGAGTTACAAACACAATGTGTGTTGGACTGTCATATAGTAGCTTAGGGAAATATTACAGAGTGTTTGCAGGGAAATATTCCTTTTAATATGTGTCATCAACAATATATGTAATTGTTGTTTAACTGATGGGCTCCCCTTATTTTCTGGGAGTTGGGGGCAGCTGTCTCATCCAATTTTCTTTAGCCCCTCCTGCCCTCCCTCCTTATTGTACAAAGTACATGCAGCACGTTTTTCTAGATGGTCTTGTTTTTGAGCTAGGGTGGTTGACAGGGTCTCCTTTCCCCCACTACCGTCTGCACATGATGCTTTCAAGAAGATGAATATTTAATGAGCTTGGATTGACAGCAAGAGTGCATGTCAGCCACACTGCCAAGATACAGGAGCACCATATAGTACACGGAACTTATCCGTTTACTCTGTCAGTCACACATAAGAATGATGATCCTCCTTTACCACCAGTAACTCATATAAGAAATTTTTCAAAGTCTTTGATCCTGAAGTCACCCACACTTGTGTTGCATGCAAACTCACATATGTTGGGATCAAACAGCTGCAGTTGCTGTAACCTATTGCAAGCAGCTTTGGCAAGGATAGGTTAAAGGTATTCTATTTTGGAGATTGACTCAGTGAACTTAATGACCCAACAGTGTCCTGATGGCATAAGTATGTATAATTTCTTATATTTGACAGCAATATATTCAATGGCTTAGAGAGTTTGGAATAGTACAGTTTGAATGAGTTATTGGGGGTAAAGGAGACCTTCCTGATATTCTAGTGGGTTACTTGCTTTTGACTCACATGATCGCACTGTAGCTGAGGTGCCTGGTCACAGCAGAAGGTGAGAGCAACAGAGCTATGCAGAAGATAACAGGAAAGCCCACAAAACAGGCTGCTGGCAGGGGAGTAGCTATCAGATATCTAAGGAAGAGAAAGAGAATGGATTTACTTGAGACTAACAGTATTTTTTAACACAGTCAAAAATAAGTCATTCCATTAATCCATTAAAATTTTATTTCTCAAGAGATGTCTTTTTTAACCACTTCCAGACCGGACACTTTTACCCCCTTCCTGACCAGGGCAATTTTCAGCTTTCAGCGCTATCACACTTTGAATGACAATTGCGCAGTCATGCAACACTGTACCCAAATTAATTTTTTACCATTTTTTTGAGACAGATAAAGCTTTATTTTGGTGGTATTTATTCACCACTGGGATTTTTATTTTTTTTGCTATGTAATGAAAAAGTCCAAATATTTGAACAAAAGTGTTTTTTTTTTATAAAATTTTGCAAATAAATAATATTTCATCATACATCTTTGCCAAAATGTATTCCGTTATCTTTTTAGCAAAAAAACAAAAAAAAACTAATTAGTTTATAACCAAAAATTATAATTTTTAAACATTTTTTTTTACATTTTTATTTTATTTTTTTATATTATTATTTTTTATTTATTTTTTTTTTTACATACTATCACCCTAGCAGTACAGTGTCACCATGGTGACACTGTACTACTTGTGGGGGGTGATGAAGATTTTTTTTTTTTACTGATTGCTTTTATACCCATATAGGATGTAAAAGCAATCATTTCTCTTTCTCTCTGTGTGCATTCCTGCACTCATTGAGAAATACTGAGTGAGCTGTGATTGGTCACAGCTTGTCACATGGTACAAGGCTGTTGTGAATAGCCTTGTACCATGTGACCTCTGTGATCATTCACAGATTTCACACATAGTAAGCAATGATGTCACAAGTGACATCTTGCTTACTACTTTGCATGTGATCACTGATTGGCCAATCAGTGATCACATGATCGGGACCTTGTACAGAGGTCCTGTCCGACGATCGGAGGACACAGCGGGCACTGGATCGCGGTGCTGCGCGCTCCCTGGAAGCACGCACAAGCAGGGTGCGGGGAGGCCATTCATAAACGGCCACCCGACCCTGTACTGCCACCGTCCGGCTGTTTATATACAACGGCCGGTCGGGAAGTGGTTAAAGACTGTGCACATAGTCATTACAATATTTTTTTTTGGGGGGGGGGTTCAGTGAACTTAATATATGGTAATGTTGATTTTTATTAAAATAGGCTGCTGTGGGTCCTGTTGACAATCTGGCCTAGTCCAAAGTTTAAATTTTGTTCACGTACTCACTACAATAATTTTGTGACTTTTTGGTCAGGTTGGATCATTTTGAAAAAACAGCCTAGTGAAAGTGTTTAAAGACTGTGTTCATACTCAGTTCAATATTTGGGGACCTTTTTTAGGGAAAAATACTCATTGGTGTTCATTTTTTCATTAAAAGATTGTTAGTATGGGTCCTGTTGAAAATATAGCCTAGTGAAAGTGATTAAAAACTTTGCATGTTCTAACATGTTTTAGAAAAAAAAAAATGTAAAAATAAACATTATTTCTAATTTTTGTTTGAATTAATAGATGGCTAGTGTGGATCCTGTTGAGAAAGTTGCGTAGTGAAATCATGTAAAGACTTCATGTGCTCCCTACACTATTGTGGAAGCTTTTTCAGCAAACTAAACACACTCTAATGGATCCTGGATCCTGTTGAATCCAAAGTGTTTAAATATTGTGTATGTAGCCCTGTTGTGGGGGGGGTTATGTGAAATGGCCCACACCAAACAAGCTATGGCGCTAACCTGTATATGAGTAGGCAGTCCTGAGCCTTCGCTATATGGAAGAGGGGTTTGTGATAATACAAATGGCAGTGCCTCCACCTAGAATAGGGATCCTGCAATTGAGAAGACTCACCCCTTTCTAGGAATGTAACAGGTAGACAACTTAAAGTAACTATACATAGCAGTATTAATGCACCCAGCTTATATTTCTAACATGAAAACATGTCACCACACCTGTATGAGATTAATGCAAAGTTTATATAAAGCAGCCACATTAAACAGGATACATAAGAATAACATTCAGGAATTACAATTTACCATAAATTGGGAGGTTGCAATTATACCCGGGTATATGTGCATGTAGTATACAGAATACCTCCTTCTAGGAGTTATAGCGCAGTCCGGTTGCAGGGGCCCCTGGAGAGGTGAGAGTCAATAAGATGCACGCTTCCACTTTAGATGCTGTGATGGCGTCCAAGTAACACGTTCTATGCAGATGATTGCACTGCTTGTCTGAAGATCAGCGATGCATCACCTAAAAGGATAAAATGCCCTATCTCTCCTTACTCTTAGTCCCTATCCCTAAACTGGGCTGTCACTGCAACCGGGCCTCTATCTGTCTAAGTGGCCGTCGGATGCCTAACCTACCTCTAGCCTAATCTATCCAACGCTCCCTATGCTAATCCTAGCTAAAGGGAGATCCAGACCAATAAGGATACTATGGCTTTAAGCAAAGAGGCTGCAAAGATATACTGCAATTAACAGAAAGTTCACCTGACAGTCTTATGCAGGTGAAAACACTGATCTATATATATATATAGACAACTATAAGGATTCTGCAGTGTGTAAATAGAATAATGATAATGAACCACAAACCTCTCTCTTACAGAGATATTAGGGTTCCAATACAGAAGTTGAAATATAACAGAGGCAGACCTAATCTGCTTCAGTAACAACTAGATAGATAGCAGCCTTGTTAATCTGGATCATTACTCAGAGAATCACCATACAGTTCTCCCCAGATACATAGCACATGGCAGGCTGGAACCCTCTGCCTGATACTTCCTGGAAAACAAACTCTATAACATCCTGGGGTTTCTTGACCTCCTTGTAGGGGCAGGAAGCACACATAGGGACTTGTCTGTAATGGGACCTCTATGGTAGTGGCTGTATATGAATGTAAACAAACCACAACTAGTGTATAAAATAACAGTTCCCTACATGTACATATTCACAACAATATTTTGAATTAAAAATGGCTCTGGTGGGTCCTGCTGAAAAATGCAGCCTTGTCAAGTGTTTAAATACTGTGCATGTGCTCACTTCAATATTTTTTTTATTGAACACCGGCTTGTGTAGGTCCTGTAAAAGTTGATTCTAGTACAAATTGCTTAAATAGAGCGCATGTAGTCACTACAACATTTTTATGTATTTTTTTGTGAGATAAATGCATTCTAATTTTGATTTTTGAATTAAGCTGTCTAGTGTCTGTCCTGTTCAAAATATGTTCAGGTAAAACAGCTTAAATACTGTGCATGGAGTCAGTACAATACTTTCGGCATGTTTCTGTAAAGTAAAACATTACAGAAAGTAAGAAAAAGATTATCTTACTCCTCAAAGTATGTTCAAAAGACCAACCTGATATATGTTTTGTTGATATGTGTTATTGTTTCTATTTATAGATTGTGATTATGGTGTATACAGTATATACATGGATGCTGTGTTTACACAACGGTTGCACTTTACTACTCCTTCTCACAGTGTAAGTTGTAAAGTTGACCATACAGGTGGCAATTTTTAGTCAAATTCAGCCACTTTGGATCTGCCCTATGATCAAAGGTAATTGCCAGAAACTAAGCAATCTACTACCCATGAGTTTAATCAACCACTAGAATTCAGCCAATTTTGCAGTACAAAACTTGGCTTGTCTGTATTCATGTGCTCTTTCAAAGTGCAGCATTTTGATTTTAATTTTATTGATTTATTTTAATTAAAAAAAAATGGTTCACAGTGTGAAGAATGTCTCTTTCACAGCGTTCATATCTGCAAGGGTTGCTCTTAAATCACAAGCACGGGCAAATTGCAATTTGAAGGCTCACTAAACACAAATAATATAACTTTTTTTTAGTATATCAGGTTTTTTTTAACTGGGCTTCAGGTAGATATAAAAGACAAATTAATACAGCTCTTTATTAAACATATATAATTAAAAATGTCCTTTAATGCAATCAGTGTAAGGACATTGAATTTAACTGAATTTCAGCGTCTTACAGTTCCAGTGTAGTAGGGCTCAGACTGGAGAGAAATAGCACAAGAAGTCAATCATGAGTGCTGCAGTTCAAAAAACATTCTAATACAGTGAGAGAACAAAGTAACAGATAGATGAGCTAATCAGTCCCTTCACTATCCAGTCACAGGGTGGGGCCAGGGAGGGAACCTGTCAGTGAAAATTTAAATGCTTGGAGACATCTTAGAACTGGATGGAACAAAAACACAACTCATTTGGCAGGCAAAACAATGGTTTGCTTTAAAGTTGTATTCTTTTATACATTTCCTTCTAAAAATACATTATGTATAATAATCATCAAAAACCCCACCTATAGTTTGAGAAGCACTGTAAATTAGCACCAATACGTCTGTACAATTGGAGTAACAGCTCCAAAACAATTTATTGAAAGAAAGATGTTCTTTTAAAAGCAATTTGATTTTTCTGCAATGTTTGAGGGTAAACTCAATTTCATCTCCTTGCAGTCAATCAGAATCTCCATTCATTTTCTTTGATTGCTTAGGCCCGTGTTTGACCAGCTTAAAGCTTCCCAACTGGGGACAGTGGATCACAGTATGAAACATTGTTGACAGACACTGTCTTTCACAAAGTTCACATCTGTGCTATGCTTTGTTTCCTGCATCTACAACATTATTTAAACTTTCAAGGTGGATTTAAATGGATAGCAGTGATAAACTTATTATTGCTGATATATTTTAAAATGTAGGTAGGCTACTTGAGAGAGAAAGGAAGGATGGTGTCTCACAGAACCCTGATGTTCCATCTGCCACCTAGAGAGAGCCCTGATCTGCTTGTATACCCAACTAGTACCAGCTAGGATTTGACAGCTCTGACCTGGAAGAACTCAGAGCTGAGCACTTCCATTTAAGTCTCAGAAGGAGGAGATTGAAACCTGATGTTCCTGATCTCCTCCATCCCTCAACCATCCTGAACTCTTCAACACTAAGGAGCATGGTGAGCCTAGGGATCAATGGGAAGGGTGGGAAACTTCACCAACAAACTGAGCAGAATATAAAAGTGATTGGGGGCAGTACAGCTGCCTGAGTTGCTTCTCCATTACAGCTGAAAAGATGCAGGATTCATGAAAAAACCTGTGGCAGCTAAAGCAGATGTAGGGTTGTTTGCATCTTTATTACCCCACTGAAACACAGCTGATGGTAGAGGAAAGGTTTATCATACCAATCAGTTGATTCTTTAACCACTAGGAGTCTCTACCAATCAAGCTTTTGACTTCCCTCACACAGCAGTTCTCTCCTAGAGATCAATATCATTTTCTAGCATGTAGAGCTACACAGAAAAAAGGACGTGCGTTCATTTACTATTGGGGAATCAGAAAATGGATAAAGTGTAACTCTGGTTTTGCTACAAAAAAAACCCCACTATGTGAACTATACAAGGGTTTTAGCAAGCTTTTTTGCACATTCATACAGTCTCTGTTCTGAAGAAAATGCAGTTTGTGTCATTTTGTTCTTTCTTAATTTGATTTTTAAATTGGAGGGTCTGCATTCTTATTAGCACCTGTGGAAAGAAAGTGTTGCATTGACAAGAGCTGAGGTGTCTGCTTTTGTCAATGTCTTTGGGCAAGGATAGGCCTTGAGAGTATACCTGAAATATGCCTTGCACAGACATGAAAACTTAATTAGCAAATCACACAAGCAAAAATGTTAGATTTCTGAGGGGCATTTTGTAAATCACTGCTGCAGATTGAATGTGAAATATTATTGTAAGTAACATTTAAGTGGATTTTCCTTTAAAAAAAAGCAATTGAGTGTTATTTCTCCAAAACTGATTAATTAGAGATACTGATGAAGTACTAAGCTCGAGGGTGCCGCTGTGAATTTACAGGTTCTTTCCCAAAACAGTGGACAGGCAGCCAGGCTCATAGCAAAAGTTAATTCATTCTGGCTCATTAAATGATCTTGGGGATGTCTTTTTAAATTGTATTCACTTGTAGAACTGGTAACAGGAAGGGGTTCAGGGTGGTGTGGGATACTCCAAAACATTAGGCAATGTTAACAGAGGACATGTTTCGCTCAGTAACAACAGCACAAATAACAGGTAGACAGGAACAATCTATACGTCCAGGGCTGGGGAACATGAAGTAGGCTTGAGCATAAGTAACAGGTAGACTGGAACAGTCTATTGGTTTGTGGCTGGAGACCATGAAGTAGGCTTGAGCACAAGTCACAAGTAAATTGGAACAGTCTATAGGTTCACGAATGGGGACAACCAGATGCAGACTCCTGTAGATTAGTCCAGCATCCAATCCACTGGGCTCCAGGATCAACCCCCCCCCCCCTCCGTCATTCAGCTCACAGATCCTTTCCCTCAGCATGGAACAACACACTCTTCTCAGGGCTCCAGACCATTTAGAAGCATCCAGCCACCATCTTTACATACATTCCCAGGGCTCAATATTCAGGCTGGTCATTTAAATTCTCCCTCCCTAAGTTCCAGAAATTTCTTCTAGCAGCAGGGGGAACCAATCTAACTCTAAGCCTGTGAAGCCCTGAAAACACCAGACCAAACAACTACTGCTCCCCTGACTACAGCAGAAGCCAAATACTGAATTTACAAACTAACTAGGAGGGGGCTACACTGAATTTACAGCTGATTAAGCTAATATTCAAAATAGTCAAAAAATATTTGCAAGTTTATTTTTTTCAGCTTTAGCTATGGAAAAGAAGGTTATTCCTTTTAATTGTTGCATTTTATTTTATCGGTATTTTTATTTATTTGTTTTGGTACGTTAAAAAAATGTGAAAAAACACTTATTTATATTAACATATAGTACCCGCTGTATCTCGATTCTGTGCTGTTTTGCAAAAGAACAACATTTTCCAGTTGGGCACAATTGTTGGCTAAACGGGTACCCAGTTCTCTGTTGCGCTGTAGTACCTCAAGTGAATCCCTACATTACTACAGGGTGCACTAATGACATCAGGAGACTCAGGCATCTAGCACTTCTGGAAGTGTCAGATGTAAAGATTCTGTTGTAAACTGCAGCATTTGAACTAAACAATGTTCGGAGGAACTGGTAGTGGTACAGGGGAGAATAAACCCTCTTTTTGTTGCAGTTGGTGCTTTTTTACATTTTTAACTCAGCAACAGTATCACTTTAAAACACACCACCTTTGCAAAGCCACCCTCACATCTCTTTTTCTGTATACATACTAATATGAGGTAGACATGGACCAAAAAATTTGAGGGACTTAAAGGTATCCATTTCTTTCATCATTTTCATTCATTGATCATTGTACAAAAATGTTTGCTACAAGCAAGATTTGCTGACTAGGGATACTGAACATTATCTCTCCCATAGCTTTATACCCTATTTGTATTCATCTTCATTGCCTGTTTGGAGAGCTTTGGCACACTTTATTATTAAACACTTTCTTATTGATTCAGGTAATATTTCAGGAAACACCATTCACCCGAAACATCCAATCTGCATCCAGTACTAGCAATTGTCACAATTCACCTTGTGCCATTTTGAACTGAAAATCATTTTTGGCCTGTTGGAGAAATTGTACATACTGCAGTGATGGTGCTCAAAGCTGTGCATGTGTGTTTATGTCTGCATGTGTGTGAATTTGTGTATACCTGACACCAAACACCTTATATTTATTATTATGTTCTAGATAAACATTAAGCCAATTTGCTTTGCAATTAATTTTCTTCAAACCCCTACAATATTGCATGGTTAAAGACATCTGTGATATCCTCATTTCATTTTCCTAAATTTACCTAATCTGTTGATAAGAATTGTGAAGGAAATATGGAAATGCTCATGTTGAGCTCAAGCTTTCATGTTGGTTGTCAGGGAAACAAGAAAAATGTGGCAGTGCCTTGCTGTTTATCCCATCTGAAGCTGATCTGCTAAGTGTACACTATGTACAACACATTAGGTTCTTCTAACTGAAATCCCAGGCTAATCATTTGATCAGCAAAAGTTATATTATTTTGAAAAATAAAAGATTAATGATTAGCATGGTGGATTTGCCTTTTCCAGATGGTGTTATGCTGGAATGAGATGTTTTTGGTTCATTTAACATGTACTGTGTAATAATGTTTTGCTTTTCTTATTTTATGATAACAATTAGGATTTATATAGTGTAATAATATTAGTATTGAAGGCTGGACATAACATCATTCTGCTGTAATGTCAACCTGAATCACGATTGTCTATGGTTAGGGACTGAAAAACATCAAGAATATGAAACAAATGTGTGGATTTAAGAATTGTCATGGTCAATGGCTATTTTTACATTTTAGCTACATAGTTACATAGGTTAGTCTATCTAATTTAACCAATAAAACACACACGAACACACACACAAATAAAAAACCTCTATATACACTCTCCAATACCCACAGATAATCCAGAAGAAGAAAACAAAACGCCTATAAAGCATGATCATATTCGCTCCAGTGGGACAATCCGATATTCTCTGGATCAACTACACCTGGCATTATTACCTCTAAATATTAGTATCCAGTGATATTTTATGCATCTAGAAATGAACCAGTTCTTGAGGGAGTCTATTCCACATTCTCTCAGCTCTTACTGTGAAGAAGCTATTCCATATGTGAAGATTAAATGTCTAGCTGCTAAGTTTTTCCATTATGCCTGGATACTGGTGAGTTTTACATTGTTCTGAGGCTCATGAAAAAAAAAAAATGGAAACCAAATGACTGATAATCAAATGTGTCTAATTACATAAATCATTGGTTGCCATTGAAATACCATTGATTTTTGTACACACAGATTTCTATATCGAACCTGATCATACTCTAAAGATGTTATCAGTTGGCATAAAAAAAGAGGTTAGGCAGACTGCTGTTGCAAATATTTTACAAATTGAATAAAAGTACCTTAGAAATGGGAAAGTGATCATAAAATCTAGATCAGTGTTTCTCAACCTTTTTTCAGTCAAGGCACCCTTTAAAATTATGGGCAGTCTTGAGGCACCCCATTCTAAAATGGGGTGCCATGAGACTGTCCATAATTTTAAAAGGCCACCGATTCTAAAATGTGAAAAACTATTCTAATAGTTTTAATAACACAGCAACATCCACACATGTAGGACACCCAACATTAAAAGTGGTTTATTCTTCCAAAGCAAATACACTTTTACATACCTGTACTGAGTAGTATTCCAGTGTTTCTTTTCTCCCTCAGTTTTTCTCCATCACTGAGCTATTGTGACCCCAGCACTGATGGAGAGGGGGCAGGGGAGGGTCAAACTAGGATGCTGTGCAGGCAGCTGACATCCTCCTTATCAACTGATGAAGTCATTGGTTTTCAGGATGCCGGCGGCTAGAAGGTCGTAATGGTACACAATGAAAACCTGTGGCTTTGTGTAACTAAAAGGCAGGCTTGATCCACCCGCTGGCTTTTATGCAAGTTTTAGACATTTTGCCAAGGCACCCCTGAAGAAACCTCAAGGCACCCCAGGGTGCCTGGGCACGCTGGTTGAGAAAGGCTGTTCTAGATAATCATTTGGAAAATTGTGGCATAAACTTGCTCTGAGGTGACTGCAGAGGTTGAAAAATGTTCAAAATATCAGATTCCAGTTTTACTGTAATCGGGCTACCTAGGTATCTCACAACTATTTGTACTATACAGTCACACTTTTCAATCCCACTCAGTACAAATATTTGGCATGCATTTTGGAAACATCTGCATGCAATATCAACAGTTTAATAGAGTGTGGTTGTCAGCCTAAAATACAGATCTATACACTCATATATGATTAATCATGGATATTTCTGTGCCTGCTGGAAAGCCAAGACATTGCTTGGTGACTGGGTCAGGGGCGGACTGACCATTTGGAAACTCGGGCACTGCCCGAGGGCCCGGGGTCAGTAGTGGGCCCCATGAGATGCCCCTGGTACCTATATCATAGGTTTTTTTGAGTTTGGGCAAGGACACAGGGGCCCCATGATCCCCTATTGCCCGGGGGCCCCATGAATTGTCAGTCCGCCCCTGGATTGGGTTATTAATGTCCAACAGGTTTGCATAGCTGCATAAAGTCAAATTGCAGTTCCTGGCTCTGATGTTCCATGGTTAAGATTTTCTTCATTTTAATTGACCAAATACTATACAACTAAGACCTGTTTATCAATAGCAGTAACTTAAATTTTTGGACCTTTAAAGCAATGACACAAATCCAGGACCAGCCAGAAACAGAAGCACCCATTTTGGCAGCATGTATTAGGGAAGGTGGGGTCAGCAGGGGTCGGAGCCTCTCCTTTCTCTGCATTGCTGGGCCATCTCCTGCACTGTGCACTTAGCTCAGTCCTACATATTATACTGGAAGTTTGCAGTGCTCCCCTTGTAACTGGCATTCTACTCTGCTGTCAGTATGACAGCTAGCTGCTCTGTTTTAGGAGCTCTTTACGTTATTTTGTATTTGTGGCTCCAAATTTATAATATTATGTTTTCTACCAGAAAAATCCTTCATAAGAGAGACAAATGACAGAATAGAATATGTAGTTAACCCTAATTTGTTTTTTTAGTTGTAGTTAAAATTTTAGTTGATACATACTGTATAATATATGATGAAATCTACGCCTGGGAATTATCTATAGCCACTGCCATCAAAATCCATACAATAAATACAAAAAAATCTAAATAAAATCAAAATTAGAATTTCCAGCTGCTAGAATAATGCTCCCCCCCTGTGAAGGTGTACCATGTATGTGTTAGAGTCCAGCGTGCAGATCCAACATGAAATTATTAGTCCCCATTCACATTCATATGAGATTGTTTATGCTGCAAGATTGTCTTCAATTGTCTATAAATTCACACCACATAACAAAGTTGATCGAATTCTTCAATTCATATGTGAATCTGTAAACGTGTGAACCCCTCTTGCTCTTCTTCTAAGATAATTCTCTCTCCCCATGTAAAAATACATACAAAAACCGCATATTGTGCATTATCTCCTTAAATCACAATTCCAGTTTTCCATGTATTAAACTCACATAAATAGTGCAAATGTTATGCCAAATTATCCACCACGTGATAACACTCCAATATCTGTTATCCGTACTGTTAGCCTCCAATTCAAATGTTCTTGCTTCTACATAAATTGATCTTGCATCCCTCTTCTTTTTTTCTTTACTTCTTAAAATGATTCTCCCCCCAAAAAAATACTCCTATAGTGTAGTACTGTTGGTTGCAATAAAACACTAATAGTGCTATTGTACTCACACTCTTCCCACCTTTGTGATCACCCCACACCAGTGCTTCATCCACCATTGGTGTTCCACCACCTTATAAATCATGCATCTTACCAAACTCTCCTATATTCTGGAGCATAACAGTCTCATAAGCCACCACTTCCACTCCTGTGTTTGCCTCTGTTGCCGGTATCCACTCAGATATTATCCATATGCAACCAAACATAGGCAGACCATACTGTAGCAGAATAAAATTCAACTATTTATTAGTAAAAAAGCGCTTACAACTCTCTCTCCTTTCCCCACTATTACAGGCTTTGCTAAGGCAGCAGGAGCCATTAGCTCCTGCTGCTGTCAATCAAATCCTGTTAGCCGAAAGCAGAGAGCAGGGCCACAGTGTGTCTGTGGATGCACACAGCCCAGCTCTGGAGTGAGCTCGCATGTCGGCCCCATTGCACAGAAAAGGAGGAGTGGAGTGTGCTGGCAGGTGACCCCAGAAGAGGAAGTTCAGGGCCGCTGTGTGCAATACCATTGCACAGAGCAGGTAAGTATAACATGTTTGTTGTTTTAATAAAAAAATATCCTTTGCCACCACTTTAACCCTAGGGCCTAAGGTACACATTTTCCCATAAATTGACACTGTGCTTTAATTTGATCAGCAAATAATTTACAATTTATGTTGAAATAGCTTTTACTCAAGATACTGTATGTTGCCTTATTCTGTGTTTCTTTGTAAAGATTAGAAGGGAAATATTATTCAAAGAGAATGCTACAACTACTGTTAAATATAAGTATTTAGTAGCATGACTCATTGTTTTATGTATAAAATATACAACACTGAAGATTTAATGTTTATTAAAAACAAAATTCTAAACAAATGGAATTTGCCTAGATTTGAATGTCAATTCCAGATCTGAAAATTCTGCTTGAAATTAAGATCTTTATGTAACAATTTTTCTGGACACAAACCTTCTTTGACGTGTACTAAGAGAGGTGTCAATTTCAGGTAATTTCAGCCCAACTTGCCTCTTTTTTTACTGTCCTTTTTGTATTTTTTCAATTAAACAAAAATGTGGCTCTACCAAAAGCTTTATTTGCCCAGATTGAAGCTAGTAAAATTTTTGAATGATTAGAAGACCCAGTAAACGATGGGAACGATGGTGGACCTAAAGTCATATTTTTTGCCAATTCACATATTCTACATTCACCATTAGAGGTGGCATATCCATCCATATCACATACCGTAGATATCTCCCAAAGTATAACTCTAGATTTTTGAATGAAGAATAGAGCTTGTGCAAAAGTGACTTTAACCCACCTCCTGAAGAATATGCCATGGGCTAAAGGATAAACACAGGCTTTCATGCTCATGGCCCACTTGGCACAAGCCTACATGTCTCTAATCCCAAAATGGTTCTTCAACTGGGAAGGTTGGGCATTGGGGGCTATAAAAAAACTTTTTTTCAGTACCTGTTTCTTGGGAGATACTTAGGCAAACAGGAATATTTTATTATTCACTTATCTCTACTGTTTCTTACAATGGCCATTTTATGAAAACTGACATTTCAGACCTATTACAATGCATTGATTTATCAAAACTTCACTTTGTAGTGCATTTAAGAGAATATTGGTTAAATAATCACCATTTAAACTATCAGCCATTGTCGCATCATTTATTACTGCTTCTATTGTAGTACAGATCTAAAAGGGAAAAATGCTTTTGAAGGATGGTATTTATAATTCAACAAGGTTAACCTATTAGCAGCTAATATTTCCTTATCTCCTTGGAAATGGAATGTAAAAAAGCAAAAGCAGCAGTGTCATCCCAGCAGGCACTGCTTCACAGAAACAGATTGGTTCAAACAATTAATAATCCATGACATTTGCTTTCTGTTACTGCATTTAAAAATAAGTGTGACATGCTGCCATTTCCCAGTGGAATTCTGGGAATTATTTTTTAAAGATACTGCAGAGCATTTGAGAGAGCTTCACTTAATATTCCTCTTTATAAATATTATACCATGCAACCTAAGCTGGCTTTTTCTTAATATAACTGATTTAATACTGTGCACTGGTTTGGTACATTGGTAAACTACAACTTTTGGAACTGGCAGTGACAACAAAATGATGGTGCATGCGAAAGAAAATGAGCAAGAGCAAGGATAAGCCCCTATGTATGCTTGCATTGCAGACATTGCATGCCAGCTTGATTCTGCATGGCCATACACTGATGTTAAAGTTTGCTTTGTTTTGCAAATATCCAAATGTTACTTTTGTGTGTTCTATTCTGATAAAGGTATGTATACAGTATGTCAACATGTTACCAGAATTGCACCAAGGGTAGCAACAGGTCTAAAAAAACACATACAATAGAATTTCCATCAGGAGTACCAGCATTTGATAACCTCTTATGCCAGATGGCTTATGCATGTCTATGCATGTGCACAAAGATATATGCATGAGCAATACAAAAGCCCTAAGCGTACATTTTACTAAGGCTTTTTTTTTTACTTACTCATTAATGCAATTCCTTTAATTCCTTATACTACTTCAGCAAGATTTCCATAACAAATATAAAATTTAACATCAGGCTGTTGAGGAAATGTATTTTTATTGTTTCTTAATTTATCTTTTTAAACAATTAATACTTTTATAGAATATGCAAAATGCCAATTAAAGGCTTGTTACAAGACTTTCTTTTCATTATTATTATTATTATTATTACTATACAGGATTTATTTAGCGCCAACAGTTTGTGCATTGCTTTATGATGTGAGGGCAGACAGTACAGTTACCATATGCAAAATAAAATGATCCAAAAGTGACAGTCTGTGCAGGTCTAAGTGAAGCTAGCAACAATCAAGATCCAGTGTCGGTGCTCCAACATAGTGTGGTAGGAATACGCACTCACCAGATGCATAATGTAAATACGCAATTAATAAATCAGTGAGGTCCCCTTTAAGTCAGATCTGATCCTGGCCAAGGATATTCCTCCCTCTGTATATAGGTGGTACTGTCGGAGCTCACAGATGGTAAGGGCCAAGGAAAGGAAAGGACCTGTCAGCTGCTAGTGACAGCAGGAACGAGGGGTGTACATACATGTGCACTGCTTTCCCAGTATTTCCTGGAACTATCACGGTGGAAGTGTACAGCAAATGGGATGGAGTTGTCTGCAGCTAACTGACCAGCACTGGCTAAAAGCGATTTATTTGTAGAGCCCTCCTGATCCAGCCCACTGCAGTATTCAGAAAAGGTAGCTCCTGACATACAGGCTTCTACACCTACCCATCCCTTTAAGGGGGCCTCTGGCTGACTGGATCCCTTACCATCTGTGAGTTGCGACAGCACCACCTATATACAGAGGGAGGATTATCTTTGGCCATGATCAGATCCGACTCTTAAAGGGGACCTCTACTGATTTATTCAATGCGTATTTACATTACGCATTTGGTGAGTGCATATTCCTAACACACTATTTTGGAGCACCGACACCGGATCTTGATTGTTGCTAGCTTCACTTAGACCTGCACAGACTGTCACTTTTGGTTTCATTTTATTTTGCATATTTTTAAATACATGGACTATTATATTTATCATTATTAGCGCTGCACTTAGTCATTTATTTCTAGTATTGATGAGGTTTTTATATTGGTTACCTTTAGTGCTATAGCTGCTGCCTTTGGAGCGCTCACTTTTTATTCTGCTTTTAGTACAGTTACAATACAATTCAATACAGGAGGAATCAGAGGGCCCTGCTCATTAGAGCTTGCAATCTAAAAGGGAGGATCCAATAACAGAAGAGATAATAATTGTGGGGGATAGGCTGATGGATAAAATAAAAGTACAATTACTAGGTAGGAGCAGAATAGGCTTCTCTGAAGAGAGGGGTTTTCAGGGATTGTCTAAAAGTGGGCAAAGTAGGAGATAGTCAGACAGATTGGCATAGGGAATTCCAAAGGATGGGAGAGACTTGGGAAAAGTCCTGGAGGCGAACATGAGAGGACGTGACAAGGGAGATAAAGGGCAGGAGGTCTTTAGAGGAATGAAGAAAACAATTTTGTTGGTATTTTGAGACTAGGTTAGTGATGTATCTGTGGGTCAAGTTGTGGATGGTTTTGTAAGTTGTTGCTAATGATGAGATGTCAAAATGGTGCTTGGCATTAAGAGAGGATTTGGTGTGTGGACATGTGCATTCTGATGACCCACACTCACAGGTGGTTCCTTGCATTATTCTCCAGATATATAGGTGGCCATTACTTTGTCATGGCATGTGTGGTACTGTATATTGTACATCTAAAAGTAATGTGGACTTCACATTTGACAACATTTCCATCTGTCTTTGAATAATATACAGAGACAAACATGCAATTAAGACATTTATTAGCTAATATAACAGCATTTTTTTCTTTTTATCTATCTATTTACCTACATACATAGTTATTTTTACAAAAAAAATCTTTATTTTCACAAGTTTCAGTATTCAAAAGGAACATTACACAAATTCTCAAAAAAGTGCCTGTATAGGCATCCAAAAAGGAAAACAAAACTATAATAGTACCATATGCAACTAAGGTTGAACATAGTGACCAACACAACACAAAAATTTCTGGATAGCTGGCTTACGCCTTACAGCCAACTGTGAATGTAGGGATCAGAGGGGAAGAGGGGAGGGGAAGGGTTACAAACCAGAAAAGAGTAATCAGGAGAAAAAAAGTACAATAAGACACATAAGGTAAACACAGTCTGTCCTGGTCTATAAGCCTCAAGAGAGTAACTGGTAACTTAAGCAGGTTATAGTAAATTAGATGTGTATACATGTCAGAGGAGAGAAAATCAAGCCATAAGGCCCAACACCCATAAAACTTTTCATAGGTACAGTAAGTGCACATTGATACCGCCATTCCTCAGGCTCCATAATACCATGGACTTTCTGCAGCCACTGTTTGATAGTGGGTACTACTGGAGATTTCCAGTGGAGTGGAATGAGACATTTACCGGCATTGAGGAGATGCGGCATCAAGAAGCGTCTACCCAACCAGTTGCTTTGTATTATGAAATAGTATAGGTAAAGGATCATCCACAATTTGGGATTGTGTAACCTTGTGAATTGTACTCTGGATGTTGGACCAAAATGGGCGGATGGCTGGGCAGTCCCACCACATGTGTAGGAAAGTGCCCCTCTGTCTGCAGCCTCTCCAGCAAAGCTTGGAGACCAACGGGAAGATAAGGGATAATCTATCAAGAACTCTATACCATCTGGATATAAATTTGAAACATGCTTCCTGGACTTTAGAGTTAACTGATAAAGTATGGCCTAGGTCTGTTATTTTGACAATACTATTATCCAACAGGTTCCCTCTCTCATTCTCGAACATAAAAGGAGTTGTGTTAGTCAATTTCTCCAATAGTAGTTTATATAATTTGGAGAGAAGGTGGGTAGAGCCCGTCCTATCTAGACACATAGCCTCAAACCTAGATAAGGAGCTGTAAGATCTCATACCTAGAAAAAGAGAGGAAGGCGCCTCTAAGTGCAGTATTGACAATTTATTTAGTAAACAATGGATAAATTGCACTTACAAGATAAACGGTTAAAAAGACTCATCGTGTGGTAATTAAATGCAGGTGGGACATCCAGCCGTCCAGCAGCAAACTATGTCTATAGGATCAGGAAGTAGAGTCCAGTGTGCATCAAAAATGAAGCTTGGAGAGCAGAGTCAGATGTAGCAGGTGAAGGGGACGGTAATGCATTATGGAGCATGCTCAATAGGCTCCTTCTTCAGAGGTCTATAGACATAGTTTGCTGCTGGATGGCTGGATGTCCCACCTGGATCTAATTACAACACGATGAGTCTTTTTAACCGTTTATCTTGTAAGTGCATTTTATCCATTGTTTACTAAATAAATTGTCAATACTGCATTTAGAAGCGCATTCCTCTCTTTTTCTTGTTACTGCATTAGAGCCTTGCTTCCACTCTAAGAAGAGCTGCCTCGGTGTTACTGCTCCCATCCATCCCTGATATCCATCTGGCACCTTTATCTTACAGCTACAGAGGTTGGGCTCCAACAAGCGTGCACTATATAATATACATTTTCAAGATCTCATACCTGTTCATACGGTGGTGAAGAATGTACTAAGTTGTGGATGTTTCCAGCTATCCCAGGGTGATGTCCCCCATTCCTTTCAGAGATAGGTAAGGGGCTTCAGATGACAGTTTGACAAAAACTGGAAACATCGAATCTCTTGAGTTCCTCACCAATACTTAAAGAAAGCCAGGTCTTCTCCCGGAATGAACCAGGGATAACCTCCAAGTGGGGAGAGTGGCAAGGGAAAATTTGCCAAGGAGAATTTCTTATTCAATCAATCCCAGATAGTCAAGGTTGCAGTAGAGAGTGGGGAGACCCAATTAGAAAGACCTCGAAATGTTCAGGGAAGCCAAGGGGCATGAGCTAGATTTAGTCCTGCCATTGTTTTTTCGAAAGGGACCCATAGTTTTTCCCCTGAATGTAGGTTCCAATTAACAATATGGAGCAAGGCAGTGGCTTGATAGTATAACGAGATGCATAAAGTTGTATGAAATCCCATCCCATCGGGTTTTAAGGAAAAAGACTTTAGGTAAATGAATGGGTACCATCTGAAAAAAAATAAGAATTTGGGAAGAAATATTATCTTCAATATACTTATTCTACCAAACCAAGTGCTGTGTACTTTCTCTCAAACCTTCAGTTTTATCTGGACAGAGTGTAACAATGGGACAAAGTTGGCTTTGTAGAGATCTTTCAAATCTGCGGGAAGTTTAATGCCCAAATATGTGAGGGAGGAGTCTTGCCATTTGAAGGGAAATGAACCCTCAAGAGCTCTACGGTCAACCTACGAAATATTCAGGGGCAGAATGACCAACTTCCAGAGATTAATCTTCAAGTTGGATAGGTTGTGGAAGAGCTCTATTTCACTCAAGAGGTAGGGTAGGATAGTTTTAGGAGAGCTTAGAAAGAAAAAGCATCTGTGAATGCAGTCAGTTTATGTTCAGAGGGTCCCATTCAGATACCAGAAATATTGGGATTCGGTCAGATCCAGTGTAAAAAGGCCTCCATAATCAGGGCAAATAATAATGGCAACAGGGGAAAGTGCCTAGTCCTGTTGGAGATTAGGAAGGGCTGGGGCAAGACCTGATTGACGTTCACCTGGGCTGTAGGACCAGTTTACTGAGTGGCAATTCAAGATTGCATCTTGACCCCAAGTCCGAGCCTATGCAATATATATGATTTAACCACTTGCCCTCTGGAGGATTTACCCCCCCTTAATGACCACGCCTCTTTTTGCTATTCGGCGCTGCACTATTTCACCTGATAATTGCTCGGTCATGCAATGCTGTACCCAAACGAAATTTATGTCCTTTTTTTTCACACAAATAGAGCTTTCATCAGGTGGTATTTGATCACCTGTGCGCTTTTAATTTTTCACGCTATAAACAAAAAAATCCCAAATATTTTGAAGAAAAACTATATTTTTTACTTTCGGCTATAAAAACTATATAGTAAACTCAAAGTTAGTCATAAATTTAGGCCAAGATGTATTCTGCTACATGTTTTTGATAAAAAAAAACCCAACTGATTGCTTTGTGTGAAAGTTATAGTGTCTACAAACTATGGTATAGAAATTGCAATTTACGCCATTTTTTTGCTGTATAGCGCTGCACTAGTTTAACTGACAATTGTGCGGTCATGAAATATGGTACATAAATTAAATTTACGTACTTTTTTCACATAAATAGAGCTTTTTTTTGGTGGTATTTGATCACCTGTGCACTTTTTATTTTTGGCGCTATACAAAAAATGTTTTGAAAAAAAAAGTTTTAAAAAAAACATTATTTTCTCATTTCTGTCATAAAATAATATCCAAAAACCTAAAATGTCATCATAAATTTAAGCCAAAATGTATTCTGCTACATGTTTTTGGTAAAAAAAAATCCCAATAAGTGTATATTGATTGCTTTTTGTGAAAGTTATAGCGGCTACAAACTATGGTATAGATAATGAAATTTACTCAGCTGTTACTTTCTGACTGCCCATCACATTTTTTAAGGTGGTAAAATACCAAGACAGTACAAATACTCCCAAATGACCCCTTTTCTGAAAGTAGACACCCTAAGCTATCTGTTGAGAGGCATATTGAGTCCATGAAAGATTTATTTTTTTCCACACGTTTTTGGAAAATGACAAAAACATTTTTTTTTTTTACACAAAATTGTCATTTAAATTATATATTTCTCACACAAGCCATGGGTATATGTGGAATTACACCTCAAAATACATTCTGCAACTTCTACCGAGTATGGGGATACCACATGTGTGAGACTTTTTGGGAGCCTAGCCACATACAGGAGCCTGAAATGCAATGACCACTTTGAAAGCCTATGTATATAATAATAAAAGAGTGAGTGCTAATCCAAAAAAGCAGCTAAGAACTCTAAGCAACCAAAAAATACTTAAACAGAGTAATATCAACAAAAGTGCAGCGCTAGATAATAAAGTCTAAAAGAAAGTCCACTAAAGTCTATTCATAAAAACGTGCCAGATGACAAGTAGAAAATCAATGGCGGTGGTCTGTGAAGAGAAGCAGAAATGCGCACTCACCAGAAAACAGATGTAAGTAAGCGGTATGCATCAAAGCCCATAGATCATCAATCAAGGAGAGAACTGGTCCGGTCAAAGTGGGTTGATCTTCCCTTAAGGATGCAGTGCTAATCCAAAGCAGATCCAGGTAGCCAGAGGTCTCCTACAGCTGGATGGACGGGGGGGGGGGTTGTCCTCATCTTGGTAAAGGCCTGAATTCTCAGTAAAGGACTCTGCAAAAAGGTACTCCTTTCAGGGAGTCAGGGAAGGACGCCCATAGTGTAGTATTCAAAGAATCAATTATTTATTAAGGACAATAGTAACAACTTTGAAAAACATGTGTCATCCAGGTGACACCTGGATAACACATGTTTTTCACCATGCTTCTTATCAAATTCCTGCCAAAATGTCTCTCACATGTGGAACCCCCATACTCGGGAGAAGTAGCAGAATGTATTTTGGTCAGTAATTCCACACATACCCATGGCATGTGTGAGCACTAAATCATTTAAGTGACAATTTTGTGTAAAAAAAAAAATTTTTTTGTCATTTTCCAAAAACTTAAAAAAAAAATAAATTCTTCTTTTGAATCAACATGCCTCTCAGCAAATAGTTTGGGTGTCTACTTTCCAAAAAGGGGTCATTTTGGGGGGTGGAGACATTTCATGCCCAACATAAGAACTTTCTGCCACATATCATTCACTCTTCTAACAACCTGAAGACCAAGCCTTTTCTGACACTTTTTGTTCACATGAAAAAAATCTGTATTTTTTGCTAGTAGATTATTTGAACCCCCAAACATTATATATTTTTTAAAGCAGACACCCTAGTGAATTAAATGGTGGGTGCTGCAATTTTTTATGTCACATAGTACTCGCGCATCGATTTTTCAAACGCAAATTTAAAAAAACAAAATACACTTTTTTTTACTTTTAATGCACAAAAACACAATATATTGGCCAATTATTTGTTAAACTATAAAATATGATGGTATGATGAGTAAATGGATATCAAACATGCCATGCTTTAAAACTGTGCATGCTCTGTGCAATGGTGACAAACTGCATTATAGAGGAGGATTTACATAGAAGGTCTAGTGCTAGAATTACTGCCCTTGATCTGACGTTCGCGGTGATACCTCACATGTATGGCACAATCGCTGTTTACATAACGGCACAGGGTAAACGCTTTTGATTTTTTAAATTATTTTTACACTGCCCATTTCATTATTTTTTTAATCACTTTTAATGCTATCACAGGGAATGCAAATATCCCCTATAACTTCAATGGGCATTGTCATATATTCTTTTTTGAGAAATCTGAGGTCTATCAGCCTCTATTGTCTCCTCTGCCCTTACATTATCTAATCTCACCAAAATCGGTGTGATCAGATGCTTTCACAATTTACAAATGGAGCTGTTAATATCCTGTGAAACTGAAGTGATGAAATGCTCGTAGCTTCCGATTTCTTAGACTAGAGATGACTGGCATCATTCTGGTCTCCAATCAGCTCTATAATCAGCTGGTATAAACACCGGCTGCATTCTCAGGTTCCCTTGATGGCACGGGACTGCCCGAGAAGGCCATGGAAGGCAGAGGGGGAGCATTGTCTCCCAATGCTTGTAAAAGCAATCCTGCAGCTAATTAGCCACTAGGATTGCTTTTACATGTAAGCCGATCGCTGGCTGAAAAAAACAATACCAGGATGATTGCGGCAGCTGTAGGCATCATCCTGGTATAACCATTCAAAGTCCAGTGATGTACCAGTACATCGCTGATCCTTGTTGGGTGTATATGCTATGTTCTTTCTTTTTGTATGCAGCCTGTGGACTGAATGACAAAAAGAGAAGAAATCTCTGCCAGAAAAAGTGTGTGGTATGCCCACCATTAGAATATACCGCCCTGCATCCACCCACTTCTAATGGTGGGCACACATTAGGTCGCACAGTGCCACATGCGGCAATTCCAAGATTGTACAAATGTCTAAATAGTGGCACGCTTGAATAACAATTGTCCACGTATAAGTGGTATCCCATATGGAAAAAGGATAACACCAAGTCCCAAACTTTTTTGTCACTACACCCCAACTATTCTGGGCATCAAGGGGGCTCCACGTGATCTTTTCCCTCATAAATCTGAAACTTAAAGTACAGCCTGTTGCCCTGTCACAGGTCTTCTACATCTTGACCCCATATCTGGCACGCTTACTGGAGAGAAATTGTTGAATGCAAGGCGGCCAGAAAAATGAATGAGGGACTCATCAACGCAGATGTTTTGCTGGGGAGTATAGACATCTGCAAATTTTTGGTTAAGGTGATTTATGAGGGGCCGAATTTTGTGGAGCCGGTCAAATTCAGGGTCACCCTGAGGACGACAGAGTGTATTGTTATTGAAATGCATAAAACACATTATACTCTCATATCTATGCCTGGCCATGGCAGCAGAGAACACGGCATATGATGAATCTGGTCTGTGGACCAAAACAACCGCATTTAATTTTTTTCAATAATGCTCATGTTGAGGGTTAGGCCCAAAAAAATTTTTAAATTGGAAACAGTAATGGGTTTCCATGTGATTGGTCTGGCAAGATTTGAATTTGGGTTGGCGGCGATAAATTATTGTGCATATAAATTGCTTTGATCCACAATCAATGCATACAACTCCAAAAAATCAAGGGGAGTAGTTAAATTTGCTTCTGGGTTGGGCAGTGAATGGGGGAAGTACAGGTGCTGCAGAATTTGTGGACTGCCAATTGGGATTTGCAAGCACATCCAGAAGGATACTAGGGGCTCTACAGGCCTGTGTGCGAATTCTTGGTAGTTGCGGGACAATACTTGTGCTCGCCACTGCACCAGCTTGCACTGCACTTATGGGACTCACCACATCTCCAAGTGATACTGCAGTGCTGGTATGTGAAAGACCAGGATGTATTAGGCTGCTGGCGCAGTTCACCAAGAGGTAGAGTGGCACTAGTACTGGCACTCTGCTGCATATGAGAGTCATCAAAATTTACCAGCAAGTGCTAACAGAAATCAGGCCTGATTCTGAGAACATTGCAGTTTTGTGTGCAATGGATCAAGTGACAGTGACCTACTGACACTGCACTTGCTGGGGGAGAAAGGGGGGGGGGGTGGTAAGCGTAGGGGCTAAAGGCAGGTGCTGGCAGGTGCCAGGGCTGATCCTGCTAACGCTGCGATTTTGGGGACACTATACTAATGTGAATGCTGGTATAGTGCTGAACTGATCAAAGATTTAGATTCGTTCAGACACTTTACAATGGAGGTTTATTGTGTATGAGTGTGTTCCTGGCAATCAAGGGGTTAAATGTGATTACTGGTGTACTGATGGGCAATCTGACGCTATCTGGGAGGGGCGTGAAAATCACGGGAGCACGAATCATGTTTATATATGTGATTTTGTACAACCGTGCCGCCCTGTAGCACTATTTCTACTTATAGGGCAGTCAGGAAGCAGTTACAGAAGTGCTTTGCATTACTTTAACTGACAATTGCAATGTTGTACCCAAATGAAATTTATGTCCTTTTTTCCCCACAAATAGAGCTTTCTTTCAGGGGTATTTGATCACCTGTGCGTTTTTTATTTTTTGCCCTGTAAAAAAAAAAGGCCAACGATTTTGAGAAAAAAAACAATATTTTTGACTTTTTGCTATAAAATATGTCCAGTAAAAAAATTTGAAAATCAAATTTTGTCAAAAATTTAGGCCAAAATGTATTCTGCTACATGTCTTTGCTAAAAAAAAACCCTAATACGTGTAAATTAATTGGTTTACATGAAATTTATAGCGTTTACAAATGGCGGCATAAGTACTGGAATTTTTTTTTTAATACTAATAATGGCGGCAATCAGCGGCTTATGGCGGCGATCAGCGACTTATGGCAGCAATCAGCGACTTATGCCGGGACTATGGCGGACATTCTGAAACTGGAGAGCAACTGACTTGGGCTCACTGACATCCCCAGTGACACCGATACAGTGATCAGTGCAAAAAAAAAAAAACTCACTGACACTATACTAATAGCACTGGGGAGGAATGGGTTAACATTTATAGGCAATCAAAGGGTTAACTATGTGAGGGGAGTGTTTTAATAGGGGGTGGGGATGTGTGCTTCACTGTAAGCACACTGATCGGGATGGCTGTGCTCATCCATCCCGATCAGTGTGCCCAAACTGACAGAGAGGACGGCTGCATTGTAAACAACTTTTTTCCTGAATCACTACTTCAGGAAAAAAGTTCATAACATAGCTAGTTATGATTATCCTCATAAATACTGTAAGTACAGGATAGCTCTGGTCGCACAGGGGAAGAGTTGGAGGGATGCATGTCCCAATGGATATTAGACCCTCCCCACTGGATTTGGAGTACTCTATTAACAATGTGGAAGGGGCTTCTCACAGCACTGCACCTGCATCTGCAAGCAAACCTGAATTTGTGGTTAGGCTGTGGGACCTTGGGTGCCGAAAGTCAGATTTATAGAAGATACTACCCACTGGTGTGTAAATCTACATACTTTTATCTTATAAGTAAGCCTGAGTCATCAAACATGAAAATATTACACTGCAAATAATTTTGGTGCATGACATACCTGTAGAGTGTCTCTAGATTTTATCTTAGCATTCAACAAGGATTGTTTAGTCACATATTTGCTTTAACTAGAATGTGCAACAAATAGGTATTTGGAAAAAAATGAATCTTCACTCTTAAAAGTTAAGTTTACCTTTAAAATAATAATAATAATAAATGCAAAAAAAATGTTTTCTAAGGAGTCTGCAGAGCATTGCACCCATGATCAGCAGATTGTGGGTAAAATGTCAGGCTCCTGCAGACTCTTAGGATAGCTATCTGCCCGTGCCTTGTACAGGTAGGCAGTTACTTGAGAGCAGGAAGATCAAAGAAATAGGAATGTGCAAACCAGTGCCCTCATAGTTCATTGAACACTACAAGCCATCAGTCGCAGTGGCTGGTGGTACTTGTAGTTCATTCACAGGAAACTGAAGAAGATCCTCCACCCACTATCACAGGGAAGGGGGATAGGGGAAGAAGGTGCAGATGCTGGTACATGTTGCATGTTCCACCCTAAAAATGGGTGAAACATGTAACATGTTGCAAAGCTGAACTTGTCCACAGTGTATACGCACTCCCGAGATGTGTGTCTATGGTGCCGCATTCCACAGAGACTTAGCCCCCCACTTCCTCCTCGCAGCATTTGATTGACAGCTGCAAGAGCCAATGGCTCCTGCTGCTGCTCAAGTGTTGCGTGAAGAGGAAGAGAGAGGAGAAGAGGTGCAGCTGTGCACAGTGCTTGATCTATTCTCCCCTCTCTTCTCCTTCACATAGGGAACTGGGGGGGGGGGGGGGAATTGGAACAATGTTGTACCTTAAACTTTAGTATCACTTTAAGTGTGCAGGTTCTTTTGCCCCTGTCAGTAAAGGGCAATAATTAAAGACTCAATTCTAAGAGCATGCAGCAGAAAAGAGCAAAGACAGGGAAGACAGCAAAGAGAATGGGGAGAAAAATTACTTTGGGAACTGTCTCAGTGACATAATATGCTGTATGCTCCACAATATGTCAGTCTAGGTGCCCAAAATGGCGCACCTGTGCCAATACTATGACCATTTTTTACATATTCTTAATAAGCAGTAAAAGAGCTTTAAAACAGGCCACCTCTGACCTCTCTAACTGCATGTATGGTAAACTACGTTGTATTTTATCTTCAAAGCTCCTCAATGTTCAATGTTTTAACATTAGAAGGATGGCAGGCTGGCAGGCTGCCAAGATTCTGCTGTCCAAAGAAGCTAAAGGGGAAATAAGTTTGAACTGATTTTTCATGTCTGGATGTTGATGGTGAATTTCTCCATAATGTTTATAGCTGCAGAGGTGAATGAGGGCTTGTTTAAAAAAAATGTATATGCATAGTATGGGCACAAGTTCACTTGAAATAAACAATGATTCTGAGTATCTTCAACTACAGTACAAAAACCCTGCAAAGCTGTATAGAGCTTTTGTTAAAATCATACCTTAGAGTTTCTTTTTCCAGAAAGCACTCATGAATACCAGCCACAATAGTAATCAATCTCCCGTTGTGGTAACAACTAATTGTTATGAAATAATGTTACAGTGATGAAATAATTTAAAACACCACATTTGTTGTTTTTGATGGATCTTATGCTCTCTTAATGCATTTTCAGCAGGAAGACTTTTATACAAAATTCCTGCTGTTGCTTTGATGGTGAAAAATTGAACAGGTTAATAATGCAAATGTAGCACACATCCTTGCTCTGCTGGCTAAATTACTAATTATGGTAGGCAAAATAAGATTTTTGTACCATCATATTATTTATGAAGCAATACATCTCTTATAGACAACTGCTACCACAGCACGACATGACATTTTCTCAGGGGGGGCTGCAGAAACGCACTACAAGTTTATTAATAACACACAAAATTGTAATAAATCAAGAAATTTATCTACCATCCCCTAGCATCATGATAATGTGCTTTGCATGAAAGCATATACATGTTCTGTAAGACCACACTTATGTTTAAAAAAAAATAGCCCAGTAGGTTTGTCCTGTGGAGAAATAAACATTTAAAGGGTAACTGGTGTAAATTAATATTCCACATAAAATTCAGGAATAAGAACAGCATAACTGAGAATATCACATTTCTTCTGTTAGCTGCAAAGACAAACTTTTCAAAATGTTTCAGCATAGGTTGTACAGAATATTTAAATTATAGATCTTGTTAAGCTAGGTTTAACTTTTTTTATTTTTATGCAAAAGCACTGAATAATCTTTTTTTATTTTGATTTAAATATACAGTAAATTTAAAAAGATCATTAAACATTTACAATGGATGTGACCCCATGGGCTCAGTTTTGACTTTTGAACAATAACATTGGTCAGTATTCTCCCTTGCTGTTCTGGGTGTTCTCTTACTGGTCAGTGTACTCCATTGCTGCTAAGCATACCCCTTTTTTTTGGTTAGGTTGTCCACTATTCATTGTTGGTCAGTGGGAGCAGTGTTTTGGCTCTGTGCATTGTGCCTGTTATCTGACCTGTCTAATGACAGCTTGATCACAGACATTCAAAGGGTGCACTGCCTGTACATGCGCATTCTCTGCAGTGTCATGTATAAATGTGCTCTAGAAAATTATATACCAAAAAAATACATTGAAAATACAAGTGTACTAGGTGTTGCTCTATAAATAAGCCTGCAGCAGTAAATGGTGTAGGAGTGACGCCGGCTTCCTCCATAGCCATGCATACATCTTACATTCCTTGCTGGCGGTCTGGAGTGCAGCTACTCCCAGCTTCTTGAGTTACCATCTGTTCTGCTTGTAAAGGTAAGAGGAACGCTGAGCTAACAGTTTACTGTCTGGCCTCATATAAATCCATGTTGAGAGTGTCCTAGGTGGTCAATATTTATCATAATGAGCCTGATACATGTAACTTTATTGTAAGTGCATCTGCTTATGTATGTTTTTAAAGACCATGCTTTTCCCTTCGGATGCATTTTTTAAAACGTGCATGCACCTTTTTTGTGTGGGACATGCAGCACATCAGCCTATTCAAATGAATGGGCTGTCATGCCCGAGCATTCGTGGGCTGCATGGCCCGCACTAGGGTTGACTGGACTTTACCCTCGGTTCACACCATTGCAGGCCATGTGGCGTTTGCTTAGGCATGGCAGCCCTTTTCTGCAAAAAAGAGGTGCATGCACCTTTTTGAAAATGCAACCACAGGGTCTTTTTGACCATGAGGTCTCCCTGTGGTTCCCGAACCCTCAATCGCGATGCAAGCTGAGATGAGTGAGGGCGCCATTCAAAATGAATGGCAGCCTTGTGTGTCTCATAGGAGCAATGCAATTTGGCTGTGGGTGGTTGAAGATTCTGGAACAGATGCGATTCCCGCACCTGCAACCAGCCCACAGCCTGCTGGCTAGTGTGAACCTAGGCTACGTATCCTATGCTCCTCCCTGCCTAAAAATCTATAAAAATGGAATTAGGATTTATTATGCAAATTCAAGTATCAATGAAGTCTTTGAATGAGAAGGGTTGTCCCAGCTTGTCTAGCAATAAAATGCCTGAGTAACAAAAGCTCTTTTTTAATTAATAAAATTAATAAATGAATAACCTATCCTTCCAGCCCCAAGTCCAATCTTTAACAAACTCGTGCAGACTCCACCTCCGCAACATCGCCAAAATACGCACGTTCCTAACCCCAGAAACCACTAAACAGCTCATCCACTCCCTCATCATATCACGACTTGACTACTGCAACTCCCTCCTCACTGGCCTGCCTTGCCGCTGGTTATCCCCGCTTCAGTCGATCCTGAATACGGCTGCCAGACTCATTCACCTTTCCAACTGTTCCATCTCTGCCACCCCCCTCTGCCAATCCCTCCACTGGCTTCCGATTGCGCAACAGATCAAATTCAAAATCCTAACACTGACGTACAAAGCCATCCACCATACTGCCCCGAACTACATCACTGACCTAATATCCAAGTACCACCCAGCACGCACACTCCGCTCCTCACAAGACCTCCTTCTCTCTAGTTCCCTGGTCTCCTCCTCCCATGCCCGCCTCCAGGACTTCTCCAGGGTGTCACCCATCCTCTGGAACTCCCTGCCCCAACCCATCAGATTATCACCTACTCTCCTCTCCTTCTCTTCAGGGAAGCCTACCCCACCCCCTGCTAACCTGCCGACCTCCTCCACTCTTCCTACCACTCCATCCCCCACAGCTATCTCCTCCTGTACCACTATCCCTCCCTCCTAGATTGTAAGCTCAAAAGAGCAGGGCCCTCGATCCCCTCATGTTTTGCATTGTATTGGTATTGTTCTGTCACATGTTCTGTCCCCCTTTGTAATGTACAGCGCTGAGCGAACCATTGGCGCTTTATAAATACTGTATAATAATAATAATAATAATAAAAAACGACATTCAACTTACAGACTATGCAAAATATAAGACTTCACTGGCTGTTCATGCACAGTTGTGGATGATTTTAAAAAGTATTGATTACTTAATTACTTTCTGCGTGTTCATTTAGATCATTTTACTAATCCTTACTAACTTGGAATAGCTGTGTGTTAAATTAG
This sequence comes from Staurois parvus, assembly GCF_062004578.1. Classification (NCBI taxonomy): domain Eukaryota; kingdom Metazoa; phylum Chordata; class Amphibia; order Anura; family Ranidae; genus Staurois; species Staurois parvus. The sequence goes on from NW_028318225.1 coordinate 801,915, forward strand.
CATGTTCATTCATTTGCAGGCTGTGCTTAATTATAAGCTACAACAGTCATACTGGATATATTGAGGCTGATCAGCCTTTTGTAGCTGGTATTTGAAATGTCATTCATACCAACAGCAAGTAAGAACAGTTCTTAAAATTACCCTGCAAAGGCAAAAGAGGGTCGAACTTTTTCACACTTTTTTTTCCAGGTTTATGAAAGGCTGTTTGACATGTGCTGAATGTGCAGCATATGTACTTCAAACGTCAAATGCATTTGTTTCAGAATATATTGTCTAAATTATGAAATGCAGATTGGAGGACCAACCACTTTCATACGTCTGACCTTTTGTCAACAGATGAAAATGAGAGTAAAAAGCATGTTTCTATGCCCCAATAAAGCTGTCTTATTGACTTTCATAAGTGTTATAGACATTGACTTGTTTTGCACATGTATTTGTTTTTGCAGAAATCTATGCTATGATTTAAATATTGCTGTATTTTGTCTCTCAATCCATTTACTACTATTGATCAGATGATGCAGAAATTATGTCATGCACACCAACCATTTAGGAATAGAAACTTTAGCAAATCCCCTGTTTTTTATGACTTTACCACAAAGTACAACTTGTGCAGAGCACTGGGTCGTGGCTCATTTCTACGTTCATCTCTGCTCAATAGAAGTGTGACTAAGAAAGAAATTGAAGTGGCATTGTAGCATGACATGTTTCAGTCAAGCCAAGAAACCAAAAGTTTAGAAAATTAGAGGGGAAAGATTATAAATGACAACAAGGTATTCTCATTCTGTACCATGACCACCAAAATAAAAGGCAGCTGGCTGAAGAAATGAAGTGTGAAGCAATAAAGTGGCTATTTCATGACTTCTTGGGAGAATTATATTATAGAACACGTGGATGTGCTGTAGGTCAAGTGAGAACACCATACTGCAGAAGTTCTCTCTTGATATGCACATTGCTTTTGAGATAGTTTATATAATATTAATAGTCATGCAAACTAATAGTTCTTAAGAGGTCTTCCTTCAAGCCCATCGATAACTAATGTACATCATTTGCAACCTGCAGTATAAGATCTTAGGCAGCATGTTTTGTAAGGAACAAGGGGTCCTGAAACAGGGGAAAGTCTATCATCTGGGTAAGAAACTTTCAGCTTATATTTTTCTGACAAAACAGCAAATAGTAATGAATAATGTTTAAATATCTACTTTCTAATTCATTTAATTTTGTCTTGTCAGAAATAGGGTACAGTTCCGCTATCCCTTGAGTTATTCCAGCCTGGCACATTAGTCTTTTGGTTACCACCATAATTAGAGGGCAGCAAGACCAGTGATGCTGGGCTCTTCCATACTACCTATTAGATTATTTATTTGCAACTTCAGGTTGCTTCCTTGGTGCACTGCTCCATTCAGCTTTCAACCCAACATAAAAGGAGTACCTTATGTAAACAACACACTCCAGTTTAAAAGAACTCTTTCCCGAGTGCTCCACTTTTTAAGAAAGGGTTTTCCTAGATTCATTATCCCACCAATTTGACAGTAACTAGTGAAGTAGAAAATGTTCAATCTTGCATGAACTATTCACTAATACTAATATAATTATCAGAGGCCATTGTATTTATATTATTATGTTCCTAAATTAAGTCACTTACGGAGACAGCATTCTAAATAAAATAGTGTCCAGGCCACAGCTGACTCAATCAGTTACATTTCCTGTCTGAGTCTCCAAGCTGACACTTGCATTCACAATCTCCAAACCATCCTGCAATAGATTGTTTCATTGCACATCAGGGGTGTGAATATCTAGTTCTTGGTGGGCAGGGTATAGAATTAATGGGCCTAATTCCATGCTTCCTTGGATGCCAAACTTTAATTACAAATGTAAGTGAGACAAAAGTTTGGCAGGGAACTAGTTTTTGTGAACATAAGCAACAGTGTGGCAGCAAAATTGATGCATTCAAATGGGCTAGGCACTGGTTCTTTCAATTATAGCACCCTAGGTCACAGCTTGTATGGCCTAGTGGCAAATCTATCACTGTTTACTAATGAAGAGTATGAACAAGTGTTTATGTCATACATATAATTATAGTTGATGTTTTCTCTTGCTCAAAAGTTTGAAGTAGACAAAGCAATACTTCCATTTGGAACATCTATGCCATCGGTAAAGTGCAGTTGTTCTTGCATGCAAAATATTCTGTAGGTGCCATCCTACTCATGGCTGTTAGACTTGGTTGTATAATCCACACTCCAAATGCAAAGACAAATAGCTTCTGCACACTGAATGGGCCTCTGAGTAATCGAGCCCTAAAAGTTTTAAAATTTGTTTCATCTTTTTTTTTTTTTTAAAGGTACAAAATTAGAAAAAAGACTTTATTTAATTTTTAAATAACTATTTCAAAATAGAAATTTTATACACAAGAGAAATTATAAAATAAAATTGGCAAGACCACTACTTGTTTTAAAATGAACATTGGTCAAACTAATAAAAAGTGTATTTTGTATTTGGGTACACCTTTTATTTATAGATTGCGTAGAAAACAAAAGCATTTTATCAAGATAATTGATAAGCCATGTTTGTTCTGAAATAAAAACAATACAAGTATTACTTTATTGTTTTAAGTAATGACAAAGTTATCATCGAATCAATAGGTTTATTGCAGAAATGTAAAAATGTCTCTGATCAATAAGGGGTATACAAATGCAAGAGGTGAACTGGTCATTCCACTTCACAGGAAAAAAAATCAATATATTTCTGACAAAAGAATCAGTGAACACTGGTAACAATAGAAATTGCTAAAAAGAAATTGTATTTCTGCAATTATTATGCTGTTCATCCATGTTCCTGGTGAAAAAAAATAAACGTTTTTAAAATACAGGAAACTACCTATGGCAGAAATGGGAAATAGCCAGGTTTTACCTAAAAATTCAGTTTGGCCTCATGTCAATAAAGGACAAGTCAAAAGATAAAAATATACTGGAGATGTGTGCTCTTCTCTGAAGGGTATAAAAGCGATAAGGTAGCACACAAAAGAGCACACCAAAAGAGAATACTGCAGTAACTGTGGTGTATGCCACTTATACTTGTAACTTACTGAACAAAACAAAGCTGAATGTACTTATTAGCAACTTTAATACATGGTTGCGAGCGACATCAGCATGAGGATGTGTTATTGCTGTAATAAGGCTTTCTCCAGTAAATCCCCTCTTGAAAGTTCAGCATTGTGGATAAATATAAAATCCAGAGCTGTGTTCAAAAATTGTACTGTGGGGCTTATGGCCATCTAGATGGCAGAGCACCCCGGACACAAGTCCTGCACATGTGTATACAGTATTTCAGCTTCTCACATCTACTAGTTTCTGAAAATCTGGGTCCCCTTCCTCAGAATGCATGTTGTCAGCTCTTCTGACTCCATGTAAAATAAAGTGATTAATGTAAATGAGCAGAAAGGCTGAACAAGGATGAAATAAATCTTGTTTTCCCATTTTGTAGGTAGTTGCAGTTAAGAATCTTAATATTTATTTCCTTTACTGACACACATAAAATTATACTTTGTAGGGTTGGAGAAAATATATATAAAAATACATATATACAGTATGCACAAAAATCTATATGTACATAAAATATAAATATATGGAAAACATCCCAAACGGAGTGAAAAAAGTCTAAATGTGTGCACAAGATGCAAAAAAATCTTAAAAATACATTATTAATAAAAAATTAAAAAAATATATTTTTTAATATTATTAAAGGATACTGTATACTCAATAAAAAGTAAATAATTTGATTTTGAGATGAGACCTTATTATCCATATTATAAATCCATTTGCGTTCAGCTCTTGAAACTTGAAATTTCCCTGTCTTTGATCCATTATCATTTTCTGCCCCCAAAAATGTAACCCTTGGAAACTGCTGTTGTTGGTTGTACTTGTCATTTACTAATGGCTGCCTGGGAGGGCCCTATTGGTTTAAGAAAGCTTGTAGCTGCCTTCTGCTCAGTTAAGATTATCATTATGTCATTATGTCTATGAGCGCCACATACAAATATAATACCTATAGGAGTTTGGGTTGAAAAAGCAACAATTAACTATTGTGAAATGTTCTTGAATTTGCAAATTCACACTTGGTGCATTTGTCCCAAAAATAAATATCTTAGATCTGACTGTTATAAATATATGACTTGCAGTGACCATTATTGTGGAAGACCACCCTAATTATATTATACCAATGGTTAGAAAGATTCAAAATAAATACTTGACAAATATTTATAATATACATACCTATAAGAATCAATTTTGTTTTATGATAAAGGCAAATTGTGTATCACAGTATTTTACTCTTTGCATCAGAATGTGTTTTAAAAGGGTTTAAAGAGATTATGTATTCTCTATAGAACAAAAGAGATTAAGAGATTACTTGATTTGGGTTTACAAGATGTTTAACAGAATATCTGAACTGAAACTCCATTATTAAAACAACATAACAAAATAAACATGATTTAAAATATTTATTTACACAGCCATATGATGGCACTTGCTGTGTAGGCTTCAAACATCTCAATTTTCAGCTTTTTCCCCTAAAAAAAACAGGATTTTAAAGTTAGTGAATTAAGAAACCTTTCCAGGTTTATTTAATAAATTAAGAATACTGTATGCTAAAGTGCTATACATTTTAATTGAGGAAATGTATTTTTGAGTCTTCTTCATATCTAACAAGAATGCTAATGTGTAGGAACAAGGGTACTACAGATAACTGGACCACAAGGACAGAGGGCCACTTCCAAAAAACTGTACAAATCAAGCAACCTGTGCCAATAGATAAGTCCTTTTTTTCACTCCTAGTATTTTAAAACAATTAAAGCAGCAGTGTGAAACCATTCAATGCCGTTACTGTTATTGGCTAGTCATAACGGGCGGACTAAAAACTCATGGGGCCCCCGGGCAATAGGGGATCATGGGGCCCCTGTGTCGTTGCCCAGACTATGAAAAAGTTTCCAGGGGCATCTCATGGGGCCCCCTACTGACCCCGGGCCCTCGGGCAGTGCCGGAGTTTCCAAATGGTCAGTCCGCCCCTGAGTCATAATTAACTGGACATGTTCTGTAATGGTAAAGTAATTTCACCCCTTATCCAAGAGGCTTTTTCAATTAAAATTATAACTGGGAATATACCCCAGCATTTATGATGTCAATGCAGATGTTAATTGTTCAAGACCATGAAAGGCAGTATGAAACTACCCTTTTCTAATTCACATAATACAAATCCAATCACTGTGGCACCGTTGAGTCTGGAGCAGGTATTAGCTCTAAAATTTACATATGGGAAGATGTATACAATTAATGTGTAACAATCTGCGCAATCCCAAAGAATAATATATAGTGCCAAAATTATTATAAAGTGCCAAAAACTTAAATGGATGCTCTGCTAAACACTAAAGGTTTTACACATAACCTAAAATAAGAAAAATCAATAAACATAATAGTGTAATACAACCACATAAGACAATCATATAGATAAAATGTCCATCTGTTCTCCACGTGTTAAACAAATATTCCAAAAATCCAAACGGCGTAAAAAATATTCAGAATCTTTATATACAACACCAATAGTGCCCGGACCACCACCACACAGATTGGCTGCTCACTTAAAATAATGACCACTGTGATAACAGTAAGTCTTAAGCACTTTCACTTTACGGGCAAATGTTGATCCAGCAAGCGTATTTCATCCAATTGTTACTTCTTCTGAGATATCGTGTATAATACTCATGCAAGAGTACAACAAAGACAGCCCATTGTGTATACTGCTGTTAAACCTTTATTACTGCTATAATGATTAAGACTTACAAGCTGTGACACTCCATAATACATAGTATAAAGCATATACAAGTTCCTTACATCTCTCCAAGATGGCCACGGGATGACGTCAGATATGTTGCTCCACCTCCACAATTCACATCGTCACATATTGATATTGATGTGAAGATGCAAATTATTGTCAATTCACAGGGTTTTAAAAAGCGTTATATATGAGCAATAAGTGGAGTTAAAGGTCCCCATACCTCTTTAGCTATGATTGTTCCAGTTTGATGTAGATGTCCTCTTCCATGCCTCTTATAAACCAGTTGTCCTCTTTGTCTAAGATGTGCACCACATTGTGCTCAAAAGAGTGTCACTTCTCCTTAAAGTAAACATGTTGCCAGTTAATGTATGATCAAGTATTTACATTTTCATAACAAGCAAAACATTGGCTTTAAAACAAGCCCTCAATGACATCTGTAGCTGCAGTCACAGTGCATGCAATTCATCCTCAAAAATCACAGATTAGAGGTTGGTTGAGTTGGTTTAGACAATGATGCCTGTGCTTCTGGTGTAAACTTTGAGAAAGCATTGCTTCACAGTGCTGCATAGGTCAGTGAGGGGTTCTTTGAAAGCTAATTTTGTGCTTGTTAAAGTGGAACTTTAGTCATAAAATCAATTTCTGCTAGTACACTTCATGCTGGCCCCTTTTGCAGGTATAGCTGTGTAAAACAGTAAAAAGGGGGCCTGTATTGCTTAAAATCCAGTAATCCACTTTCTCACCCTGCTTTGCACATGTTCAGTTGCTCTCTATTTTTTCAGCGCTGTGCCTAAAATGTAGAGGCTGATCTGCTGACAGCCTAAAGTTTTACTGCTGTTCAGGGGCTCTGGGCTTCAGCAAAATAGCAGCCTTCAGCAAGTACCAACTTACAGCACTCATTAATTTAATTACTGGCATTTTTTACAGTATATAAAACTGAAAGTACAAGATATAAAAAAAAAAAAAAAATGTATTACAAGTTTAAAGTAACATATCTAAAATAAATAAAATTACAGCGACTAAGATGTTGATCTGTAAAGATCTCTAACTTTGAAGTAAAATATTGAATGAAACAGGTTTTCACAAAACACTGATGTTATAAATAATTTTGCTATTCTCAATCTTTGTCATAAGCACAGGAACAAAGAAAATACCATTGAACAGTTGACTAAAGAGGATAGTGAGAGAAGCTATGTATTAGTAGAGGGACAAAAGATAGTGAAAGAAAGAACAGGAGGAAGCCAAAGATAAAAAGGCATAAAAAAAAGCAAGACAAGGAGGAAAGATCAAAGCTTTTCCCCTGAGATATGTCTGTAGAAAATCACAGTGATATCAAGAGTCTCTCTCACTTAGAATATACTAATACCCATGAGTCCCAAGTTTTACTATGTTTGTTTGAATGTATTATGGGATCTAGTGGATAGATTTTTCGTTGGCTACACATTTCTGGATCTGTAGATCCAACATGGTGGGTGGTAAAGACTGTTTCTTTAACTGCAATCGTTTAAAACACCATGAGTACATGTAAAAATAGACTCATTGAGATTTCAAGATTTTAGGGGTAAACTCAAATCACATATTGTTAAGTCTAGTGAAATATCAACTTCAAAGATTTTTTTTATAGTTTTTAAAATCCCAAAATGAGCAAACAATGGGATAGATCCAGTGGATATTAAAGAGAAAACATATGCCTAGACTATCCCTAGAATATTGTATCTGCTTTCAAATTGCAATTTAGTGTAAAGTATCTTGAGTGTGTTAAGTGGCTCTAAAGTAAATTTTTTTTTACCTTAAAGGATTTCCTGTATTAAGGTAAAAAAAATGTTTTACCGCTTGTTTTGCCACACCCCCCCATTCCCCAAACACTTACTGTATCTGACACCTCTCTCAATCCAGTGCTGTCTGCACTGGCAGCCCCAGTCTCCTCTCTTCCTGCATTCACAGGCTGCACTGAGAGCAGCAGGATCAATTGGCCAAACCACACTGTGTGTCTATGGAGGCTCGTGGGGCATACCGGCATGAGTGCCTCCACAGCAGCTGGCATACTGAGGGGGCACTCAGTGAATAAGAAGAGCAGAGAGCACCAGTGAGAGACCACAGAAAAGGTGGTAAGCAGCTCTTCAGTGCCATACTATGGCACAGAGCAGGTAGGAATAGCAAATTTTATTTTTTAGAGGAAAACAATTACCTTTATAACCACTTTAAAGCATACGTGGCAGTGCAATGCCAGGTCTGCATACACTCTTAGGGCCCCCAGTCCGTGCATAATTTACCTGTTCAAAAGTTACCTGTGATTAAAAAAAATTTGGATTTTATATTTGCATAACCCCCCCCCTTTCTGAATCCTTTTGGGTTGCTCTGTATTCTGTAGGATCTAACTGGAAGGAGTTTGTTGTCACTGATTTCTAGGAACAGAAAACAGGAATCCCATCATCCAATTGTTTGCAAGCAAAAATATGTTTTTTTAATGTATTTTTCTTGAAAGTGATTGGGTAGTCTTGCAAAGGGGATTCTCACCACATTGACTAAGCTAAGAAAAAATTCCCTTGCAATATGAAATTTCCATTGCAAATTAAACAGCTTATTAGCTTTTACCAAAGCAATCCCATAGTTGCATGACAAAAAAAGTCATTGTAAATTTGAGAATACCACTACAATTTAGGTATTGATATTACTTCTAACATTTACCACAACTCCTAAAAAAATACCTTAACACTTAATATGCCTTTCTTCAACACCTAAAGTTACAGTATAATAAAGTAAAATTAAAAAAAAATAAAATCCTGTCCCCCTGCAAGTTGATAGCATAATGTGCTACTATGCATCACATACTTGCACATTATGAAAGAAGAGTTACCTGTAAAACGCAGCTCTCCAGTGGCGCGCTGTCATCGATTACAGGGTTTCCATCTTCACGTGGTCTTCCTCCTCTGTTCGTGGGCCCTGGCAGGTTGAATGGCCGAGGCATGATGACATCACTCCCAGGCATGAGCACATCACTGCCGCAGCATAGAGCTCTGGACTGACAACACATTCACTGTGCCCTCAATTCAGAGCACAATGCGCATATGCCAATGATGTCACTGTGTCACCGGCTGAAAAACATGTGAGTATCTCCTAAACTGAGTGTTTATTTTATCTACAGGTTAGCTTTATTATAAGTGACAAAGCTGTGTCTAATACCACTTTTCCAATTAACAGTCACCATAAATCCAAACCCCAAGCAGATATACAGTAAAAGACAAAAATTGTGCGGACCTGTAATTATCAATACAACATTACATTTATTTTTTTAAATAAAAGTAGTGTAATACCTGAATTTGACTTGGTATCACCATCTTTTATCCTAGCTTATGGCTTTTAAACTAGCACCCAGGGGAAATAAGAACAACCACAAAAGCCCCATCAGGTGTGCTGCAGAGCAGTGAGCATGCTGATAGGAGGAATGAGTAGAGTGACAGGATATATATGTCATAGATATTCTGTTTCTCCTTTCACTGTTCAGGCACAGTAAGAAGATGGGGAGGGGACCTGTAAGTAAAAGTAAAACTTCAGCAGAGGAAGATCAGATTCTCTGCCCTTAGGATTACATGCGAGAATCCCAACCGAGGTCCCTGCTGATCAGCTTTGGAAGGCAGTCCCATTGAAAGCAATGGAAGGCTGCAGGCTCCCACAGCTATTCGTGGCCACTCACATGTAATCACCCATGTAGCAATCGCATGCAAGTGAGTAGTCCTGGACGCAGACTGCTAGTCCCATAGTTAGTCTGGCCGAACAAAAAACAAAAGTCCATCTAGTTCAACCATAAAATAAAAAAAAAGTTAAAATCCTATACCCACAGTTGATCCAGAGGAAGCCCCCCCCCCCCAGCAAATCATGGTTCAATTTTCTCCTGCAGGGGAAAAAATGCTCCTGTCTGATCCCCCAAAAGACAATTGAATATGGATCAAATGTAACCCTATCATTTAAACTTGCCCTATTACTCAAATTGATATTAAATCCTCTATGAAAAAAAAATGTAGTAGCATACATTTACAGAATTTATCTTTATTTTTCCCCTTCTGTTTGCAGTCTTTGCAGCATAATGAGATTTTAAAGTGTTGGTGTGTGTAGCTTCTGCCTAAAGGGTGGCTGCTTTGCCTTGCAGGGTCTCTCTAGTAGGCCTCACAAAGACACCCTGATGTGAATGCTTCCACATTTTTATGTCCATGCACAGGCAATCTGGTGATGTGCTCGGGTGATGCATGTGCATTATGGGAAGGACGCAAGGATATGTAGTCCTAATGCATTAAACAACTAATGTGCTCAGAACACAAGTTCAGGGAAGGGTTGGTGTGAAGGAGACAGGAAAAAGATAAAGAAAGTAAAGGGGCACAACAAGGGAAAATAATATTATACTATCCAAACTAGGTGGAACTGCCCTGTCTTTGCAAGTATATTTCTCCGTGGACACCATCCCTAATTGAAATACAAATTGAAGGCCCTTTACCTCCCCTAAAAGGTAAATAGAACTTTGTATGCACCATCATCAAGAAATCCCACATATATTTAAAATCATTCCAGTCTTTATCCCAAAGTTAAAACAACAAATAAGACAAAAACAGTAAAATAAAAATACTTATGTATATACAAATATCTAGTATAAGGCGTCTCAGATCGATGCGTTTTGTGGAAGACTAGCTTCCTCAGGATCCAAGTCAGGCCCCAGGCACACTATTGGTGTTTGATAATTGCTGTACTTTTAGCTTGGCTCTTCCCCCCTGTTCTAATGAAAATGTACAGTATATGATGTTTATTGCTGAGAGTTTGTCCTAGTCACTGTGGGGAGATCTGGTACTCTGGTACTCTGTTGTACTTCCAATTCACTAGGTGGACTGCAGGGTGACCCAACTTTACACTAAAGAAGGCATCTTCCTTGTAATATAAAGAACATCACTGTATTTAGACAAACTTGTACTTTGAATATTTGTAAAAAAGTGCAGTGCTAAAATAAAAACTAAAATGCATATAAATATATCGGAATATGTTAAAAACAATATAAAAATAAATAGTCCCAATAGAGATGACTTAAAGTGAGAAATGCACACTAACCAGATGTGCACATTAAATGTGCAGTGTAGATATCATACAGCTCAAAAAATGATCATCAGGATGGTAAAGGCAGGCGTATTCCCTCTGTCAGAAAGGATCCTCGGATGGTGCACAGATGAGCAGAAAATATTCCCCTTAAGGACAGGACCAGGCACAACTTCACCAACAAAGCAAGATTCCTCCACTGGGCAGGGCGGTGTCTAGAAAAAAGATGCTCCCCGCAAGGGGTCAAGACAAAAGATGCCCATAGTGATGTATTGTTTGATTAAAACAAATGTATTGCAAACAAGTGACAGTAGCAAAGGGGATGCATCCGGTAACAATTGTAAAGTGCAGAGAGGACTAACCGTCCTAACAGATGTAATGGCCGCCGGAGCTCCACGATGCTCCGACGGTGTGATGTCACGGCGTGCGTAGGCTCCTCCTTGCGCGTTACGTGCCAAGCACATCCTCAGACAAAGAACCTTTCTCTGGGGATGTGCTTGGCACGTAATGCGTAAGGAGGAGCCTACCTACACACGCCGTGACGTCACGCCGTCGGAGCATCGTGGAGCTCCGGCGGCCATTACATCTGTTAGGACGGTGTAATAAAAAGAATTGATTTTATATTTAATTGTCATTGTTGAGTTCAGTACCGAAGGCATATTCAAAGTCCTCGTTTTTCTAAATATAGTGATGTACTCTGTTGTACTGTTTTGTCTTTATATGATGCTTCCTTTCATAAATACTGTATACGAAAATCAAAATGTTTGGAGTGCTGCCTATTATTTATCTATAGAATAATTCTTAATTTAACCCTCAACCTAACCACAAACTCCTAACACTAATCTAAAGTCTACTTTTATTGATAGTGCTGTATTAACCTGTGTAGCCCCATATCTACAGTACCTTATCCAGCACCTGAAAATTCTGTGTCAGAAGGGGCCAAGTCTACACCAAAATCTAACAGTACTTATCATCTGTGCTGAAAACAACCGATCTGTGATAAAAATAACTGTGTTGTTGTAGTGCTTTCTCTTCTTTCTTAACAGAGAGTTTTTCAAGCTGGGCTCTGAGTGGGTTATTTTTTTTTGGGGGGGAGGGGAAGGTAAACTTCTATTTCATTAATTTTTCATCATTCAATAACACTTATTTCAAATGATAATAAGGCATACAAGTCATTAGACAAACAAGACATTTGGCATTGCATTAGATAAAGATACAGTGAAGTAATAGTAGATGACACATCTCAGGGAAGGAATAAAAAGGGAGAAAAGAGGAGGAAAGGAGTTGGGGGAGGAGGGTGCCCTGAAATGTGAGTGGAGTTAACTGAGCTCAAGAGTTAGAGCTTAAAAGTCTCACAGAAAGTTCTATCTTTTTTTTTTTTTCAACCTGAATTCTCCTGAGTTTGTTTTTACATTTCAGCTTGAAGGCTATGGTTATATAGTGCCTTCTAAAGACAATTTCATGGTCTTCTCATGAGAAAGACTGACAAGGTGCCAACTCTATTTTTTCTGTTAACAGTGTTCTTTAGGATCACATTCTGTGGAAAAGGCAATATATAGTAATATTGTTTACACCATGGTCAGGAATAAAAAATATGTATATAAAAATGAATACTTGGCATTGTTAACTTCAACCAGCAGTTGGAGCTCTAAGCTATTTTTCACGTTTTCCAAGCTAAAAGAGACAGCAATATTTTTGGGTGGGAATCAGATGATAGAGAATAGTCAATTTATGTATTCGAAAAAGAACCATATCAGTTGCTGAGCTTAATATTTAAAAATGCTAAAGAAACATTAAAAAACATGAAGTAAACTTCATTGCTTGAACTCAATTACAAAATAGATGTGATCAGCACTTCCATGTAATAATCTATCTTTAATAATAATTCATCTTGTAATACACATCAATGCCCAAATAGGTTGTGTGTCTTCTGAATAAACAGAATATATTGCACACCAACACCACATTATATAGTGCCAACAATTTACGAACCAATTAACCTACCAACATATTTTTGGATTGTGGGAGGAAACCCACACAGGCACAGGGAGATAATGCAAACTCCAGACAGGTAGAGCTGTGGTTGGGATTTGAACTGACAACCCTAGTGCTGCCAGGCAAAAGTGCTAATCACTTAGCCACTGTACTGTCTAATAGTATCATCTATAATATTAATCATACTGTAGGTGCTGATGTGCAGTATAATATATATTATATATTTTATATATATATACAGTATATATATATATACACTATTTTGACAAAAGTATTGGGCCACCCCTCCAAATCATTGGATCCAGGTGTTCCAATCACCTCCATGGCCACACGGGTAAAAAAATCAAGCACCTAGGCATGCAGACTGCTTCTACAAACATTTGTGAAAAGACATGTCACTCTCAGGAGCTCTGTGAGTTAAGGCGTGGTAGGTTGCCACCTGTGCAATAAGTCCATCCGTGAAATTTCCTTGCAACTAAATATTCCATGGTCAACTGTTAGTGGTATTAGAAAACTGTTGAAGCAACTGGGAACAACAGCAATTCAGCCACAAAGTGGTAGGCCACGTAAAGTGATAGAGAAGAGTCAGCGCATGCTTAAGTGCACAGTACGTAGATTTCAATCAATCAATAGCTAAAGACCTCCAAACTTTGAGTGGCCTTCAGATTAGCAGAGAGCTTCATGAAATGGGTTTCCATGGCCAAGCAGCTGCATCCAAGCCTTTCATCGCCAAGTGTAATGCAAAGCATCAGATGCAGTGGCGTAAGGTATGCCACCACTGGACTCTAGAGCAGTGGAGACATGTTCTCTGGAGTGATGAATCACACTTCTCTGTCTGGCAATCCGATGGACATGTCTGGGTTTGGCAGTTGCCCGGAGAATGGTACTTCACTGACAGCATTGTTTCAAGTGCAAAGTGTGGTGAAGGGGGGATTAGGGTGTGGGGTTGCTTTTTCAGGGGTTGGGCTTTACCCCTTAGTTCCAGTGAAGGGAACTCTTAAGGCGTCGGCATACCAAGTCATGTTGGACAATTTCATGCTCCCAACTTTGTGGGAACAGTTTGGGGATGAGCACATTTGGGGCGGAGGAACTTGACTGGCATAGAGTCCTGATCTCAACCTGATAGAATACCGTTGGGATGAATTAAAGCGGAGACATCAATGCCTGACCTCACATATGCGCATCTGGAAGAATGGTCAAACATTCCCATAGACACACTCCTAAACCTTGTGGACAACCTTCCCAGAAGAGTTGAAGCTGGTATAGCTGCAAAGGGTGGGCCAACTCAATACTGAACCCTACGGACTAAGACTGGAATGCCTTTAAAGTTCATGTACATGTAAAAGGAGGCGTCCCAATACTTTTAGGAATATAGTATATATTATACCATAGTGCTAGGACAAGGTCATCCAGATTTATTACACATGAGTGTGAGAGGAAGCAGCCAATCATGGGGAAGCAGATGGCATGCAGAATAATGTAGAAAGTAGCACAACATAGTGATTTCAATAGACCACAAAACAATTGAACATCTGGAGCCCTGGTGATCTACTTAAAATTATAAAGGGCCTCTAGTTTGGTCACTGACACATTGAGAGGGACACACAATAGTATGTTTTTGTACATTGTGTTAAACAGTCCATTTAAAATGAATGGGCTGTAATGCATCAAGATATCAGTCCTGCCGCATTTTATGCAATGTACTGCAATGCACACTAGAGAGAATTTGGTAGTAAGATAAGCTCAATCACTGGTGTCAATGACTGCTGTAATAACCGTAAGCATTGGCTTCAGTGGTTGCAATAATAACCCCCAACATTAGTTTCAGTGACCACAATAATAACTCTCAGCATGTGTTAGTGGGCACAATAATAAGCCTCAGCACTGGTGTCAATGGACCCAACAAAAATCCCCAATAATAGTGTCAGGACCATAATAATATTAATAAAATAGTATTTTTATTTTAGATGTGAGCATATTTTTTTTATGTGTAATAAAAAAAATTGTGGTGATGGTATTAAATTATGTGATTCTCCTTTTATGACCCAATCCATCCATCCATGTGGTCTTTTTGGAGCTGTGAAGGAAATGGGTTGTAGAGGATTGCTGTGGCTACAGATGCTGTGTTGGTGGACTGTTGATTGTGTTGGTACATTGTACTTTATTGTGCATTTGACATATTGTAACATTGTCATACTTGTTATCAGTTTGTGCTTATACTAGGGATAAGTGTTGTACCAGCATGTTTGAGGTTTGCATTATTTTCACATATTGACATTTTGTGCAGGGATATTATAACCCCGCTACTGAACAATTGATTGGCACTTTGAAAATTAATTTACTATTTGGAGATTGTTATATATATACTTTCTGTGGGAAGTTATTTTAGACATAGTGCAGAAGTATATAATAATTTAACCTCTAGCATTAGTTTCAGTGACTGCAATAATAATCCCCAGCATGTGTTGGTGGGCGCAATAATAAACCCAAGCATTGGTGTCAGAATGCGTAATATTAATCCCCAATATAAGTATCAAGGCCTTAATAATAACCTTCAGCATTAGTGTGAGTGTCCTCAACAATAACCCCCTGCATTGGTGTCAATGGTCTCGATAATAGCTCCTAGCATTAGTGCTACTAACAGCAGTAATTACATTCCCAGCATGTGTCAGTGGCTGCAATAATATTCCTTTAGCATTGGTTTTAGTAAATACAAGAATAACCCCCAGCATCTGTCAGTAGGTTAATTATAGCCCCAGTATTCATGTTTATGAATAATAGCCCCAGCATTAGTGTCAATGGCAGTGCTGTTAACACCAGGGAATGTTGATGTGGCTTTGAGCTGCTCTGTAAGTGAAATAAAAGCCCAGACAAGCTGTGTTTATTTTCTTACTCCTAATCTTCTTCAGCACTGCTCCACTCTCTCTCCCTGATGAAGTCATACATTCAGGTCATGACTATACTTCTACTATCTCATGCTAGTACTGGCTAAAGGGAATTTAGAGAGTGTTCCAGCACTGGCACCCTGCTGCTACTCTGCAAAGTGCCTTGTCCTACTTTGCATGTTGGGCACCAGTCTAGGGCTAGATCTTATCAGTTACGAATTGCAGTGTCTCAGAGTAAATTCTGGAAAGTCATGCTGCATCCCCAACCTTACATGAAAACACTGCACCAGGGATAGCTGCCCATCTTGCCATACTTTATGTAGCCAACCTGCATAAGCAGAGGTGAATAGGTAATATTAGTTCAGCTGAGTGCTAATCTGCGCAGACCAATTTGTAATATTTCATTTGGCTTCTTTGTAAGCTCAGGATTGTTGTTCCTAGCTGCTGCCAATATGTGTCACTGGCATCTTTGGCAATAGACAGGGAGTTGCAGAAATGCTGGGTCATGAATATTTATGCTTCCCCTGGCGAACCAATAGGAGATTTGTTGATAGGTTAATTTCCAGTGGTGCTTGCTGGGAAGGGGGGATACATATTTGGGGAGTGGCCTGGTCAGTGGTCTTTCTCCTTGGACGTCATCCTGTGGAGGTGTGTGTGGTTGTATATGTTGCTTAGGCTGGAACCCTGTTTAAGCCTACCTCAATCACCCCAAAGCTATCCTATCTGGTCGAGGAGGATAAATCACCCAAGTTGGAGAGCCAGGGGAAGTAGTCTTCCTGGAGGGAGAATGAGTGTGACCCTCAGAGAGTCCTGGTACTCACATGGAGAAGATGCATAGATATACGCAAGACCATACAGTGGTTTAACAGGGCAGGCTCCACTCAGAACAGGCCTTGCCATGGTCGACCAAAGAAGTTGAGTGCACGTGCTCAGCATCATATCCAGAGGTTGTCTTTGGGAAATAGACATATGAGTGCTGCCAGCATTGCTGCAGAGGTTAAAGGGGTGGGGGGGGTCAGCCTGTCAGTGCTCAGACCATACGCCGCACAGTGCATCAAATTGGTATGCATGGATGTGGTCCCAGAAGAAAGCCTCTTCTAAAGATGATGCACAAGAAAGCCCGCAAACAGTGTGCTGAAGACAAGCAGACTAAGGACATGGATTACTGGAACCATGTCCTCTGGTCTGATGACACCAAGATAAATTTATTTGGTTCAGGTGGTGTCAAGCGTGTTGTGTGGCGGCAACCAGGTGGAATACAAAGACAAGTGTGTCTTGCATACAGTCAAGCACGGTGGTAGGAGTGTCATGGTCTGGGACTGCATGAGTGCTGCCAGCACTGGGGAGCTACAGTTCATTGAGGGAACCATGAATGCCAACATGTACTGTGACATACTGAAGCAGAGCATGATCCCCTCCCTTCAGAGACTGGGCCGCAGGGTAGTATTCCAACATGATAGCAACCCCAAACACACCTCCAAGATGACCACTGCCTTGCTAAAGAAGCTGAAAGTAAAGGTGATGGACTGGTCAAGCAGACCTAAACCCAATTGAGCATCTGTGGGGCATCCTCAAACGGAAGGTGGAGGAGCGCAAGGTCTCTAACATCCACCAGCTCCGTGATGTCGCCATGGAAAAGTGAAACAGGACTTCAGTGGCAACCTGTGAAGCTCTGGTGAACTCCAGAGGGTTAAGGCAGTGCTGGAAAATAATGGTGGCCACACAAAATATTAACACTTTGGGCCCAATTTGGACATTTTCACTTAGGGGTGTACACACTTTTGTTGCCAGCGGTTTAGACATTAATGGCTGTGTGTTGAGTTATTTTGAGTGGACAGCAAATTTTTATATTTATACTGTATAAATACATGTGTGTTTTGGTCATATGGTCATATGTAATCACATGGTCCTGAGCACCCAGAAGCTTCCTTGTCACAAGTGGACATTTGCAACTGCAATAGGCTAATATCAGATGTATATCATTAGATTCAGCAAACAGCACATCCAAAAGAAAACATAAACATTAGTAAGCATCTGTTGTTATGGCTTATTTATTACTGATTTTGTGTTTTCACCTGTTTCACAGCTCTTCATAGAAACCAATCAGTTTCCAGGTTTTATTGTCAAAGCTTAATTGAACAATCTGAAGTTAGAAACTGATTGGCTACCATGCACAGCTGCACCAGATTCTGAGTGATCCAGTTTTCATAAATCTGTTTTGTCCCTCTTCTCTCTCTTTTTTTTTTACACTTGTTTCTGTTTTATTAAATTATGTTACACCATTGGCAACTAATGGTTTCCTTTTTAGTATTCTTGTGCTGCACTCAGAATATCTTAAACATTCAAAGTGAATCTTCATATTGACCATGTAGGAGGAAATATTGGAAAAAAACATGCTGTTTCAACTTAATGTCTTTGAAAGTGCCTCTTGTGGTTATACTGGAATATTTTTGATCAATTATTTAAACTTAAGTGGAAGCAGTATATTACAATTGATATTTCCAAGAATTTTAATACTAACAGTCATTAAAAAAAAACACTGAAATTACAAAGGAGACAAAAAATAGTGCTAGAATTACACAAACTGGTACAGCTTACGTCCTTCTCTTTTTGATACATTTAAGGTTTTCAAATTTCTGTTAGTATTCATATTACAGAACTACACTTGCTGCAAACATTTCTTCTATTTTCTACTGTTATAAATTCTTTACCACATGCATCTAAGCTTAAAGCGAACAATCCCTCTGCTTGTCATTGCCCTCTCTTCATAAGAGACAGAGATTTACACTATAGAGAATTTTTGTGATGCATTATACCCTTAACACCCTGGTCACATCAAAGCCAGTTTTGAAATTGTGCAACTTATAGTGAAGTCAAACGATTTGCAAGCACAACCCAGTACCTGCATGCATAGTTAGTTAACATTTTAGGCATGTGACTTAACCACTTGCCTACTGGGCACTTTCATCCCCTTCCTGTCCAGGCCAGTTTTTAGCTTTTAGTGCTGTCACACTTTAAATGACACTTGCGCAGTGATGAGACGCTGTACCCAAACAACATTTTGTTTTTTGACCGAAAATGTTGAAAATAAATTCTTAATTTCTGTTATAAAATTTTGTAAACAAGTGATTTTTCTCCTTCACTAATGTGCACTGATGAAGCGGCACTGATGGGCACTGATAGGCTGCACTGATGGGCACTGATGAGGCTGCACTGGTGAGGCGGAACTGATATGTGGTATTGATAGGCACTAATATGCGGCACTGATATGTGACAGTGATGTGCACTGATGAGAAGGCACTGATAGGTAGCACTGACAGGCATTACTGATGAGCACTGATGGGGAAAGATTTCCAGCACTCTTGGGCACTGACAGGCATCACTGATGGGCATAGACAGGCATTACTGATGGACAATGAAATTTGGCACTGATGGGGCTGTACTGATAATCAGGGCACTGATTATCAGTGTAGATTTCCCCTGTTTAGACCGCCGCTTACTGGGTTTCCTCTCCTCACACGCTGCCACTCTGATTGGCCCTTTACTCAGATCTGTGATCAGCTTTGTCCAAAGGATACAGCAATCACAGATCGCGCCTGATGCATGCCTCAGGGGGCACTCAGGGGGCGTGGTTCTGGGAGGGGGTCCATGGCCAACTGAGCTGTAGCTGTCTTTTGGTTATAGTGCAGTCGGCAAGTGGTTAAAATGATTGTAAACTCATTCTTGTTTAAATAACAAATCATGGTATACTTACCTGGCTTTGCACAGAGCAGCCCCAATCCTCTTATTCTCGGGTACCCTGCCGGAGCTCCTGGCTCTTCCCTCTTCCAAGTGCCCAGCATAGCAAATAGCAAGCTACTTGCTCTGTGGGCACTCGTGCAGGCTAGCTCTTGAACCAGCTCTGTGTGTCCTTAAACACACAGAGCATGGCTCGCCCCAACCCCCCCTTCCCCCCAGACTCCCTACTCACTGGCTGTGATTGACAGTAGTAGGAGGCAATGGCTCTGAGCCTATGAAGATGACGAGAACCGCTGCTGGGGTGGGGAAACTGGAAAGGGATAACTTTGATTTTATAACATTTAAAAATAATAAGAATGGCTGTTAAGTTTCATTTAGCACAAAATTCAGGTAGGTAAAATATGCAGGAGAGATTTAAAACTTAATACTTAACTCCTAGCAGAATGTTTTATTTTGTTTTATGGCCTGTTCACACCTGAAACACACAGGAGCACGGTCTGCATTATATTGACGCCCACAGCTGATCGCATACCAAGTGCGTTTTGATAGAACAATGAAGAATTGGAAGCTGGCAGGTTTTTACTGCCATCTGGGTCTCTGTTGGGAGATGCCCTCTCAAAGGGAGTCATACGAAATATCCCCAATGGCACAGAGAGAAACGTATTTTTAGTAGAGAAGGGTTAGAACTTTTAAAATGCTAATTTTTGTATTGCTTCCAGTTGCCTTTATGTTGTAGTGACAAACACAAACCCACTTTCTTCTGAAGGCATCACCAGAACAAAAATAGGGAAAAACTCTACAATTATGTCACGTACAGAAATGTAAATGTTTCACCATGCTATTTAACCACTTGCCCTCCAGACGATTTACCCCCCTTCCTGACCAAACCATTTTTTTACGTTACAGCGCTGTGTTACTTTAATTGACAATTGCGTGGTCATGCAACACTGCACCCAAATGAAATGTACGGCCTTTTTTTCCCATGAATTGAGCTTTCTTTTGGTGGTATTCGATCACTTGTGCATCTTTTATTTTTTGCGCTATAAAAAAGTCCAACAATTTTGAGAAAAAAACAATATTTTTTACTTTTTGCTATGAAACATGTCAAGTAAAAAAATTTTAAAAATCTAATTTCATCATAAATTTAGGCCAAAATGTATTTTGCTATGTGTTTGCTAAAAAAAATTCCAATATGTGTAAATGAATTGGTTTATGCAAAAGTTATATCGTTTACAAACGGCGGTATATATACTGGAATTTTTTTAATTTTTACTAGTAATTTACTAGCGATCAGCGACTTATAATGGGACTGTGGGACTGCGGTGGGCATTATGACATTGGGGTAACTGACTTGGTGTCACCTATATCCCCAGTGACACCAATACAGTGATCATTGCTAGGAAAAAAAATAAACACTGTACTAATGGCACTGGGCTGGAAGGGGTAATCAAAGGGTTAACTGTGTGCTGTTTTACTATGGGGCCATGTGTTTGTGCTTCACTGTAAGCACGCTGGGCTCAGCCATGCAAAGGTCTGTGCAGGAGCTGACAGGGAGAAGAACTGTTTTGTTTTCCTCGGCAATCACCGAGCGCCGGCGAGTAATGATCGACCAGGACCCGGTGACTGACATCCGTGGCCGCAAAAGGCAGTATGGATAGGGGACGAACGCGCGCGTGCCCCCTACCCGGAAATGCAAAATTGCACATATATATGTGATTTTGTGCAGCCGTCCCACCCTGTTGAAGTATTTCTGCTATAGGGCAGACGGGAAGCGATTAATGTAGAACTGAAGCCAAAAATAGCAAGATTACAATAAATAACCCTTTAAAAATCAAATAATGGAACCAGCTTTTGCTGAAATATTCAACTTCAAACTAGAAATTTCCCCTGCAGTACTATTTCCTGTCACTAGATGGTCAACATCATTCATGCCACTTCCTCTGACTATAGGTCATCCTGGACCCACCCCAGCCTATGATTGGAAAGTAAATAGGAACACAGGAACTCATCTTTTTTCTTCCTATCAGCACGTCAGCACATTCAAATAAATACACTGCTTGCGTTTAAACAATGTAACTGCAATTATATGTTAATGTGTACAGACCTGCATTCATTTGTGTCGTTTATATCTGCCTAGAGTTTGGGTTTAAACTTGCTGTACTCTGCATGGTGCATGTGCCATGCAGTGTACAGCTCAGTTCATTCTTAGTATGCCAACAATAGAGCCTGGAATAGAGCCAAAAATAGAGCCATGAATGCATGCAAAATTAATGGCCATCCAGAGACCAAAGAAGATCAGCACAGGAACCAGAAGAAGCATCATCATAAATAGCAGTGGCAGGTTATGAAGCGCTGACAAGCTCCTGCATCCTGAACTTGTATCAAAACACTGTAGAGACTTGTAAATAACCCCCGTATGGGGTGGAAGGGTGGCTAAGGGTAAGAGATAACCTATAAATCAGGCCAGCACACCAATTTAGATCAAGATGGAATGTTTACTGAAGTTCCATATTAGTGCAGTGCCACCCTTGTGAGGGCTGCTGTTCTTCTAGGTCCCTCTAAGTTCTGCACAGCAAAGCAACGCGCTTTTTCCACATTCGCTTCCACAGTTAGTGAACAGTCCATGAACTTGGTTTTTGTTATTTTACCAGGGAAAAAAACTTGGATAGGGTAATAGGGATTATGGGATGCCCAACTTGGCTGAATCAATGCACGGGGACAACTACCTTCCTATTTACAAACAAATTCTGGACTGTTATTTTCCTTGAAAGCTGTCAGTCTTTGCAGATCAGTAACAACAGCCCCTTACAGGCGAGGGAGACTCGGCCCCTCTGGAAAACAGCTTAACTTGTAAAGTACATGCAGAGATGTCTCCTCTCACCTGTAGAACTGCTCCCAAGATCTCCCAGGACAAGGATAAAGGATGAAGCACAGCGCTGTCGTTTGACAGCTTGCTACATGTGGCAGTCTCTCCGCTTGTGAATTCCTGATCATGCTGATGTACTTACTCTGTCTTCCTTGCTTCCACTGTTCCCAGGCCTTGATCCTGTTCATGCCATAATGCTGAATGGACCCTCCTGAGCTAGCCCGAAGCCTAGTCTGGGGGCCAGCTTGCCTAGACCTAGGGGACCCCTCCCAGGCTGCCGACAGTCTCCTCAGCACTCCATCTTCCCCTCGACTCCCCTTGCTGGTCTGACTATCCCATATTTATGGGTTGGTCTCACCACCCACCAGAGGTCTCCACCTCCACTATCTTCTAGAGGGTTCTATGATCCTCCAGAGCCAGGTGGATGCAATAGAGTCCCTACCTATTAGGCCATCCAGCTTGACCTTCAGTAACACAATCACAGACTCACACAGTTACCCTTGTCTGCATAGGTATGTCCAGAGAAAGGACCCAAACCATGTATGCTCTAGGTAGAAGCACAAAGGGCTCCTAATCTTAAAACTGGAGTGCCAGTGAGGATGTTATGGAAAAGGCAATCCAGGCTCCTGGACCTGTCATCACTGGAGGACAGTACAGTGGGAGGTGAAGTGTGCCATAATGTGCAAGTATGAGATGCATTCTTGCATAGTAGGGTGACAACTCACCATCACCAATGCATGTTTAATACCATTAAGTTTCATGCATCATTTTCTAATATCACCCCAGCCTTTTCTGTATGCACAAAGCACCAGAAAGTCTTAGACAAGATGATCATTTCTGCTGCAGCCTTTAATTTTCAGAAAGCATTAATTATTATCAATAATATTTCTTTCAGTCTTAGAACAACAAATGTTGCAAATTGGCCTCGCAGGGACTGTTTATATTGGATGCATTTGCACACTGTTAATATTTTGTTTCATACACATTTGCCTGTCATTGTAAAGCATATTTGACTGTTGAAAGCATTTTATTGTGATGTGAAATAATCAAGTAAACTGAGAAACATGGCATACAGTATAATGTGCATAATTTTGCTTTTCTTTATGAATGTCACAAAGAAACAATTAAATGTAACCTAACAATTTCAGAAGATTCTAAATAAGATGTACATGTACTGGTTCTCATCTGATTTACCCAATAAAACAACTCATAAGAACAACAAAAATTAAAAATTCCACTAACTGGATTTAGAGCAGTAATGATCAACCTGGTAATTGCAGAACTTCGACATGTCCGATGGGCTGCAGAAAATAATTTGTGCCTAAATTAGATATAGGCAGCAGATATATAAAGTATATGTGGTAACACACTGCAGCACACTGTAAAGGGTTCATTCACATTAAAGGCTAAGTTCACCTTTTGGAACATGTTACACCCATATCTAGGGTGTACTGTACCATGTTCCAGCAAAGCACATGCCCCTCACTCCCTGATTTCTTCCATGACAGTGATCAAGGGTTCTTCTCCCCTGCAGCCACTGTCACATTTAAAACCAACACAGCTGTGCGGGGCTCTGTCTGCACACACATGTTATTCGTTAATATTGATCTGTGAATGAATCAACTACCACTATGGCACATGGACTCGCAGTTTCAATGCACTGTGAGCATGCTGATCTGTGCACTCATAGTTCATTCCTGCAGCTCTAACTGACAGCCCAGACCAGGGGCGGACTGACCATTTGAGCACTTGGGTACTGCCCGTGGGCCCGGGGTCAGTAGGGGGCCCCATGAGATGCCCCTGGTACTTTTCATTGGCTTTTTCATAGGTCTTTTTGGGTGTGGGTGAGGACACAGGGGCCCTATGATCCCCTATTACCCGGGGGCCCCATGAGTTGTCAGTCGCCCCTGACCCAGACGGAGATGTGGGCATGAAGCTGCAGGTCATGGGTTCAATGCTCTGTATGTATAATTTTTTTTTAGAAAGGTAAATGCTGCTTTTAATGTGTACAGAACATGTGCCTGTTAGCGTGTGTTCTGCACATGCTGCCGCACACCACGATGTCCTATTAAAATGCTTTGCAGTGCTGGCTTTGTTTTTTTTGCAATTTTTTTTGCACCTACCGCATGTTGCAATCCATTACAAAACGTCTAAATGCACTCTGCAAACTACTTTTAATGAGCACACACCAATGCAGTGCACTGTTGTGAACTAAAGCCATAGGACATTAGGCCTTATTGCTTTCTCTTGTGTTTGGACTGTGTTTCAACTTGTTTTTCAGCAGTAGGGTTTGATTGACAACCTCTCCAGGGTCCCACAATCACTACCTACTCATGTGACCAGGGCTGTGCAGCGGGCTAACTTTGTCTACAGCTGGGAGAAGGGAACTTTGATTGGCACCCATTTCTGCCATATACTTGTGGACTTCACCACTGGGAAGTGGCCAGCACTTTAGGAAGATGGTGTACAAGTAAGATGGCCAAGCCTGAACACTGGCTAGCAAGAGCTAGTGTGTATTTACATTTACACTGCAATGTGGCTGGCACTAAGACCAGATGAGTTTTTATATTTTTGGCACCTAATACAGCACTTCGATATGTTGGGCACCAGGGAGTTAGAGTATATATATATATATATATATATATATATATATATATATATATATATATAGTATATATGTATATTTACATATGCAGGATAGATAGATAGATAGATAGATAGATAGATAGACAGATAGATAGATAGATTGTTTTATGCTTTTAATGCAAACACATACAGCACTTCTGGGAGGTGACACCAGAAAGAATACGCGCCCAAAAAAGATAACTCCATTGGCCTAGAAATAAGTGCTGGAGACTCACTGACAGAAAGTGACCATCAGCCTGCCTGCTCACTCTCCAACCATCCAGGATGTTTCTGCTTGCTTGTAAAGACAGGGGAGACGAGGGGGAAACTTGACCACCATTGTAAGGGGACACACTGCCTGCCAATATAAGGGGACACACTGCCTACCAATATAAGGGAACACAATGACCACCAATAAAGGGACACACTGACCATCAACTTAAGGGGGCACACTGAGAAATGACCACCAATTTGAAGGGGCATGCCTTGAGCACTGATGACTACTGCAAGGAGTCACACTGACCACCATATCAAGGGGCACACTGAGCCTTGAAAACCAGTGTAAGAGGGCATACTGATCTATAACCACAAATGCAAGAGGACACACTGAAGACTGACCACTAATTTCAGAGAACACACTGAGCACTACCCATCAATGTAAGAAGACAAACTGAACACTGTAAAATGGCTTGCTGACCACCAGTGTAATGAAGCATACTGACCAGCAACCCAACAGAGGCCCCCTATTCCTGACTATTGAAATATGCAAGATGTGCTGTACAATTACATAATCCTGACACTTGAACTCTGACTGCTGCATTGTATGCGCTATGTTGTACTTTACATAGTCCTAACTGCTGCACTATATACACTGTGTTGTGGGTTACAGTATCTTGCTTGCTGCAGTGTTCATGCTATATAGTCATGACCCCTGTCATGATCCCTGACCACTGCACTGTATATGCTATGTCGTGTAGTATATTATATACTCCTTATCTAGGTGTTTAATGTTTCAACAGTTTCTGGTTGCATAGTGGCTCCCAACAGGGGCGGACTGACCATTTGGAAACTCGGGCACTGCCCGAGGGCCCGTGGTCAGTAGGGGGCCCCATGAGATGCCCCTGGTACCTTTTTCATATGCTTTTTTGAGTTTGGGCAAGGACACAGGGGCCCCATGATCCCCTATTGCCCGGGGGTCCCATGAGTTGTCAGTCCTCCCCTGGCTCCCAATCATTTTGGTGATGTCTTTCTTTAAAATAGGACTAGACAAAATGTTAGCTCTCTGTGTATATTCTGAGCAGATTTTCATTGTTTGTATTATACTCTGTTCCAAGGTTTATGTGTGTCTTTCAGATTTTACTCTGGGCACAGTAATAAGGCATATTTTGTGGACACAAGGATTTGGCATATGAGTATAATATGTATGGCCAGCAACTTCCTGGGCGAAATCATATGATCTTGCGGATGAGTTGTTTTTCAATAACAAATTGATTCAGGTCATATATAACACATGCGCCAAAACAAGCTGCTCCATATCTCATATGACATATCATCAAATCTGGCATGATGTTATCGGTGGGCCAGCACAGAACAGGGATGAAGAAATGAGCCACTTATGATCATATTTGTTAACAAAATGGAGGCATAATATAGAAAGACCAGACAGGAAGGACTTGTGGGCAAGCAAATAAAGAAAGAACAATGTTTCTATTAGTGAGTTTGTTGGTTTCCTTAAATACATGTTTTTAGTATGGGCAGTTTAGTCAGGGAAGGTCCACAATAATAAAAAGTTAATTTGCAACAATAATCTTTTGTTGGGGAGATTGTGCTAGTATGTAAAGCCTCAACTAAGTGTGTAGATTAGTGAAAAGTTGCAGCTTCTGTCAGAATTGCATTGCTGCTTTTGACACTAAATATTTTTGACTCCAAAGCATTCTGACGTTGCATAATTTCTGCAGTAAATTTTTTTGAATTAAAACTTTGGCAAACTTTTTGTCCCACTGAACTTTCCCAAGTCATGTTGAAGTAGGTTTTATAAGGTCATGCTGGCCTAGTTTTTGTCAGGTCTTGTTGAACTAGATTTAAGCAAGATTTGTTCAAATTTATAGCCACAAATGTAAGTGAAATCAAATGTGTTGAGTTTCCCTTGAGTGGATTTAAAGTTCAGGTGTATTTCGGTTTACAAATTTAATGCTTTCTCTGGGACGTTTCGTATTGCAAACAATTTGTAAATTGAAATGCAGTATTCCACAGGAGTGCATTAAAAACCAATTAATCCGTTCCGGAAGTCAGAAAATGTTAAAAAAAAAAAATTCACTGTCACTATAGGTCAGTGCTGGTTTTTAAATGTAATTTTTTTTTTGTCACTATAGCTCAGAGAATCAGCTGTCACTTCCCCCCAGCTAAAATAAAGAAAGTTTCTTTTTAGTTTATTTCCCTGAGTTAAAAGAAACAATGTTTCCTTTTAGTTTGTTTCCTAAAATAAAAGAAACAAAGTATCCTTTAGCCCCAGGGAAATTGACAGCTAATTCTGTGAGCTATAGTGAAGAAAACAAAAGCCAGTAATTGCATTTAAAAATCGGCACGGACATACACTTCACATTGCGAAAAAAAAATGTGTAAAAAATTTGTAAACCGAGTCATTATTTTCAATGGATTTTCATTCGTAAACTGAAAAGTCCATTAACCGAGGCGTTCATAAACCGAGGTACACCTGTACACACTTCCCACTCTTGATGTGAGAAACAAAAGTCTTGTTTGCCTTGTACATTATTGCATGACTTATTGAAGACCAGCAGTAAACCATGAAGCATGTTGCAGTTTTAATACTATATTTAGTAAATTGTATATGCTCATTTTAATTTACGAGTTTATAGTTTGCTGAGTTTGAAACAACACAACTGTTCTGGTTCATGTTGGCAGGTGTTCTTTGCCAATGCTTGTGGTTCAAAGCACCTCAGTAGGACACACTGCATCAAAAAGAAAACACAGCACAACCCAGAACAGGCCAAATACTGCCTATGAATTGCCATCTGCACTGCTCCTTTGAAGTCAATGGAAATTTGGCTGACCTGCATTTAACATATGTTCCAAAGCATGCCAAACACAGGAAAACAGCCCCCACTGACCTGAGCTCACCACTGCTGTGGAAGGTAACAAAGGAAGCACATCAACTGAATTACATATGAAGCATTTCAAATTACTATATACTATCACAGGACAAGAGGTCATCATTATATTGAACCCACGGGGGTCTCTGCTGTAATGGGGCCCATTACAGGTAGGGACTACAAGTGTAACAGATTCATTTACACTGACATTTGATATAACAGGGGAATTCACATTGATTACCAATGTAACATGGAATTGCACAAGCTTTTACACATACCATCAAGATACACTGACCGCCAATGGAATGGCAGAATTTACACTGACTGCCACGTACCTGTATAGTGAGCCTGATGTGAAGAAGAAGGCCTCTTGTACAGCTCTGGCTTGAGGGCTACTGGTAGTGGAACAGCAGCTGCAGGAGCACGGTGAGGTATGAGTGCCTGTGATCAGTCCAGTAGTCTGTATCAGCAGTAGTCAGCAGGCAGATGTGACAGCAGGGCAGGCTGATGACCTGACACAGGGCGTAGCTAGCAGTAGAATGTGGGTGTGCAGCAGGAAGCAGGATCCAGATGTGGACTTGCAAAACTGAAGAGCTGCAGCAGATGGGATGAGAAGATGCAAGGTCAGGTGAGCTGGGTCGGTAACAGTTGGGCAGATCAGGCATAGACGGTAGGCAGCAGAATAGTTGGGTCACAGGCCAAGTCAGTAGCGGAGGATCAATCAGACAGGAACAGGAGGCAGAAGAAGAATCCGAAGACAAGCCGGGGTCAGGGCAGGTAGCAGACAAGGTCAGTACCAGAGGTCAGGCAAAGAATCAGCAACAACACACAGAAGCTGTAGACCAAACAGCAAAGAGATAATACTACAGCCTGTTTAAATAACGCATTTGGCGCCAACATTAGTGACAGGTGCACGCCTGGATGCGCGACTTGTTCCCAAGTCAATGCACATTTGCCAGGCCAGTTGCTGGTTTGCTGATGCACATATTTATGCGCCAGCGAACTTTCAACATTAACTTTCAACATTATGGGCAAGCCTTCCCTGACACTGACCACCAATGTAAGTGTGAATTTATGCTGAACACTAAAGTCATAGAGAAATTTGCACTGACCATCACTGTAACAGATGCATTTACAGTACAATGACCCCAATGTAATGGAGATTCTTACATTGATCACCATTATATTGTGGGCATGGGTGAACATTGTAAATACAGCTGCCCCATTGATGGCTAGTGTAAATGAATTATAGTGGTGGTCAAAGGCAATTACTTTTTGCATTAATTGTCTGCGTAAATATAATACAATATATAATATAAGTTACAGAGGATTCTATGTTGAAATCCTGTGTGCTAGTGGGCATTTATTGGGAGAGGAATCTAAACTTACTGCATGATTCTGAGTGCAATTTCCTATGGAGATGGGGAAGGGGGGGTATTGATAGTGGCTAAATATGAGGGGGACTCACATCATGGCAAGTGGTAGTTGCTAAATATGACCTCAAATTGCATACAATGGTGGTAGCTGAATAATATTGCAAATTATTATAAATCACTTTTTCAGCATGATATGGTTTTGCTAGATGATTAATGATTAAATTTTTTAACACAGTATATGATTGTGTAGAGTACTATAATGTGCTATTGTTACCCGTGCCCTCCGCTCCTCACAGGACCTCCTACTCTCTAGCTCCCTGGTCTCCTCCTCCCACGCCCGATTGCAGGACTTCTCCAGGACTTCCCCCATCCTCTGGAACTCCCTACCCCAATCCATCAGACTGTCACCTACCCTCCTCACCTTCAGGCGCTCCCTGAAAACCCTCCTCTTCAGGGAAGCCTACCCCAACCTCACTTAACACCCGACCTCACCTAACAACTAACCTCCTCCACTCCTCTCACCACTCCATCCCCCACAGCCATCTCCTCCTGTACCACCTTCCCCTCTCTCCTAGATTGTAAGCTCGAAAGAGCAGACCCCTCGAACCCCTCGTGTAGTGTATTGTTACTGTCTTGTCTCATGTTATGTCCCCCTTGCTACTGTACAGCACTGAGCATACCCTTTGGCGCTATATAAATACTGTATAATAATAATAATATTATTGTTGTCTATATTCCTTCTGGGTAATATAATGTGCTATTGTAGTCTATATTTTTGCTGAGTGATATGATGTGCAGGTGCTAGTTGATGAAATTTGATATTACAGCGCAGTTTAAATAATTTGCGATAATGTGCTGCTGCAGTGCAATGTGATATGGTCGTGCGACATACTAGGGTCAATTCCATAAGTACTAAATTTGCTATTTTTATTTCACAATAAATTTCTTTTAAAAATGTAAAATTCACAAACATAAATATAATTTTGTTGTGGAATGGCTGCATGAAATGATTGTTATTTTTTACCAGCTATGTAACCTATGCTCCTTGCCATTATTGTCACTTAAACCAAAAGACTAACACTCTAAATTGAAAAAATAGGACTGTACCATAATTACTGTACATTTCCCATAAGATAATCTTAGTGTCCATTCAGAGCACGGGCAGTGATTCAAGGCACCCTTTGGTGCCTAGGAGAAAGTGATTGT
The DNA here is from genome assembly GCF_062004578.1 of Staurois parvus. NCBI lineage: Eukaryota > Metazoa > Chordata > Amphibia > Anura > Ranidae > Staurois > Staurois parvus. Next base: position 832,615 of record NW_028318225.1, read on the forward strand.
GAGTACAGCGAGCAGCAAGGGGCACTTGTGTCTCAGCATACAAACCCTGTGGGATCCGTGGGCCATATATTCTGCATGGGGTTTCACAAATTCATTTGGTTGAAGAGATTGCTTATTTGCACATACACATATTCTGTTGTGTTTGGACCACTGTATCTACAGACTGACAAAAGAAAAATGTAATTTAACATTTAGGTGGATATAAAAGTACGAGGTGTGACAATTTATTTCTTGGAATGCCCGTGACATAGCACTATGGTGGTGATTCAAACAGCCATTGGCACTCGAGTGTGTTCAGACATACCCTAATTTGCACTCCCCTGGCTCACAGACCAGTTGACTCAGTCTTTACAGAGTAGTAGAAGAAATAACTCTTTTGTGTGTTGTGCTGTTGGCAGAAAATGAGTGACAGGAAATTGGCACAGTGGATTAACATCAAACTTTGTGTGAAAATTGGCAAAAGTGTGAGTGAAACATTAGTTCTGTTACAACAGGCTTATGGTGAACATTCCAGGAAGAAAATCAAGTGTTTTTGATTGACATATGAGGAACTTTTGGTGGGCTGCATATCTATGGTATGGCTAATCATCAGGGACAGACTGACCGCCCGAGGGCCCAGGGTCAGTAGGGGGCCCCATGAGATGCCCCTGGTACCTTTTTCATAGGCTTTTTTGATTTTGGGCAAGGACACAGGGGCCTCATGATCCCCTATTGCCCAGGGGCCCCATGGGTTGTCAGTCCGCCCCTGCTAATCATCCATATCTACCTGCTCTTGTGGCAAGCAAGGGCGGACTGACCATTTGATAACTTGGGCACTGCTCGAGGACCCAGGGTCAGTAGGGGGCCCCATGAGATGCCCCTGGTACCTTTTTCATAAGCTTTTTTGAGTTTGGGCAAAGACACAGGGGCCCCATGATCCCATATTGCCCGGGGGGCCCCATGAGTTGTCAGTCTGCCCCTGGTTACGAATGAATAGGTGGAAAGCAGAAGCATGATTACTGTAGCCAAGTATTTTTGACCTTGTAAAGTACATTTGGGAAGAAGGGAATCTAATACTGTATTTCTGGTAGTAGCTGTACATGGTAATGGAGCTGCATGGGTATCAACCAATTCTAGGTTAGGCCAAACACATATCAGTGGGAACAGGTAAGGTTATTAGTAATGCCATTCCATTTTCCAAATTCCACTCTAAACAATAATATTCCCATTGCCAAACTACTGCCCGTTTTAGTTTCATATCATTAGGACAGTGTTAAAATGAAGTCTAAATTGAGCAAACAAACAGTTTTATCAATCTAAGCATTTTCTATTTCTTAAGCAGTGCTTAGTGACCCAATCCATGAACGTCAATGAAATTGACAAAAGTCTGTATCCTTTTGCATTTATTATTAAACAAGTGTTGTGTTTGAACTAGATCAAGATCAGTTACGAACAGGGGCGGACTGACCATTTGGAAACTTGGGCACTGCCCGAGGGCCCAGGTTTAGTAGGGGGCTCCATGAGATGCCCCTGGTACCTTTTTCATAGGCTTTTTTGAGTTTGGGCAAGGACACAGGGGCCCCATGATCCCATATTGCCCGGGGGCCCCATGAGTTGTCAGTCTGCTCCTCGTGGCAAGCCTGGGTTTCAAGTTTCTGCTCTGCAAGAAACTTTAACAGGGGTCCCCTTATGAGAGACAATCTTTGTGTCTGAATTTGTACCAACACTTTTTAGAAAATAAAGAAATAGACATAAACTGAACCCTGTGGTGTTTTCATATATCCAGTACTGCTTAGTGTGGCAGTTAGTGGTCACCAACATGCATAATTCATAAGAAATCACATGCTTTACCCCAGAGACCAATTTCAACAAAGTGTTAGAGGCTTGCATATACCCACCATAGTCTCTCCAATCTTTAGCTGATTAATCACTTGGAAATTATGTTGTGTTATAATACTCTACCTAATCTAGTCTTCTGATAGCAGGTTTACTTTTGCTTGCCTTTTCCCCAAAACAGAAATATACATTTTGCATTTGGCCATTGCATGATTTTGAACTTTTGACAGCTTATAACTTGTAAGGTGAAAAAAAGGCTATTTGCTGATAAAACAACATTGTATCTATAATTTATCAGCAATTATTCCAGTTGGGCAAATGTGCTTTAAAGCTGTAAGAACTTCTTATCAGAGTTTAGAACATTAAATAAAAGACAAATTAAAGCCTAGTTCAATCTGTCAAGTGAGATTTTGGCATTGAGACTTATTAGAACCTTCAGTGCCGTGTTCTTATTAACTTGATGTATTACGGTTAATATCCTGCTGTCAAAACCTGTACATTTTGGGATGTATCCAGCCTATTTTATGAAGATCATTGGTGTAATGAATCATTTTAATTTACTGCTAGGAATTTAAGCCTTAGATCATTGGTAAATTGATATATATTGAATTATACTGATGGCTTTTGTAAGTGTTAATGCATTGTTAATTTTATGTTGTGCTATCCTGTGACCACTTGTGACAGTTTTAGCATATATATATAGCACCTAGGCATACAGACTGCTTCTACAAATATTTGTGAAAGAATGGGTCGTTCTCAGAAGCTCAGTGAATTCAAGCATGGTAACGTGATAGATTGCCACATGTGCAATAAGTCCACCCAACTTTTTTCCTTACTACTAAATATTCCACGGGCAACTGATAGTGGTATTATAACAAAGTGGAAGCAACTGGGAACAACAGCAACTCAGCCACCAAGTGGTTGGCCACGTAAAATGACAGAGTGGGGTCAGCGCATGCTGAAGCGCACAGTGCGCAGAAGTCGCCAACTGTCTGCAGAGTCAATAGCTAAACACCTCCAAACGTAATGTGGCCTTCAGATTAGCACAACAACAGTGCGTAAAGAGATTAATGGAATGGGCTTTCATGTCTGAACAGCTGCGTCCGAGCCAAGTGCAATGCAAAGCACTGGATGCAGTGGTGTAAAGCACACTGCCACTGTACTCTAGAGTAGTGTAGATGTGTTCACTGGAGTGATGAATCACAATTCTCTGTCAGGCAATCCAATGCACGTGTCTGGGTTTGGTGGTTGCCAGGAAAACGGTACACGCCTTACTGCATTGTTCCAAGTGTAAAGTTTGGTGGAGGGGGGATTATGGTGTGGGTTTTTTTTCAGGAGTTGGACTTGGCCCCTTAGTTCCAGTGAAGACATTTTGGACAGTTTCATGCTCCCAACTTTGTGAACAGTTTGGGGATAGCCCCTTCCTGTTCCAACATGACTGTGCACCAGTGCACAAAGCAAGGTCCATAAAGACATGGATGAGCGAGTTTGGGGTAGAGGAACTTGACTGGCCTGCACAGAGTCCTGACCTCAACCTGACAGAATACCTTTGGAATGAATTAGAGTGGAGACTGCAAACCAGGCCTTCTCATCTGACATCAGTACCTGTCCTCACAAATGCGCTTTTGGAATGGTCAAACAATCCCATAGACTCACTCCTAAACCTTGTGGACAGCCTTCCCAGAATAGTTGAAGCTGTTATAGCTGCAAAGGGTGGGCAAACTCAGTATTGAACCCTACGGATTAAGACTAGGATGCCATTAAACTTCATATGCGTGTAAAGGCAGGCGTCCCAATACTTTTGGCAATATAGTGCATATATATTAATATATTTACAGTATATATATTGCTGAATTTCACACATTAGAAAAATACAGATGTGGTATATTGCAAGGGTATTGTCACCAGTAATAACATAGTAACAGTAACAACTCCTTTGGCAAAGGTAATTGTCTTTGTTCTTGTTTTGAGATTTCTCCCATTCTTTCTTAAAGGAGAAGCATAGCCAAATTGGCTATACCTTCTCTATGGATTACAGGAATGCAGTTAATTCCATTCTCCTGTGGCCGATTTCAGCAGACAGCGGGCTGAAGTCCACTGTTGGCTTATGTTGCAGAGCCAGTCCAGGCTCTGAAAAAAATACCAACCATATGGTCAAGATACAAACAAGAAGTCGGAACCGGCAGCTTGCTCAGCCTCTCAGTGGAGATTTTCTTTTACTTTCACTTTTGATGACAACATTGATAACATGACAAATAGAGAGGGTTAATCTCCCTAATGGGGACACAGCAATTAACACCTGAAAGGTGCTCTAATCCCTTTCCACTCTGCCTAAAACAAAAAAAAATGCATTAAGTAATAACTAAAGCATAACTCCACTCAGATTTAAAAAAAATAAAATTGACTCCAGGGAATTCTCAAAACTCCTAGTATTATTTTACCAGAATGAAAGGTGTTCTGTAAATAGAATTGTTAAATGGCAGCACCACTCTCCTTCATTCAGATTGCCTTGCATTCTGGGAAAATAATAAAAGCAGCATTGTGAAAGGCTGAGGGGACAGGAAGGGAAGGAAGAGCAGCATGATTATTCACAGTTGCAGCAACAGTCTCTCATCCTCACGGCACTGGTAGATCACTGCTGTGGGGAGTATCTGTGATCAGTGAGAGGAGAATTATTACACTAACCAGCAGCCACTAGGAACTGGGATTCACTTCATTACAGGTACATTGTTAGATTGGTGCTCTTTTTCCATTTTTTTTAACTTGTCTTCAGCTTTAGACCCCTTGCACACAGAATTGTCTAGGTGTAGTGCATCCCTCCCACCATCTTAGTGCATCTGGTAGAGACAGGTGTCATGTCCAACTCTATGAGTAGGTTCCACTAAGTACAATATTCAGCCCTATTCTGCTGCAGACTGGTATAGACTTTGACAAGCTGCCTACAGTGGAATTGGATGCTGCACTTGTCATTCCTGTACGCACTAAAAAGCTGAAAGGGATGCATTGCACCTATATAGCCCCAGATGGAGTGGTCCTTAAATGTTGGCCTTTAGCTTTCAAGATTTGTTGATTTGGGCAATATATTTGGGGAATATATTTTTCTACTTTTACTGAACTATATTTTCTGAGTCATCAGCTTAAACACAGCCCTAAGGCATACTAAATGCACCCTGATGCTTAACAGTAGGTAAGGTGTTCTTTTAATCAAATGAATCTTCTTTTATTCTACAAATGTAACTTTGGTGACTGTAGTGAAAGACTTCAATGTTTGTTTCATCAGACAACAGCACTAGGTTTCAAAACACCTCTGATATATCTAAGAGTTGTGTTAACTTTTTTAGACATGAATCATGAGCACATCATAAGCACATTACTCAACCTCCAGCACATCAGCATCATGAAAGGTTCCAAAGTCAGAAGATTTATTTGTTGAAATTACCTTTTCTCAGTTTGGATAAACTAGTAAGGAGTCAGTTAAATTATGATCTTATAAATCTGTTAGTGGATAAAGAGTGGCACATTTATTGTTTTATTTTTTCCAGGTTGTCAGAGTCAGAAAATACATTTAGCCGCAACTTGCAAGATTTTTGAAGGCACTACAATTGTCTTTGGCAGTGTGAAGAAGAGTGCTGTATGGACTATTATCTTTGAGCAAAAATAAAAAAAACTGACAGGGGTTGTTACCGCATTACTAGATAGGCAGAGTAGGCACCTGCCTTTAGGTCCCATGCTGTTTAAGGGCCCCAAGACAACAAATAAAAATAATATTGATTTAATCTTGAAAGAAAATTACAGTGAAGCTTTCTTAAAATGTTTACCAAAGATAGAAAAAATTAATCAAGTCAAAGAAACAAAAACTTAAAATTAAAGACTCTATAGAGAAAAGACTGCATTTATGTTACATGTCCAATAACAGCTTAAAGTACATAAAACATAGACATCAGGTTCCCATTACAGTTTGTCTCTTAAAAGCTCATCTTATTTCAGCTGTCAGTTTGTAAAATATTTTGGTGCAACCTATGTACATGTAATGTACAGTAGTGATGGTCATCTCCATCTAGCAGCCGATGTGCACACTACTTAGTTCAATGCTGTCCTACTAGATTGCATGCACAAGAAACCTTCAGAAACCTGTGAGGGGGCCCCAAGGTTTTGACTGCCTGGGGGCTTCCAGAGAGGTTAATCTGATGCTGGTTCTTATCCTTCCTGACATTATGAAAAACTAAAGAAGTTTCATATATTTTTAATTTTAAACTAGTAATTGTTTGGTATTTCCATTAGATGCATGTAAGCATTTTCTATGTGATTCTGTGGTTTTAGTGACACAGGTTGCATAATAATAATATTCAACAATAAGTCATTAGTGTGTCAGTTTAATTTTTATAATAAAATAAATACATAACAATAAAGATTGGTGTTATCTAACTAGACTTCAGAAAATTCTATGTTTGATAATTTTTACAAAAATCTTTTCTTGAATAATGTATGTGGTTAAATTCAATTGGTATTCTGCTCCAATATAGAGTTATGTTACTGTTATTTCAGTAGGCAAACATAACATGCTCTTTGTATACATTGGTGAGAATGCAATTGATTTTTCTTTCAAAAGTATTTTGGAAAACAGAGATGGCTATTTAGAGAACACAGTCAAGCTAAGATTACTTAATAGGAAAAATGCTAATGTGCTTTACTAAGTTTACTGATCTCATTGCAGTTTAAAAACAAGCAAGGTAATGGTTACCTAAGCTGCAAATCATCACTCATCTCTGTCAATATTTGGCAATTTCATTTTGGCTGTGGCTACTCATTGTTTTAAGAGGTTTTCCGTTTGGATACTTATCATCTTTAAAGAATATCTAAAACCTAAATCAAAAATGTAATATTTTCTAGCTTACAAGTCCTTAAATATGGTAGCTGCATTAACTTTATAGCTTTCTTTTTTTTTAACTCCATTTAATATGTCCGAACAAAATTATGATTTAGGCAAATAACAGACAATCCTAATTTTTTATTAGTTTTCTTTTCTAACCCTTTCACTGTCAGGCCCTGCACTCCACTTTTAAACTCAGGTGGCCGAACCATTTTTGCAATTTTTCCATTACTTTCTTATTTTCCCCCCACAGCTTTCAGAGTTTGTAAAAGACCCCCCAAGCCATATATTTTCTGAAAGCACATGACCAGTAGAATGAAAAAAAGGTGATACTGATTTTTATTACCCTGTAATACTGGTGCAAATGTTTATTCAAACAATATTTTCGCTACAAATACACTAAAATTGTTAAAAAGATGTATGAGTGTGGTGTATCCTCCTCATAAAACATCACCCATCTGTATAAAATAGGTAAATTAGAAACACACAAAATTATTACTAAAAAAATGTAAAAAAATAAGTAAAGCATTTCAGGGGCTCAGCGCTCCCCCTTCTCCAGGGCTAACAACTAGACAATAGAAAAAATACTCTGTGAACTTTTGATCAGGGCCATTTGGATGATTTCTGTTATAATTATGATTTAAAAAGGAGCCAAATAACTATGTGATAATAAATAGCTTCATATGACCACTATCTTCAAATAAAAGAGTTTTTTTTGGCATGATCAGTCATATTTTTTATATAAATTCCAACATTTCATGATTTTGGCCAGGGTGTGCAAACGTTGCTTTGTTACCAGCCAATTTTTCTTTGGGAATTTGTCTTCTGTTCATGCAATCTTTTTATCCACAAACCTCTACCATACTACAAAACCAGGCTAGTTACTATACCCTGGTTTACCATTGTAGCTTGCTGTAGAGTAGGTTGAAGGTAGGCAGATAATACTGGAATTTGCAAAGCTGAACTGAAAAGTAAGGCTGTTTCATGCATGGCTTTGCACTATGGGAGAGGTTTGTAAATCACGAGGCTGACTGAACAGAATTCAAATATTTTAGCAGGTAAAACATTACAACTCTAGTCAACTGCATAAATATCTTAAATTGTTCTGTCCAAGAATCTGCAATGGTTTTCAAGAGAGTAAGTTAAAGAGGCTTTTGGAAGGTTTCTTATGCGTGTGCTCTAATGGAATAATATTGAACTGTGTAGTGTGCACATATGCCACTAGATGGTGATGACCATTACATATACATAGGTTGCGCCAACATTTTTTACAAACTTACAGCTGAAAGAAAATGAGCTTTTAGGAGACAAACTGTAATATGAATCTGATGTCGATTGTTTATGTACTTTAAGTCGTTATGGGGTACATTACATGAACCCTATTTTATCTATGGAAAAAGGTTTTTGTTTCTTTGAGTTAATTCATTTATTCTATCTTTTGCAAAATAAATTTAAAAAGCTCCATTGTAATTTTATTTCAAGATCAAAAAATCTTATTTTGACCCATTATTTAGGTGCCCTTAAACAGTGTGGGGCCCATAGACTGGTGTCTACTCTGCCTATTTGGTAATCTGGCACTGGTAGAAACATCTATTAAAAACTGCACAGCTAACTGACACTGCGAACAAAGGATTTTTTTTCTCTACATTCTGCAAATAAATTTGGACTGAAATGTGGGGTCATATTTTTTGAATAGGTTTTCTGCATAGGTCCATAAAATGTCTTGGTGTATTTGCTGAATCACGCTGTTAATATGGCTTACGTATGATATCATCAAATTTTTACGGCCTTTGTTATTGTAAATAAATGATTGATGATTTTATATTAGAAATATACCAAGTATGTTTGCAGTAACTGCTTTATAAATCTAACATACATACAATATATATGTATATTTGCACAGTAGAAAAAAATCAAGTAACAGCAATGTTTAATTAAAAGATGAGTTTCATTAAAAAGAACATGCCTATTTCTTTAAATATTTAAACAAATTTATGGCTCCCAGTTGTACATCATTGTATTGCTGTTTTCACACTGACTCTAAGAATTTCGAAAGAGTTTACTGAGTTAATATATTTTGTTACTCTCTACAGGATAATATGTTTCATTTTGCAGTATATTAAACTAGCAGTTTTACAGATTTACCATTTAAAAACAGTGGTGGTCAACTTAGTAAATAAAGAGGACCTAAAGTACAGTCCCCAACATAGGGGCTGAACAATAGAATTTGTCATAGAAAATTACACATAACATGCATATAATGTGCATGCTGCAACATATCACAGTGTACTGCAAAGATGTGAGGATTCCTTCACACCAGTGCATGCATGGTAATTTGTGCATAGCATGAGCATGCTGGTGTGTGTTGTGCATGCACACTGCTGTGCACTGTGATACATTGGTAAAACATATTGCAGTGCTGCTTTTTTTACAACTTGTATGTAATTTGTTCAAAACATGCTGCAGTGCTCAAAAATACATCACGTACTGCTGTCTTTCAGTGTACGCCAATGCAGGTGGTTTGGTGCCATTTTCTTCTTTTTCTAGCTCATGTGAACAAATCCTGAAAGGGCTTTAACCACTTGAGCTCCTGAGGATTTACCCCCCCTTAATGACCAGGCCTCTTTTTGCTACTCGGCGCTGCACTAATTCAACTGATAATTGCGCAGTCATGCAATGCTGCACCCAAACGAAATTTACGTCCTTTTTTTCACACAAATAGAGCTTTCTTTCGCTGTAATTTGATCAGCTGTGCGCTTTTTATTTTTCACGCTATAAACAAAAAAAAGCCCAAAATTTTGAAGAAAAACAATATTTTTTAATTTCAGCTATAAAAAATATATAGTAAACTCAAAGTTGGTTATAAATTTTGGCCAAAATGCATTCTGCTCCATGTTTTTGGTAAAGAAAATCCTAATAAGTGTATATTGATTGCTTTGTGTGGAAGTTATAGCGTCTACAAACTATGGTATAAATACTGCAATTTACGCCATTTTTCTGCTATACAGCGCTGCGCTAGTTTAACGGACAATTGAGCGGTCATGCAATACGGTACATAAATTAAATTTACATCCTTTTTTTCCCCACAAATTGAGCTTTCTTTTGGTGGTATTTGATTGCCTGTGCGGTTTTTATTTTTTGCGCTATAAAAAAAAGGCTGACAATTTTGAAGAAAAAAAAACAATATTTTGGACTTTTTGCTATAAAACATGTCCAGTAAAAAAAAAATGCAAAAATCAAATTTAGTCATAAATTTCTGCCAAAATGTATTCTGCAACATGTCTTTGCTAAAAAAAAAAAAACCCAATACGTGTAAATTAATTGGTTTACGTGAAAGTTCTAGCGTTTACAAATGGCGGGAAAGATACTGGGATTTTTAGTTTTTTTTTATACTAATAATGGCGGCGATCAGCGAATTATGGCAGCGATCAGTGACTTATGGCAGTGACCAGCGACTTATGGTGGGACTGCGGGACTGCGGCGGACATTCTGACATTGGGGGGTACTGACTCGGGGTCACTGACATCCCCAAAAACACTAATACAGTGATCAGTGCAAAAAAAAACGACTGACACTGTACTAATGGCACTGGGGAGGAAGGGGTTAACTTTATTTTGCAGGGAAGGGTTATCTGAGTGAGGGGAGTGTTTTACTAGGGGGGCGGGGGGGTGTACTGGACTGCACAAGGCTGATCGAGAGAGAGAAACTCTTCTTTCTCGATCAGCTCGTCCTCGAGCTGTCAGGGAAGTGACAGACAGCACAGCTACTGCATCTGTACTCTCTGTCACTGTTTGCCGCTGATCGCCGGGAAACAGCCGGTAAAGACTGGCTGTGACCCGGCGACTGACATCCGTGGCGGTGATCGGCGGGACAGATAGGGCGGCGGCGCGCCTCGCGTGCGCCTCCTATCTGTTTACAAAACACGCGTTTTAAAACGTGGTTTTGCCTGCCAGTGCCGCCCTGCCGCCGTATTTCTACAGTGGCAGGGTGGCAAGTGGTTAATGCAGAGAATAGTTTTGCATTTACACCTATTAATTTAATTTACATAAAGTTTACAGAAACTCCCATTTACTTGTTGAAAAACATATGTTTACTAGCCACATTTACATTTTACTTTCCCTAATCTGAGGTAGTGCAGTGGCTAAGTGGTTAACACTTCCACCTAGCAGCACTAGGTGCTGTTTAAATCCCAACCATGGCACTACCTGCCTGGAGTTTGCATGTTCTCCCTGTGCCTGTGTGGATTTCCTACGGATAGTCTCATTTCCTCCCACTCTCCAAAGACATGCTGGTGGGTTAATTGGCTCCTGTCTAAAATTATCCCTAGTATATGTACAAATGTGAGTTAGGGACCTTAGATTGTAAGCTCCTTGAGGGCAGGGACTGATTTGAATATATGTATATATGTAAAGCGCTGCGTAAATTGATGGCGCTATATAAGTATCTGTAATAAATAAATACATTTACAGAGGAACTTCCCCCTGGGGCAATTTTTAATATTAACTCCCTAATAACTAGTGTGGTGAGTTGAGCTGAAATAACATGCTCACCCATCCAGTGAATCCAGCTCTGTCCTGCTGTGTTCAGCCAAAGGCCACCACACTCTGGGCCCTTGCCACAATCCTCTTTGCAACATCATTCTGAGGTCAGCTGCCTCTTCCTGGATCTTAGCAGCCAGCCTCCTGTTGAGGCGCAGAACATCATTCTGATGTCAGAAGTGTAGGCCCTGTTCTGCAAACAAGGCACCCCCCATACTAAAATGTTTTTTTTTTTTTCATTTTGATAAAGTGGGAAAGGAGCAGTACATGAAGTAATTAAGTATGTGCTATAAAGTAAAGTGTTACTAAACCCACGACAGTGAAATCAGGCTGTATATGCAGAAAAGCATGCTTGTTATACTCACTGTGGAACCTAAGGGGTTAATCCTCTGCAGTGTGTAAAAAGGCTATTTGATCTAGGCTTCTCTGATCCTCCCCTTCTTCAACAGTCCCCAATCCATCTAATCCCTAATCCATGATAGTACAAAGCCCTAAGAGTCACCCTCCACGTGCTCAGTTTTGTGTGTATTGCTAGAGAGGTATTTTTTGGATGGTGCATGTGATCAGCACAGGGCCAATCAGCACTGTCAAGACAGAAGGGTCAGAGGGGTCATGCAGCCTCATAGGACAGTCAGAAGAGAATGAAAATTATTCCTACAAGATTAACCATTGCTTAGCCAGACACTGATAGAAGTAGCAAGGCTGCTATATACTGCTGATAAGAGAAGATTTTTATCAGTTTATATTTACTAAAATAATTGCATTTATGTGTTATGTGTATTGTGGGAGACCAGTCATAGTGATTGCAGGTTCTTTGATGTAGTAACACTTTAAGTTTTTCTTCATTATAACAGTATAGCGTTATAAACACATTTCATTTGTTGAGTTGATTTTGTTGAGCTTTTTGCATTTTTAAGGCCTACCTTTTTTGGTTTAAAACCTCTCCCAGCAGTACTCAAAGTAAAAAATACAGTTCTGACTGCAATGTTCCCCTTCAATACCTTTTCTCAGTATTGCTTCTCTGCAACAAAACATCCTAAATGTTCTAGGGTAAATGATGCCCAGCAATTTTCAAACTAGAAGACATCCTGTGAGTGCAGGACATCCTAGAACTATTCCTCAAGGGCAATCACCACAGTATACGGGAACTCAGTGAGTAGAGGAGCAAGGATGAATCTGACAGCAAAAAGGCAAAAGGAGCTTCTATGTTTAATTCTTTATAGTTCTTTTTTAAGATTAGCTAATTAACTGTGTTGCTTTGCTATTCAGGGTTGGAATGAAAGCCTAAATTTCAGGGACTCCAGTGGTTGCCGCGATCACACTCGGGTCTGCGCATGCGCGGTGTGCCCAGCCGCACTAGCGTGCGAGCATTGGGACCAGGGCACCTGCGATTTCAGCGGCGCTCACACATGCGCACTCGCGATCGAGGGCGCGAGCCTGGCACCAATCAGGGCGCCCCATATAAAACAGGTTAGGACTGCATTGAATTGCCGTATGGTCTTACCTGTTTCCTGAAGTTCCTGATTGGTAGATTGTCTTGTTGCTGACCCTGATTTGCTGTCTGTCTCCTGTTCTGATCCCTGGCTTGTCTGTCCTTTCTCCTGCTTAACCCTGCACGTTCTGATCTCCTGTTAACAAACCCGGCTTGTGACCTGTTTATACCTCTGCCTGCTGATTTTGTACCACGCCGCCGCCACCACTGTTAGCGACCCGGCCTGCCCGATGCTGGTCTTGTGACCTCCTCACATCAGACTCTCAACTGCTATACACCTCCAACGGTGCTTCTACCACAGCTGGGTGAACCCAGGGGCCGCAACCTGGTCTCGGCCTGCTCCAAGTCCATCCCCACCATCAGGGGCCCTGGTGAACAAGCAGGTAGGGGCTTAGATTCCACACCTTGGGGGAATCTTGTCTGTGGAGTGCTAGAGGCTACCGCGGTAGGATCCGTGACACTAGGGTTCACATTCCATTTTGGTCTACTCTAAGCCTGCATGAGACAAGGTACTTCTAATCATGTTTATGATCATGGTACCCTATGTATATTGTGTACTTTGAGCAAAATGTAGGCCATGTTCAATAATGGCAATCAGTATAGTTCCTTAGAACTGGTGGAGAAAGCAAACTTGCCATCCATTATTAAGCTCTGCCTTCTATTAGGTTTATTAGTTAGAAAATACTATTTTGTTCTTCCAATTGAAACTGTTTTTATGTTGTTACTAAAAGTGTAACCTCCCTTAGGAAAAAAGCCCTTCTCAACTACCACCACCTTGATTAATGAGTGTGCCTCTGTGTATATAACCCAGGGCTTTTTTTCTCAGAGAATAGGTGCAAGTACTTCCCCCTATCCAGAATCATCCCTTGTCTCCACCCCTGACCTACCTTTGAGCACTGAAACTTGTCTCTGCTCCCTACCTACCGCCTAGTACTGCTCCTTTTATCAAATACAGAACCAATTATCACTCTGTGGCGTTAACTAACGTATATGGAATTGGTTAATGATAATAGACCCCCCAGAAACAATAGATCATTTTAAAACAATAGACCCTTCCCCCAGGAATAAAATACACCCTCAGCAACAATAGATCCCCCAGCAGTCAGTATCGATATACCCTTTCCCTGCGACATTAGATCACCCAACAGCATAAGAACCCCAGAGCAACAATAGATACCCCACCAGCAACACTACACCCCCAAGTTAAATAGATCCCCAGCAATCAACATCAATAGACCTTCCAGCCCCCTTTACATACTCCAGTACATAAATTCTGTGCTAGAGGTGCCCCTACGTTCCCACTGAAAAAAAGCCCTGATATAAGCTCTACACATAATCCTTAAGACCTTGTCATATGATTGATTCTGTAGCTGACAACACTTGGCCAACAACAGAATAACTTCAGTTTCACCATCATTATCTCTAGCTGACTTTGCTTGATCACTGCTTGAAATGCTTAAAAGGAAGTGGCAACATATTGCTGAGCTGAGGAATGGGGAAGAACCTCTATAAGATGTTTTGGAATTTTAGCCATGTTGACATGTAGTAGGTGAGCTGTCACCAGTGGCAGAATTGATTAGTTTTTTGTGGCTCACATAATGAGCTTTGAAAATCCTAATTCTACAATTTAAGCTGAATTCCTGGCAAACAGCTAAATCCGCAGTTGAAATACATATATAAGAGCTGTTTCCCTACAAAAAGCATGTGTATTTCTGTCTATCCAGTGCTGAGATTTACATAGCTCTGTCACACAGAACAGTTCTGCCTCACATGGCAGAGAATCTGATCTTTCTTTGCTGCTACTATACTTTTACTTAGGCCTCCTTCGCACCGGCAGTGCCAAACCTGTGTTTATATGTATTTGGAGAACGTTTCTAACTGCATGAACTGTAAATCCAGGTAATGGGTTCTCAATGGTATCATTCAAACTGGAGAGTTGATTTGTCAAGGCAAATAGGTTGGCCACTTTGGAACAGAATTACCCATGGAAATTAGTGTATGTAGTGAAGATTCACTTTGAAAAAATACCCAATCATGTGCAAGAAAAAAAAAAACATAATTTTTGCTTGAACATGATTGGATGATAGAGGTTACCAGTCCTTCACCTCATTCACTAAGCCCTGGAGAAAATTCCCATGCAAAAAAGTAACTTTCCTTGCAAAGTGAACAGTCTTTTCACTTCTAGTAAATCAACTCTTGGTAGTGCATCCAGAATCCAGTTAAAGCTCTATATACTGATGTAAACACATGGAAACACAGTTAAACCCACTTTAAAGCAGGGACTTTTATATGAAGGGAAAATTGATATTGAAAGCGTAAAGGTTGTTTATACTTCCCAGAGAAGTGCGTTAAGGAAAACTAAACACAGGAGTAAAAGTGTGAATGAAGCCACACAGTGGCTGTGTGAATGAAACCTGTGACATGACAGCAAAGGGAGCAGGGGCAAACTGACCATTCGAGCACTCGGGCACTGCCCGAGGGCCCGGGGTCAATAGGGGGCCCCATGAAATGCCCCTGGTACCTTTCATAGGCTTTTTTGGGTGTGGTTTGAGTTTGGGAGAGGACACAGGGGCCCCATGATCCCCTATTGCCCAGGGGCCCCATGAGTTGTCAGGGAGAAGCAGCACACTGATGAGCTCATCTCTCAGTCACTCTGTTCTCTCCTCTTATCAGCATGCTTGCACTGCCTCACACTGATTAGCTTCTTGTGCTGGTTCTCCTTCCTCCTGTCTGAGCTTAGGTGTATAAGGTCTGCAAGAATCAGCAACTCAAATTCAGGTTCTTACACTGCTGGTGTTTCAAAAAAGACCATTTAATGATCTATCCATTGATACAGATCTGCTTTAATGTGTTGCTAAGTTGTTTATATGTGCCTAGAGTTCTGCTTGAGTTTCGATTCACACTGGAACATAGTGCGGAAACCAAGCGCGGTCTTATGCACTTCATGCAGTGAACTGATCCTGAATGTTTTCAAAGACATCCATATTTCTTGATTGATTGATTTATCTTGTTAAATAAGAATATATATCTCTAATATGTTAATTGTATTTCCTTTTTTTTCAGTTATCATTTGCAGCCACAACTCCAGTGTTAGCAGACAAGAAAAAATATCCCTACTTTTTCCGGACTGTTCCTTCAGACAACGCAGTCAATCCAGCAATAGTGAAATTCCTCAGGCATTTCAAATGGCAAAGGGTGGGGACACTAACTCAAGACATTCAACGGTTTTCAGAGGTAACATCAAATCCTATATATATATATAATTTTTTAATTTTTTTTGCATGTTTTAAACATTGAAAAATAGCAGTACTTTTATCAAGGGGACCCTACATTGAGATAAATACAGAGGCTGCCATTGCTAAGAATACGAGTTGCCTGGCTGTCTGACCTCAACACCTTCTGAGTAAGTGTGGTGGAATTAGCAAGACGCTCAAGCTAAGATGGAAGAAACTGTGCCTCCAACAAGTTCCAGGTCATTGCATCAGTACCTTTTAACAGAGTCACATCCTCAGAACTAGGAAAACAATGGCAGCAATAAAGCATTGCCAGATGTTCTCACCATTTCATGTTTTACTATACTATTGTAGAGATGTATCATCACTTCTTGCACTGGCAGGAAGTAAAGGAAAATTTTTACATCATAACTAGAGATGAGCGAAGAAATGAAAAATTCGATTCGACTGATTCGGCGAATTCGTGGACAATATTCGATTCGAGTCGAATAAATTCGCTGTGAATTTAACTTAAAAAAGGGTGTTTCTAGGCTTCAGAGAGACTTAATATTAGTGCAGAACACTGTACCTTTAATTTAAATGCCCTTGGAGTCTGCTGGGGAAGAGAAATAATACTGTCAGTCAGTATGACATGCAGATGAGTGCCGTCGATCTTAGAATCACCGCACACTTCACTCATTTGGGCAGTCACGGGGCCAAAACCAGAGTGTGGAGCCACAGTGTGGCGGTGGAGGCAGCAGCAATGGGAGGCCATACAGCACCCTATGACAAAAATGGAAACCACCAGCAGTGTGAGGAGACCTGAAAGTGGCACATGGCAGAGTGTGGCGATAGAGACAGCAGCAATGGGAGGCCGTACAGGGACCCATGACACACTCTGGACCTGGCAGCAGCATGAGGAGGCGGTACAGGGGCCCATGACAGATTACGGGCCTGGCAGCAGCATGAGGAGTCGGTACAGGGGCCCATGGCAGATTACGGGCCTGGCAGCAGCAATGGGAGGCCGTACAGGGACCCATGACACACTCTGGACCTGGCAGCAGCATGGGGAGGCGGTACAGGGGCCCATGACAGATTACGGGCCTGGCAGCAGCATGAGGAGTCGGTACGGGGGCCCATGACACACTCTGGACCTGGCAGCAGCATGAGGAGGCGGTACAGGGGCGCATGACAGATTACGAGCCTGGCAGCAGCAACTTGGACAGGAGGACGTTCAGCTTCTGCACCGTCGGGTGCGTGCTCGCAAACTGTTGTCTCTTGGAAACGGATTCCAAGAAAGACTGCTGACGGAATCCGTGAAGAGGAGTAGCAGGAGAAGGAGCATCTGAACGAGCGGAATATGCCAACAAGCGACAACAGTGGCCCATGACAGATTACGGGCCTGGCAGCAGCATGAGGAGTCGGTACGGGGGCCCATGGCAGATTACGGGCCTGGCAGCAGCTATGGGAGGCCCGTAATCTGCCAGCACCCTATGACAAAAAATGGAACCCACCAGCAGTGTGAGGAGACCTGAAAGTGGCACATGGCAGAGTGTGGCGATGGAGACAGCAGCAATGGGAGGCCGTACAGGGACCCATGAGAGACTCTGGACCTGGCAGCAGCATGAGGAGGCGGTATAGGGGCCCATGGCAGATTAGGGGCCTGGCAGCAGCTATGGGAGGCCCGTAATCTGCCAGCACCCTATGACAAAAAATGGAACACACCAGCAGTGTGAGGAGACCTGAAAGTGGCACATGGCAGAGTGTGGCGATGGAGGCAGCAGCAATGGGAGGCCGTACAGGGACCCATGAGAGACTCTGGACTTGGCAGCAGCATGAGGAGGCGGTATAGGGGCCCATGGCAGATTAGGGGCCTGGCAGCAGCTATGGGAGGCCCGTAATCTGCCAGCACCCTATGACAAAAAATGGAACACACCAGCAGTGTGAGGAGACCTGAAAGTGGCACATGTTTGGGGCATGATTCATGGCGGATTTAGTCAGTTGTGTCAGGAACTGGTGGTTTGAAATCCAGACTAATCCACGCCTGATTCATTTTCACAAACGTGAGTCTCTCCACACTTTGGGTGGACAGTCGTGTCCTCCGCGGAGTTGCAATACCTCCTGCCGCACTAAACACGCGCTCCGATGCCACGCTACTGGCCGGGCATGACAGCCTTTCAAGGGCAAATTCAGCTAGTTGGGGCCAAAGGTCAAGTTTCGTTGCCCAGTAGTCAAGGGGATTGTCTACCTCGGTTGGCAGGGTGCTGTCCAAGTAGGCCTAAGCCTGTTGTTTGAGGTCCTGCTCCAGGTCCACCTGATGCTGCTGCTGCTGCTGCGGCTGGTTAGTAGTTTCCTCACTGCGCTGGTGAAGAAAGCTACTCATCATCGACTGCAGACTGAGGCAGCCGCTGCTGGTGGAGCTGCCACTGCTCCTACCACCCCACCCCTCCCCTGCTGCCATGGCAGCGGAACACGAGCGCACAGGGCCCACAGTGTCTGAGGATGGACGTTGGCGCAGACAGGCAGAGACCAGCTGACTACATAGGTGTTTTTTATAGTACGTTATTTTGGCCTCCCTCTCAGCAGGTGTGAAAAAGGCCACCATTTTTGAACGGTAGCGAGGGTCCAACAAGGTGGACAGCCAAAAGTCATCCCTCTGTCTGATGGTTATTATTCGGCTGTCGCTACGCAAGCAACCGAGCATGCTATGGGCCATTTGTGCCAAGGAATGCGAGGGACTCCCTGCCTCCATCTCCACAGCATACTGCCACGGTGCGTCTAGGTCCTCTGTCTCCTCTTCCTCCTCCTCTACCAGATGCTCCTGCTCCTCCACTCCTGTCCGCTGAGTGGAAAAACCACCCATTTCACTCAATAATTCCTGAGCACCAATGTCCTCCTCTACCTCCTCCTCTTCTTCCAGTCCTGCCCCCACAGGGGCCATGTGGCGTTGAGATCTGTGCGCCACGTCTACCGCACCCTGACCAGCCATTGTTAACAGCATTTGTTCCAGGACGTGCAACAGAGGAATGACGTCGTTCATCCCATAGTCCTGCCGACTCACGAATAGCGTGGCCTCCTCAAAGGGCCTGAGCAAGCGCAGGTGTCACGCATGAGCTGCCAATGGCTGACATCTAAGTTACACAGGGAGTACCTTTATCTGCTTTTAACATCAGGAAATCTGTGATGGCCTTTTGCTGTTCGTAAAGGCGGTCTAACATATGTAGGGTTGAATTCCACCTTGTTGCAACGTCACAGCATGAGGAGTCGGTATAGGGGCCCATGGCAGATTAGGGGCCTGGCAGCAGTTATGGGAGGCCCATAATCTGCCAGCACCCTATGACAAAAAATGGAACACACCAGCAGTGTGAGGAGACCTGAAAGTGGCACATGGCAGAGTGTGGCGATGGAGACAGCAGCAATGGGAGGCCGTACAGGGACCCATGAGAGACTCTGGACCTGGCAGCAGCATGAGGAGGCGGTATATAGGGGCCTACGGCAGATTAGGGGCCTGGCAGCAGCTATAGGAGGCCCGTAATCTGCCAGCACCCTATGTCAAAAAATTCAACACACCAGCAGTGTGTGAGGAGACCTGAAAGTGGCACATGGCAGAGTGTGGCGATGGAGACAGCAGCAATGGGAGGCCGTACAGGGACCCATGACAGACTCTGGACTTGGCAGCAGCATGAGGAGGCGGTATATAGGGGCTTATGGCAGATTAGGGGCCTGGCAGCAGCTATAGGAGGCCCGTAATCTGCCAGCACCCTATGTCAAAAAATTCAACACACCAGCAGTGTGAGGAGACCTGAAAGTGGCACATGGCAGAGTGTGGCGATGGAGACAGCAGCAATGGGAGGCCGTACAGGGACCCATGACAGACTCTGAACTTGGCAGCAGCATGAGGAGGCGGTATATAGGGGCCCATGGCAGATTAGGGGCCTGGCAGCAGCTATAGGAGGCCCGTAATCTGCCAGCACCCTATGTCAAAAAATTTAACACACCAGCAGTGTGAAGAGACCTGAAAGTGGCACATGGCAGCAGAGTGTGGCGATGGAGACAGCAGCAATGGGAGGCCGTACAGGGACCCATGAGAGACTCTAGACTTGGCAGCAGCATGAGGAGGCGGTATATAGGGGCCCATGGCAGATTAGGGGCCTGGCAGCAGCTATGTGAGGCCCGTAATCTGCCTGCACCCTATGTCAAAAAATTAAACACACCAGCAGTGTGAAGAGACCTGAAAGTGGCACATGGCATGAGAGACTCTGGACCTGGCAGCAGCAGGAGGAGGCGGTATAGGGGCCCATGGCTGATTAGGGGCCTGGCAGCAGCTATGTGAGGCCCGTTATCTTGCAGCACCCTATGTCAAAAAATTTAACACACCAGCAGTGTGAAGAGACCTGAAAGTGGCACATGGCAGCAGAGTGTGGCGATGGAGACAGCAGCAATGGGAGGCCGTACAGGGACCATGACAGACTCTGGACTTGGCAGCAGCATGAGGAGGCGGTATATAGGGGCCCATGGCAGATTAGGGGCCTGGCAGCAGCTATGTGAGGCCCGTTATCTTGCAGCACCCTATGTCAAAAAATTTAACACACCAGCAGTGTGAAGAGACCTGAAAGTGGCACATGGCAGCAGAGTGTGGCGATGGAGACAGCAGCAATGGGAGGCCGTACAGGGACCCATGAGAGACTCT
Source organism: Staurois parvus (assembly GCF_062004578.1). Lineage (NCBI taxonomy): Eukaryota > Metazoa > Chordata > Amphibia > Anura > Ranidae > Staurois > Staurois parvus. The sequence goes on from NW_028318225.1 coordinate 853,232, forward strand.
GGACCTGGCAGCAGCAGGAGGAGGTGGTATATAGGGGCCCATGGCAGATTAGGGGCCTGGCAGCAGCTATGTGAGGCCCGTAATCTGCCTGCACCCTATGTCAAAAAATTTAACACACCAGCAGTGTGAAGAGACCTGAAAGTGGCACATGGCAGCAGAGTGTGGCGATGGAGACAGCAGCAATGGGAGGCCGTACAGGGACCATGACAGACTCTGGACTTGGCAGCAGCATGAGGAGGCGGTATATAGGGGCCCATGGCAGATTAGGGGCCTGGCAGCAGCTATGTGAGGCCCGTAATCTGCCTGCACCCTATGTCAAAAAATTTAACACACCAGCAGTGTGAAGAGACCTGAAAGTGGCACATGGCAGCAGAGTGTGGCGATGGAGACAGCAGCAATGGGAGGCCGTACAGGGACCCATGAGAGACTCTAGACTTGGCAGCAGCATGAGGAGGCGGTATATAGGGGCCCATGGCAGATTAGGGGCCTGGCAGCAGCTATGTGAGGCCCGTAATCTGCCTGCACCCTATGTCAAAAAATTTAACACACCAGCAGTGTGAAGAGACCTGAAAGTGGCACATGGCAGCAGAGTGTGGCGATGGAGACAGCAGCAATGGGAGGCCGTACAGGGACCATGACAGACTCTGGACTTGGCAGCAGCATGAGGAGGCGGTATATAGGGGCCCATGGCAGATTAGGGGCCTGGCAGCAGCTATGTGAGGCCCGTTATCTTGCAGCACCCTATGTCAAAAAATTTAACACACCAGCAGTGTGAAGAGACCTGAAAGTGGCACATGGCAGCAGAGTGTGGCGATGGAGACAGCAGCAATGGGAGGCCGTACAGGGACCCATGAGAGACTCTGGACCTGGCAGCAGCAGGAGGAGGCGGTATATAGGGGCCCATGGCAGATTAGGGGCCTGGCAGCAGCTATGTGAGGCCCGTAATCTGCCTGCACCCTATGTCAAAAAATTTAACACACCAGCAGTGTGAAGAGACCTGAAAGTGGCACATGGCAGCAGAGTGTGGCGATGGAGACAGCAGCAATGGGAGGCCGTACAGGGACCCATGAGAGACTCTGGACCTGGCAGCAGCAGGAGGAGGCGGTATATAGGGGCCCATGGCAGATTAGGGGCCTGGCAGCAGCTATGTGAGGCCCGTAATCTGCCTGCACCCTATGTCAAAAAATTTAACACACCAGCAGTGTGAAGAGACCTGAAAGTGGCACATGGCAGCAGAGTGTGGCGATGGAGACAGCAGCAATGGGAGGCCGTACAGGGACCATGACAGACTCTGGACTTGGCAGCAGCATGAGGAGGCGGTATATAGGGGCCCATGGCAGATTAGGGGCCTGGCAGCAGCTATGTGAGGCCCGTAATCTGCCTGCACCCTATGTCAAAAAATTTAACACACCAGCAGTGTGAAGAGACCTGAAAGTGGCACATGGCAGCAGAGTGTGGCGATGGAGACAGCAGCAATGGGAGGCCGTACAGGGACCATGACAGACTCTGGACTTGGCAGCAGCATGAGGAGGCGGTATATAGGGGCCCATGGCAGATTAGGGGCCTGGCAGCAGCTATGTGAGGCCCGTAATCTGCCTGCACCCTATGTCAAAAAATTTAACACACCAGCAGTGTGAAGAGACCTGAAAGTGGCACATGGCAGCAGAGTGTGGCGATGGAGACAGCAGCAATGGGAGGCCGTACAGGGACCCATGAGAGACTCTAGACTTGGCAGCAGCATGAGGAGGCGGTATATAGGGGCCCATGGCAGATTAGGGGCCTGGCAGCAGCTATGTGAGGCCCGTAATCTGCCTGCACCCTATGTCAAAAAATTTAACACACCAGCAGTGTGAAGAGACCTGAAAGTGGCACATGGCAGCAGAGTGTGGCGATGGAGACAGCAGCAATGGGAGGCCGTACAGGGACCATGACAGACTCTGGACTTGGCAGCAGCATGAGGAGGCGGTATATAGGGGCCCATGGCAGATTAGGGGCCTGGCAGCAGCTATGTGAGGCCCGTTATCTTGCAGCACCCTATGTCAAAAAATTTAACACACCAGCAGTGTGAAGAGACCTGAAAGTGGCACATGGCAGCAGAGTGTGGCGATGGAGACAGCAGCAATGGGAGGCCGTACAGGGACCATGACAGACTCTGGACTTGGCAGCAGCATGAGGAGGCGGTATATAGGGGCCCATGGCAGATTAGGGGCCTGGCAGCAGCTATGTGAGGCCCGTAATCTGCCTGCACCCTATGTCAAAAAATTTAACACACCAGCAGTGTGAAGAGACCTGAAAGTGGCACATGGCAGCAGAGTGTGGCGATGGAGACAGCAGCAATGGGAGGCCGTACAGGGACCATGACAGACTCTGGACTTGGCAGCAGCATGAGGAGGCGGTATATAGGGGCCCATGGCAGATTAGGGGCCTGGCAGCAGCTATGTGAGGCCCGTAATCTGCCTGCACCCTATGTCAAAAAATTTAACACACCAGCAGTGTGAAGAGACCTGAAAGTGGCACATGGCAGCAGAGTGTGGCGATGGAGACAGCAGCAATGGGAGGCCGTACAGGGACCCATGAGAGACTCTAGACTTGGCAGCAGCATGAGGAGGCGGTATATAGGGGCCCATGGCAGATTAGGGGCCTGGCAGCAGCTATGTGAGGCCCGTAATCTGCCTGCACCCTATGTCAAAAAATTTAACACACCAGCAGTGTGAAGAGACCTGAAAGTGGCACATGGCAGCAGAGTGTGGCGATGGAGACAGCAGCAATGGGAGGCCGTACAGGGACCATGACAGACTCTGGACTTGGCAGCAGCATGAGGAGGCGGTATATAGGGGCCCATGGCAGATTAGGGGCCTGGCAGCAGCTATGTGAGGCCCGTTATCTTGCAGCACCCTATGTCAAAAAATTTAACACACCAGCAGTGTGAAGAGACCTGAAAGTGGCACATGGCAGCAGAGTGTGGCGATGGAGACAGCAGCAATGGGAGGCCGTACAGGGACCATGACAGACTCTGGACTTGGCAGCAGCATGAGGAGGCGGTATATAGGGGCCCATGGCAGATTAGGGGCCTGGCAGCAGCTATGTGAGGCCCGTTATCTTGCAGCACCCTATGTCAAAAAATTTAACACACCAGCAGTGTGAAGAGACCTGAAAGTGGCACATGGCAGCAGAGTGTGGCGATGGAGACAGCAGCAATGGGAGGCCGTACAGGGACCCATGAGAGACTCTGGACCTGGCAGCAGCAGGAGGAGGTGGTATATAGGGGCCCATGGCAGATTAGGGGCCTGGCAGCAGCTATGTGAGGCCCGTAATCTGCCTGCACCCTATGTCAAAAAATTTAACACACCAGCAGTGTGAAGAGACCTGAAAGTGGCACATGGCAGCAGAGTGTGGCGATGGAGACAGCAGCAATGGGAGGCCGTACAGGGACCCATGAGAGACTCTGGACCTGGCAGCAGCAGGAGGAGGCGGTATATAGGGGCCTATGGCAGATTAGGGGCCTGGCAGCAGCTATAGGAGGCCCGTAATCTGCCAGCACCCTATGTCAAAAAATTCAACACACCAGCAGTGTGAGGAGACCTGAAAGTGGCACATGTTTGAGGCATGATTCATGGCGGATTTAGTCAGTTGTGTCAGGAACTGGTGGTTTGAAATCCAGACTAATCCACGCCTGATTCATTTTCACAAACGTGAGTCTCTCCACACTTTGGGTGGACAGTCGTGTCCTCCGCGGAGTTACAATACCTCCTGCCGCACTAAACACGCGCTCCGATGCCACGCTACTGGCCGGGCATGACAGCCTTTCAAGGGCAAATTCAGCTAGTTGGGGCCAAAGGTCAAGTTTCGTTGCCCAGTAGTCAAGGGGATTGTCTACCTCGGTTGGCAGGGTGCTGTCCAAGTAGGCCCAAGCCTGTTGTTTGAGCTCCTGCTCCAGGTCCACCTGATGCTGCTGCTGCTGCTGCGGCTGGTTAGTAGTTTCCTCACTGCGCTGGTGAAGAAAGCTACTCATCATCGACTGCAGACTGAGGCAGCCGCTGCTGGTGGAGCTGCCACTGCTCCTACCACCCCACCCCTCCCCTGCTGCCATGCCAGCGGAACGCGAGCGCACAGGGCCCACAGTGTCTGAGGATGGACGTTGGCGCACAAAGGCAGAGACCAACTGACTACATAGGTGGTTTTTATAGTACGTAATTTTGGCCTCCCTCTCAGCAGGTGTGAAAAAGGCCACCATTTTGGACCGGTAGCGAGGGTCCAACAAGGTGGACAGCCAAAAGTCATCCCTCTGTCTGATGGTTATTATTCGGCTGTCGCTACGCAAGCAACCGAGCATGCTATGGGCCATTTGTGCCAAGGAATGCGAGGGACTCCCTGCCTCCATCTCCACAGCATACTGCCACGGTGCGTCTGGGTCCTCTGTCTCCTCCTCCTCCTCCTCTACCAGATGCTCCTGCTCCTCCACTCCTGTCCGCTGAGTGGAAAAACCACCCATTTCACTCAATAATTCCTGAGCACAAATGTCCTCCTCTACCTCCTCCTCTTCTTCCTGTCCTGCCCCCACAGGGGTCATGTGGCGTTGAGATCTGTGCGCCACGTCTACCGCACCCTGACCAGCCATTGTTAACAGCATTTGTTCCAGGACGTGCAACAGAGGAATGACGTCGTTCATCCCATAGTCCTGCCGACTCACGAATAGCGTGGCCTCCTCAAAGGGCCTGAGCAAGCGGCAGGTGTCACGCATGAGCTGCCAATGGCTGACATCTAAGTTACACAGGGGAGTACCTTTATCCGCTTGTAACATCAGGAAATCGGTGATGGCCTTTCGCTGCTCGTAAAGGCGGTCTAACATGTGTAGGGTTGAATTCCACCTTGTTGCAACGTCGCAGATCAGGCGATGCTGTGGAATTCCGTTCTGCCGCTGCAGCTCAATGAGGGTGTTCTTTGCGGTGTAGGAATGGCTGAAATGCATGCACAGTTTACGTGACATTTTAAGGATGTCTTGCAGTGGGATGGTGGATTTTAGGAACCGCTTGACAACCAGATTGAACACGTGAGCCATGCATGGCGCATGGCACAACCTTCCTTGACGCAGAGCAGACACCATGTTCTTTCCGTTGTCAGTCAACATGGTTCCGATTTTTAGTTTGCGCGGAGACAGCCATCTGTCGATTTCTCTGTTCATTACACTCAGCAGTTCCTCCCCTGTGTGACTACGTTCGCCAAGGCATACCAGGTGCAGCACAGCGTGACACCGTTGCGCCCTGCACATGTGATATGCCGGTCGGGTAATGGGACTTGGCACGGGGGTGGCGGCTGAGGACACGGCGGAAAAAGAGGTGGTAGAGGCGGACATGCTTGCTGGACCAAGGACGTGCAAACGTGGAGGCAAAAGCGTCGTGACCTGTCCAAGTTGCTGGTGCGGCTGTGCCGGCACCACGTTCACCCAGTGGGCCGTAAATGACATGTACTGTCCCTGACCGTAGTTACAGCTCCACACGTCGGCGCTGCCGTGCACTTTGGCAGAGACCGACATGCTCAAAGACTGGCCCACCATCTCTTCTACATGTGAATGCAGGGCTGGCACTGCCTTTTGGGCAAAGAAATGACGGCTTGGCACTCTCCACCGCGGCGCGGCACAAGCCATCATTTCTCGGAAAGGTGCTGAGTCCACCAGTTGGAAAGGGAGGGACTGCAGCACCAGCAACTTGGACAGGAGGACGTTCAGCTTTTGCACCGTCGGGTGCGTGCTCGCAAACTGTTGTCTCTTGGATACGGATTCCAAGAAAGACTGTTGACGGAATCCGAGAAGAGGAGTAGCAGGAGAAGGAGCATCTGAACGAGCGGAAGATGCCAATGAGCGACAACTCCCCTCAGCAGAGGTGTTGGAGCCTTGACTGGCTGATAGAGGGCGATTGACGACGTCGGGTGACGGAGCAAGTAACGGAGCGGGTGATGGAGCGGGGGCTGGGGCAGGCAGAACCGCCGTATGTTTATCACGGTTTTCCCAGGCCACCGAATGGTGACGCTGCATATGCTGACGCAACGCTGTAGTCCCAACATGGGCCCCCTGGCCACGCTTGCATTTCTGGCCACATAGTCGACATACGGCTACGTTTACTTCCTCGGGCGGCTTGAGGAAAAATTGCCACACCACCGAGTAGGAAACTTTGCCCCCGCTACTCTTCACTGGCTGACTGCTACTTCCTCCGTGCGCACCGGCACCACTACTGGCCGTGGTGGTAGGCTGCAGTGGAGCTGGTGCTCTACTCCGTGGACGTTTGGCTCCACTGACACTGATGCGACCCTGCTGCTGTCTCCTGGGCAACCCACCGACTGTTTTGCTCGCTGCCAAGCTGCCACCCTCTTCTCCTGATGATGCGGAAGAAATTGCCTGATGACGACGAGGCTGCCAAGTGCGATCAACCTCCTCATCATCAAGTAGGGTCTCCGCCTCACTACTAGCCCCCTCGGCTGCGTCTGGGTCAGGAGACAGACCTGTCTCTAGACCGGCTACCGAGCCACTCTCCTCGCCAGTACTTGTTCGCTTGGCTGCTGAAAAGGCCGATGTCTCCCCCCGTTCCTGACCGCCCTCTGTTAGCTCTTCCTCACTGTACAGTGGGGCTGAGCCCACAGCATGCGATACTTCGCTTGGTGAGGGAACAGCAAAGGACAGGGGCAGGTAGAGGACACGTGATTTCAGTGGGCTTGGTCCCGGGCCATGCCAACTAACGGTTGTGTCTGACGTACCCACCGACCGTTGGCTGTAGGTGTCAGAGGTGACCTGGGAAGAGGAAGACGACCGAGCCAACCAATCAATGACGGCAGGGTTGTCGGTGGAGACACGACCGCTGGATGACACCGGGAGCACTGGCCTCTGGCTGCGAATACTGCTGCCTCGACCCCTTCCTCTGCTGCCACGTCTGCTCGCTCCTAAAACATTGCCTCCTCTGCCACTCCTCTGCATGTTGTCTGACATACTATTTAATTCAACGATTAGGTGTCCCTGAGTAACAATTCTCTGGCACTCAGTAACAATTCTGTCTGTCCCTGAGTATGAATTCTGTGGCCCTGAGTAACAATTGTGTGTCTGTGCAAGTAACAATTCTGTGTCTGTGCAAGTAACAATTTTGTGTCTGTGAGAGTAACAATTCTCTGGCACTCAGTAACAATTCTGTCTGTCCCTGAGTAACAATTCTCTGGCACTCAGTAACAATTCTGTCTGTCCCTGAGTAACAATTCTGTCTGTCCCTGAGTATGAATTCTGTGGCCCTGAGTAAGAATTCTCTGGCACTCAGTAACAATTCTGTCTGTCCCTGAGTATGAATTCTGTGGCCCTGAGTAACAATTGTGTGTCTGTGCAAGTAACAATTCTGTGTCTGTGCAAGTAACAATTTTGTGTCTGTGAGAGTAACAATTCTCTGGCACTCAGTAACAATTCTGTCTGTCCCTGAGTAACAATTCTCTGGCACTCAGTAACAATTCTGTCTGTCCCTGAGTATGAATTCTGTGGCCCTGAGTAACAATTCTGTCTCTGTGCGAGTAACAATTCTGTGTCTGTGCAAGTAACAATTTTGTGTCTGTGAGAGTAACAATTCTCTGGCACTCAGTAACAATTCTGTCTGTCCCTGAGTAACAATTCTCTGGCACTCAGTAACAATTCTGTCTGTCCCTGAGTAACAATTCTCTGGCACTCAGTAACAATTCTGTCTGTCCCTGAGTAACAATTCTCTGGCACTCAGTAACAATTGTGTGTCTGTGCAAGTAACAATTCTGTGTCTGTGCAAGTAACAATTTTGTGTCTGTGAGAGTAACAATTCTCTGGCACTCAGTAACAATTCTGTCTGTCCCTGAGTAACAATTCTCTGGCACTCAGTAACAATTCTGTCTGTCCCTGAGTATGAATTCTGTGGCCCTGAGTAACAATTGTGTGTCTGTGCGAGTAACAATTCTGTGTCTGTGCAAGTAACAATTTTGTGTCTGTGAGAGTAACAATTCTCTGGCACTCAGTAACAATTCTGTCTGTCCCTGAGTAACAATTCTATGGCACTCAGTAACAATTCTGTCTTCCCTGAGTAACAATTCTCTGGCACTCAGTAACAATTCTGTCTGTCCCTGAGTATGAATTCTGTGGCCCTGAGTAACAATTCTGTCTCTGTGCGAGTAACAATTCTGTGTCTGTGCAAGTAACAATTTTGTGTCTGTGAGAGTAACAATTCTCTGGCACTCAGTAACAATTCTGTCTGTCCCTGAGTAACAATTCTCTGGCACTCAGTAACAATTCTGTCTGTCCCTGAGTATGAATTCTGTGGCCCTGAGTAACAATTGTGTGTCTGTGCAAGTAACAATTCTGTGTCTGTGCAAGTAACAATTTTGTGTCTGTGAGAGTAACAATTCTCTGGCACTCAGTAACAATTCTGTCTGTCCCTGAGTAACAATTCTCTGGCACTCAGTAACAATTCTGTCTGTCCCTGAGTATGAATTCTGTGGCCCTGAGTAACAATTCTGTCTCTGTGCGAGTAACAATTCTGTGTCTGTGCAAGTAACAATTTTGTGTCTGTGAGAGTAACAATTCTCTGGCACTCAGTAACAATTCTGTCTGTCCCTGAGTAACAATTCTCTGGCACTCAGTAACAATTCTGTCTGTCCCTGAGTAACAATTCTCTGGCACTCAGTAACAATTCTGTCTGTCCCTGAGTATGAATTCTGTGGCCCTGAGTAACAATTGTGTGTCTGTGCAAGTAACAATTCTGTGTCTGTGCAAGTAACAATTTTGTGTCTGTGAGAGTAACAATTCTCTGGCACTCAGTAACAATTCTGTCTGTCCCTGAGTAACAATTCTCTGGCACTCAGTAACAATTCTGTCTGTCCCTGAGTATGAATTCTGTGGCCCTGAGTAACAATTCTGTCTCTGTGCGAGTAACAATTCTGTGTCTGTGCAAGTAACAATTTTGTGTCTGTGAGAGTAACAATTCTCTGGCACTCAGTAACAATTCTGTCTGTCCCTGAGTAACAATTCTCTGGCACTCAGTAACAATTCTGTCTGTCCCTGAGTAACAATTCTCTGGCACTCAGTAACAATTCTGTCTGTCCCTGAGTAACAATTCTCTGGCACTCAGTAACAATTGTGTGTCTGTGCAAGTAACAATTCTGTGTCTGTGCAAGTAACAATTTTGTGTCTGTGAGAGTAACAATTCTCTGGCACTCAGTAACAATTCTGTCTGTCCCTGAGTAACAATTCTCTGGCACTCAGTAACAATTCTGTCTGTCCCTGAGTATGAATTCTGTGGCCCTGAGTAACAATTGTGTGTCTGTGCAAGTAACAATTCTGTGTCTGTGCAAGTAACAATTTTGTGTCTGTGAGAGTAACAATTCTCTGGCACTCAGTAACAATTCTGTCTGTCCCTGAGTAACAATTCTCTGGCACTCAGTAACAATTCTGTCTGTCCCTGAGTAACAATTCTGTCTGTCCCTGAGTATGAATTCTGTGGCCCTGAGTAAGAATTCTCTGGCACTCAGTAACAATTCTGTCTGTCCCTGAGTATGAATTCTGTGGCCCTGAGTAACAATTGTGTGTCTGTGCAAGTAACAATTCTGTGTCTGTGCAAGTAACAATTTTGTGTCTGTGAGAGTAACAATTCTCTGGCACTCAGTAACAATTCTGTCTGTCCCTGAGTAACAATTCTCTGGCACTCAGTAACAATTCTGTCTGTCCCTGAGTATGAATTCTGTGGCCCTGAGTAACAATTCTGTCTCTGTGCGAGTAACAATTCTGTGTCTGTGCAAGTAACAATTTTGTGTCTGTGAGAGTAACAATTCTCTGGCACTCAGTAACAATTCTGTCTGTCCCTGAGTAAGAATTCTCTGGCACTCAGTAACAATTCTGTCTGTCCCTGAGTAACAATTCTCTGGCACTCAGTAACAATTCTGTCTGTCCCTGAGTAACAATTCTGTCTGTCCCTGAGTATGAATTCTGTGGCCCTGAGTAAGAATTCTCTGGCACTCAGTAACAATTCTGTCTGTCCCTGAGTATGAATTCTGTGGCCCTGAGTAACAATTGTGTGTCTGTGCAAGTAACAATTCTGTGTCTGTGCAAGTAACAATTTTGTGTCTGTGAGAGTAACAATTCTCTGGCACTCAGTAACAATTCTGTCTGTCCCTGAGTAACAATTCTCTGGCACTCAGTAACAATTCTGTCTGTCCCTGAGTAACAATTCTCTGGCACTCAGTAACAATTCTGTCTGTCCCTGAGTAACAATTCTGTCTGTCCCTGAGAATGAATTCTGTGGCCCTGAGTAAGAATTCTCTGGCACTCAGTAACAATTCTGTCTGTCCCTGAGTAACAATTCTCTGGCACTCAGTAACAATTCTGTCTGTCCCTGAGTAAAAATTCTGTGGCCCTAATAACGTTTCTGTGGCCCTAAGTAACAATTCTCTGGCACTGAGTAACAATTCTGTCTGTCCCTGAGTATGAATTCTGTGGCCCTAACTAGCGTTTCTTTGTCCCTAAATAACGATTCTGTGGCCCTCATTAACAAGTCTGTGTCCCTGAGTAATGGTTCTCTGTCCCTAAGTAACTTCTCTCTGTCCCCAATTCTCGTTTCTGTGGCCCTAACTCTGTCCCTGTCCCTAGTACAGAGCGGTCTGCCTCTGTTCAATGACTGCAGGCAAATGAAGATTTCCAAAATGGCCGCTATATATACCTCGACCATTACACAGTGCTGGCTGGCTGGCTGCTGATTGGCTGATGCGATCACATGTCGTTGAGGAATGCATTATGGGGCAGCGCGCCTTGTCTGCGCGCCTTCCCCGACATCCCCGCTCCGTCGCCGCACATGTCAGCCGCCATTTTCGGAAAAATTTCGATTCGCGCGTCCGAATTAGGCTGTTTTTCGGATTCGGCACGAATCGAAATTTTTCCGAAATTCGACTCGAATTCCACTTCGGATACTTCGATTCGCTCATCTCTAATCATAACCACAGATGGAAATAGGAACGTTACTGAGAGTGTAACCCTTCCTTGCTCTAGCCAAATGTTTGGGCAGGAGTTGGGCTTCAACACATCTGTTGTTCATATTGACATCCTTAAGGTCTAAATTTCTGTCACAGAGCCTTTAGGTTCACAACCTTTGATGTCCTAACAAATAACTTTTTGCTAGGATCCCCATCCCATTCCTACTACAATGACCACATTGTGTTCTTTAGTGCACTTCAAAGTTTGGAACTTTATTTTTTGTGGCTCTCTGCCTGAAAAGTGTACGCGCATGTACCAGTTGTTCAATATGTCTAATCATGCTAGGTGCCACATCCCATATGTAGAATAGTATACATTTGGCTAAGATTATGGACTTTTTAGGCATTTACACACCAAATATAATAAAAGTAAACATTTATTAATACAATTTCATTAAAAACATCAGCTCATCAACCACAAGGTTATAGATACAGAATCCATCCTCACATCTACAGGTACCTGTAGATGTGAGGATGGACTCTGTATATACTGCATACCCTTGTGGTTGATCAGCTGTTTATTTTATATGATGTTTTTTAATGAAACTGTATTAATAAATGTGTACTTTTAGATTATTCTGTGTGCAAGTGCCTAAAAAGTTCCTAATCAATTGTATATTACCATTGTGTACCAGCTAGGGCAGCTTTAGCTACTTGATGGAGTGTTACCAGGGTCTTCCATAAGAGCTTATACTTGGGTTCTTTGACTCACTAACACATATTAGGGTCAATTTAGACAAAAATCAATTAATCTCTGATCATCTTTTTATACATAGACCATTCCAACCTAGCTTAAAAGATTGCAATAGAGTGTGAAATAGCTTAAGGCTGGTACACACGGGACAAATATCGGCCAATATGTACAGCAGTCTGTCCGACAGAAGTCAGCCTAACGTCTGGTTTTTGTCAAGCAGGCATGCTTGAAAACCATCAGTTGATTGGCATCTGATTGGCATCCGATAAGCGCTTGCAGGCAATGCTTGTGAGCACTGACCTGTGTGTTCTGGTAGAGGGGAGGGGGGGAGGTGTTCCCCTGTCAAAACACAATAGCTCAGCGGGGAGATCGCTGTACTAACATTGCATAGTTAGTACAGCGAGCTCCTCACAAGCGCCTCAGTTTTCTTTTTCATTCAACCCACTAGGTTGAATGAAAAAAAAACCTATCTGTGTGTACCTGGCCTTTCAAAGGACTGCTGTATTTCTGTTGATGATGAGAAAAAGCATGTGACTGATAACTACTCTTTGCCTCTTCCTCATTGGACATATGCGCACCTAAGCATAAACCAACTCTGATCATTCTAAATTATTTGTTTATTATCTCTTGATAGAATGTAAAAGCAAGCCTAAAATTCCACCAAGATAGATAATAATGAATATATGAAAAGTACTTGCATACTGGCACTGACGCTTGTAGATAATTAAAAGGTACAAATCTACTCTAACAGAAGCAGACGTTAAAGCAGAACTTAACCTACCCTTAACTCCAGTGATGCAACATGCACTTACTCTCTTGCCGATGCCAACATCTTTACTTGATCTTGTTCCAGTTTCTTCTAGGTTTGGCATTTTTGGCCAACTTGACTGGCCAACCCAGCATGACATTAGGCCCACACATGCGCACAGCAGTTCATTCAGTCTGGCTCCCAGGTGAGGCCAGGATCAGACATACTTAAAATAGTGCTCATGTGCTTCTGGATGTGCAATACTTAGCAAACAAAAAAATGGATTAAACTATTGCAGCAGACCTAAACTTGTGCAATGTGCCACAATACATGAATAATAAAATGTAAACAGGACGCGCATCAATATTAAACATATAATCATGTACATATATTGAAAACAATAACATACAGCATAAGCTGCCGTTAATAAAGTCCCAAATGGTGAAACAATTGCCCGTTGTTTGTGCTCCAGCCTAATTAAAGTGCTTAGTTTCTTCAGTCAAATCAAAGTGCTCCACTGTGCTCAACAAGGTGCCCCACATGGACTAGAACTCAGCCTTAGCCAATGACTCTCTATTTCTAGAATGCTCTATAATGCTTGTGGAGCATTCCACAATGGAAGAGTTGTCTCCAGATCTCTGCAAGTTTAGGATATGCATATCACCAAAAAAAGCAAAGAGGATATCCCATAGTTTAAAACCTTAAGATATTTTATTGAGGGGTAAATGTAAAGAAATCCACTCACAAATAAAGTGCCTATGCCCGGCACCTGGTGTACTCAGCCTTATTGATGCTGATGTATGGAAGCCGCTGTACTATGTGCTCCTCATAGTGGCGTGCATTTCATAGGCCAGATGTGACGTCAACGGAAGTTGCATCATCAGATCTCGACGCATTTTGATCAAAGATCGTCTTCAGGAAGTGCAAAAGAATGTATGATCCTGGCTTCACCTGGGAGCCAGGAGCAAGCAGAAAGGTTAGAATGCATAGGGGTGCATCTATCAATCCTGTTTCATTGCAAGACAATGCTAAACAGGAGCAATGAGACACTGGGGGAGATTTACTAAAGCCGGTTCACTCAGAATCTGGTGCACCTATGCATGGTAACCATCAGCTTCTAATCTCCGCTTGTTCAATGAAGCTTTAGCAATAAAAAACATGTAAGCTGATTGGTTTCCATGCAGAAGTGCACGAGATTCTGAGTGAATCAGCTTTAGTAAATAAACCCCTATCCGTACATTGCCCCCCCCCCTCGTCTACTGTGTCCAACGGGCACAACGGAATGAAGATCACACGATCACATGATCACAATGACAACAAAGCTGTTATTAATCACATTCATAAAAGCTTTGCTTCTCTTCAAGCTAAGGTGTGATTGGCCCACAACTCTCACATGCTACATGGGGCCAATCATAGCACCCTGTTTCATGTAACCAGATGGAGCCAATCACAGATCACTGTATTGTGAACTATCATGAATTTAACCAATTCATGACAGTTCAAGCAAACATTGTATTGCAGAGCAAATCTATATTGCTCCTGCAATGCAAAGTGTATAAAAAAAAATTCTGATCACCCCCAAGGGTAGTACAATGTTATTATGGTAACATTGTACTACTCTGTTGAAAGCATTTTTTAATAATGTTTAAATATTGAACATAATAAATGTGTATTAAAATATTGAGATTTTTTTTAACTACTTGCTGCCCTCCCACAATGTGCAGGTGAGCAGCAGCTCTGGGCAAAGTGACGCACCCTTAAATCGCTTTCTATTTCTGGGAGTGCATGCACATGCGTGCGACCCCCCCTGCTGCCCCCTATGTCTCTCCAGGGAGAGGAGAATGAAAACGGCAGTGACTAAAACCACTATATTTTATACACATGTTAGATTAACACATTTTACCCTTTTGATTCCCCTTATTAACCCTTTGATCACCCTGTCAACCAGCCAGTGCCATTAGTACAGTGTCAGTATATAGAATTTTTCACTGATCACTGTATTACTGCCAATAGTGACATCAGATAGTGTCATGGTCTCTAGGTTCCCCTCCCAGCCAGGGTCAGCTAGCTTTAGATTGCCTGCACACTATCATACTCATGCTATAGGTCGCTGATCACCACCATTACTAGTATAGTGCTTATATGGATCAATATATTGATCACGAACAGAACTATACTAGTGCCTCCTTAGTATAGTGTTCCCAAAAATGCAGTTTTAGCAGAATCAGCCCCGTTTACTGTCAGCACTAGCATTTAGTCACTCTGCTGTTTTTCACAGAAGATTTGTATCAATTGATTGTGGGCCAAAGCAATTTATACGCACAACAATACATCACCCTACACACAAAGCTCTTGCCACACAATTCGAATGGAAACCTAACACAATTTCTAAATTTAAAACTTTTTTTCGGCCTAGCCCTCAACATAGGCATTACAAAAAAGAATGAATTGAGGTCATATTGGTCCACAGACCCGATTCATCATTTACCCGTGTTCTCTGCTGTTAAATATATGCCCAACAAGAACCAGCAATGTACTGGTATGTTGCTGGACTTTGAGTGGTTATACCAAGATGATGCCTGCAGCTACAGGCATTATCCTGGTATCAATTTTTTCAGCTGGTGGTCTGCTTTCATGTACGAACAATCCTAGTGGCTATTTAACTGCTGAATCGCTTTTACAAGCAGCAGGAAGGGACACCCCCCTCCAGCCACCTTCCGCAGTCTGTTTGGGTTCTGCGGATCCCAAGAATGCAGCCAGCAGTTCTGCTGACTGACCATAGAGCTGATGCATCCAGTCATCTCTATGGTCTAAGAGAACAGAAACTACGAGCATTTCATCATTTCCGTTTTGCCAGATATAAACAACGCCTTTTTAAAATTGGGAAAGCATCTGATCACACCAGTCTTGGTGTGATCAGATGCATTAAGAGCAGAGGGGAGATCTGGAGTCTAATAGACCCCTAATTTTTCAAAGTACCTGTCACTGTTGCCTCTTGCTATCACAGGGGATATTTGCATTTCCTGTGATAACAATAAAAGGGAAAAAAAAAAGAAAAAAAAAGAAAAAGCAAGATAAATAATTAAAAAAATGTTCACACTCACCCCCATCCCCATGCTCATGCGTAAAGGCAAAAGCAAGCGTCGGTCCTGTGTCAGTATGTAAACAGAGATTGCACCATGCATGTGAGGTTTTTCATATAAATAAAACATGTCAGAAAAGGCTTAGTATTCAAGTGGCTAGAAGAATGGGTGGTGTTTGGTATAAGCTTCTAAAGATAGCCCTGGATAGTAGAAGCATCCCCCCCTCAAATGACCCGTTTTTGGAAAGTAGACACTCCAAGTTATTTGCTAAGGGGTATGGTGAATATTTTGCAGATCTCATTTGTTGCCACAAGTTTTTGGAAAACAAAGAAAAAAACAAAACTGTATTTTTTCTTTTTGTTTTCTTTTTCAAAACCCTGTGACAAAAATGATATCTGCAGAAAACTCACCTTGCCTCTTACTAAATTCCTTGGGTTGTTTACTTTCCAAAAAGAGGTAATTTGGGGGGTGTTTGTACTATCCTGGCATTTTAGGGCCTCCAAAACTGTGATAGGTAGTGAGGAAGTGACATGAGGCATTATACCCTTTGAAAGCCTGGAGGCTGCCAAAAAGTCTCTCAAATGTGGTATCCCCATACTCAGGAGAAGTAGCGGAATGTGTTTTGGGGTGTTATTCCACATATATCCATGTAATGCATGAGCAATATATCATTTAAGTGACAACTTTGTGGGGTTTTTGTTGTCATTTTGCAAAAATTTGTATAAAAAAAAAATCTTACATGGACTCAACATGCCTCTCAACAAACACCTTGGGGTTTTTACTTTCTAAAAAAGGGTAATTTGGAAGGTAGGGTGGGGTTGTACTGCCCTGCCATTTTAGCACCCCAAGAAATGTGATAGGCAGCCAGAAAGTAAAAGCTGCGTAAAATTCCAATATACAGTATATACCATAGTTTGTAGACACTATAACTTTCACACAAACCAATTTTGTCATGGGCATAAATATTTTGATCAAAGGGAGTGGATCAGCTGCAAAGCATTATTGGTTCATGCATACAGTGCATTTTAGTGTAGTTTCTTTACTTTTGTTCCCCAGAGTTTTACTGCATATTTAATATGTGCTTGCTGTATCATTTTTTAGAAAACATATGATCTGTACATGCTTAAGATGAACTTTGACCTAAAAGATATATATATATATATTCTATTATATCTATGGTTGATATCAGGGGCGGACTGACAACTCATGGGGCCCTCGGGCAATAGGGGATAATGGGGCCCCTGTGTCCTTGCCCAAACTCCAAAAAGCCTATGAAAAAGGTACCAGGGGCATCTCATGGGGCCCCCTACTGACCCCGGGCCCTTGGGCAGTGCCCGAGTTTCCAAATGGTCAGTCCGCCCCTGGTTGATATCATTTATCACATGGGGAAAGTGCTGTAACAGAAAATCTGGCGGTTAATGTTATATGTATGGCTGAAGAGATTGTAAAGGGAACAGTCATTGTGAAGAATATTTTGGACTTTTTTGTTTGCTAAGCTGTACGCTCATCTATATCAAACACGATTATCATTTTCAGGGATAAGTAAAATTGAGAGTTTTAATTTCAATGAAATTTCTGTGAAAATAATGAGATTTTAGCAAAATTTTACCATTGTGGCTAAATACTGTACTTTGAAGACAATTAAGAGTGGCAAAATAAAGTTAGTTTTTGTAGGTTTTAATACAGTATGAAACCAAAAAGCAAAATTGTAATATATTGCAACATAACAATCCTTATATGTGCTGGTTGCATTAATTTTCCTTTTTAGGCTTTTATTTCTTTATTTTCACCTGTCTTAGTGTGTCTCCATTACAATTAGTAGAGCAACGAAGCACCACCACCCTCCCTTGCACAGAGGCATCACTTGCCTGGGGTGTGGGTAGTGTTAGAAAACTGTAGCATCAAAGGAAAACTAATGTAGACACACACAGCCCACTCAGGATGAAACCAACATGAGTGCCCCCATAGCAAGTGGCATGCAATGTTGGCACTCAAAGAAGAGGGGGAGCCAAGTGCGTCAGCAAGGGACCCCAGAAAAGGAGATTCTGGGCTGCTCTGTGCAAAACCATTGCACAGAGCAGGTAAGTAAAACATGTTTGTTGTTAAAAAAAAACCTTCACAAACACTTTAATACCACTTTAAGGGTGCAATGGGCTTTGAATGGCTCTTTAGAGTTACAGATGCTCCTTTCAGTTATCCTGGACCTGTTGTGCCAAAAAGCCTCTCATTAGCCTCATTATTTATGGGTATAATAGGAGATTATGGACTGGCATCTTACATGGCTATGGATTCAGGTAAGTAAAAGGGGCTTTTTATTTATTTATTTTAAGTGACGTGGTAATTTAGAGCAGATGTGGCAAGTAAAGGTTAAGGGAAGAAGTGCAGTAGAACAGTTTTAAGTGGTCTGTTGTGATGCAAATAGCGCTTAGTGGGCTGTTTGAATTGCACCAATTACAAATGGATGAAAAATATATCACAGACATTTTTTGCCTTGGATTTGTTATGCTGATTTTTTTTATATTATTTAAAGATTTTAGTTGATGCATTATGACATTTGGCATGGTGCAGCACAAAAATATTATTGGCTTTGACTTGTCACATGCCTACATTTGATGTTACTATCAATGCAGCTTAAGGGCAGGCCTTTCTTGGTGGGAATGAAGATGTGACAGTCTTATTTTAATGTCTTTGGTTGAGGTGGCAGCTTTTAAATACTTCCTGAAGTTGTTAAAACAATGTACTTTATAAACCAAAGTAATTTGTGGAGAAAACATATACTGATATTGCCTGATAAAGCAATATTTTATAAAACCTTGAATTTTTAGTCTGTTAAAGTGGAACTTTAGACAATGCTGTAATACTGTACTTTTAAATGTAATAAAGGTGTATTAGAATAATGAAAAGCTGGAAGTCTTTCGCAAAAACCTAAGGCCACCCCATCTCACCCCAGAAAAAAATATTTTGCTTTTTATGTTAAAGCATGCAATTTTTAAACTAGGCAATATAAAAAAAAGAAAAGAAATACACGTGCATACAAACATTTGATCTTAGGATTGTAATGTTCTGTGTTATGTATAGCAAATATATTGCTTACCTTAGGCCCTGTGTCTGTTCATGGGCATGATCAACACGTTAAGTCAAACCGCAACTTCTGAAAAATGTATTCCAGTAATCTTGGTGAAGATAATGTGGCTTCTCAATCACCCAATGGGCTTGGTGAACAACCCTGTAAAATTGACTGTTTAACCACAGTTTCCTGTGACCTTTACCTGTATTAGCTCTGTTAATAAGGCATTAAATGCTGCTAGTGTTTTTTTTATTATTTTATTTTTGCTTTATATAGAATTAAAACAAAGTAAAAAAAACTGTATTAGTTCTGTTAATAAGGCATTAAATGCTGCTAGTGTTTTTTAATATTTTATTTTTGCTTTATATAGAATGAAAAAAAGTAAAATAGGTAAAAAAAAAACTATTTTCATCAAAATATTATTATTATTATCAAGCTGATGTTAAACCCAAAACCACAAGTGCAATATATTGTAACTTAACAGTTATTGGATGTAGTGGCTGCATTAGTTTTCTTTTTTAAGCTTTTTTCCCTCTATTGTCACTTGGTGATCTGGCCAGTGACACACTCTGGGATCCATTCACAAAGCAGTATTTTCCTCTTTACAATTTGCGGTAAAATACCTCATAACATTTTTTTAAAAAATGGTTGTATTTTCACAAAAACCACTAATAAAATAAGGCATGCGGTATTTCATCGAAATATGTGGTATTTATCTAATGAACCCATGCAGTATTTTATCTCATGCGATATCCAGTGGGATGGATACAGTGAAGAAGAATTAAAACCCCTGTCAGTTTGGATTGCTAATAAAGAGGTATAATGGTTTAAACCGTAGAAATATGCCAACTCACTAACTTAGTGCGGTCCCTGCAGCATATGTAATAATACAAAAGAAAAAGGGTGACTAGAATACCAGTCAAAGGGAAGATACTTTCACAGGACACACGTGGTGTATCAAAAACAACTATTAGAGATGAGCGAATTATTCAAAAATTCGATTCGGCTGATTCGCCGAATTTGCAGAATAAATTTGATTCGATGCGAATTTATTCGCTGCGAATTTAACTTATTAAAAGGGTTTCTAGGCTTCAGAGAGCCTTTATATTAGTGCAGAACACTGTACCTTTAATTTAAATGCCCTTGGAGTCTGCTGGGGAAGAGAAATAATACTGTCAGTCAGTATGACATGCAGATGAGTGCCGTCGATCTTAGAATCACCGCACACTTCACTCATTTGGGCAGTCACGGGGCACGACGAAGAAGATGAAGAAGAAGATGAAGAAGAAGAAGAAGATGATGAAGAAGATGAAGAAGAAGAAGAAGAAGAAGATGAAGAAGATGAAGAAGAAGATGAAGAAGATGAAGAAGAAGATGATGAAGAAGAAGATGATGAAGAAGATGATGATGAAGAAGATGATGAAGAAGAAGATGATGAAGAAGAAGAAGATGATGAAGAAGAAGAAGATGATGAAGAAGATGATGAAGAAGAAGAAGATGAAGAAGAAGAAGAAGAAGAAGATGAAGAAGAAGAAGAAGATGAAGAAGAAGAAGATGAAGAAGAAGAAGAAGAGGATGAGGAAGAAGAAGAAGAGGATGAGGATGAAGAAGAAGAAGAAGATGAGGATGAAGAAGAAGAAGAAGATGAAGAAGATGATGAAGAAGATGATGAAGAAGAAGATGATGAAGAAGAAGATGATGAAGAAGAAGAAGATGAAGAAGAAGAAGATGAAGAAGATGAAGAAGAAGAAGATGAAGAAGAAGAAGAAGAAGAAGAAGATGAGGATGAAGAAGAAGAAGAAGAAGATGAAGAAGAAGAAGAAGAAGATGAGGAAGAAGATGAAGAGGATGAGGATGAAGAAGAAGAAGAAGATGAGGATGAAGAAGAAGAATAGGAAGATGAGGATGAAGAAGAAGAAGAAGATGAAGAAGAAGAAGAAGATGAAGAAGAAGAAGAAGAAGAAGAAGAAGAAGAAGAAGAAGATGAAGAAGAAGAAGAAGAAGATGAGGAAGAAGAAGAAGATGAGGATGAAGAAGAAGAAGAAGATGAGGATGAAGAAGAAGAAGAAGAAGAAGAAGATGAGGATGAAGAAGAAGAAGATGAGGATGAAGAAGAAGAAGAAGAAGAGAATGAGGATGAAGAAGAGGATGAGGATGAAGAAGAAGAGGAAGAGGATGAGGATGAAGAAGAAGAAGAGGATGAGGATGAAGAAGAAGAAGAAGAGGATGAGGATGAAGAAGAAGAAGAAGAAGAAGTAGGATGAAAATAAGAAGAATTCCAGTACAGCAAAAAGTGTATCTGCAGAGAGCTCCACTATTTCTGACAGTTCTCTGACAGTTCCTTCACATTTACAGCGGTTGAAACATTGTATCTATTTGTTTCCGAATAAAAACATCTGTATCCTAAATGGAAACAAATAGATACAATGTTTCAACCGCTGTAAATGTGAAGGAACTGTCAGAGAACTGTCAGAAATAGCGGAGCTCCCTGCAGGGACACTTTTTGCCGGCTGTAGAAGGGATGAAAATCGGCTGATCGGGAAAAATTCGATTCGTGCATCCGAAGTTTGCTAATTTTCGGATTCGGTACGAATCGAATTTTTCCTAATATTCGAAACGAATTCCACTTCGCCAAGTTCGATTCGCTCCTCTCTAACAACTATGTTAAATGAAGTAAATACAAAATATATTTCCTAAATGTCAAATATTGAATGAATGGATTATATTTTGTATTTACTTTAGGTATAACTAAAGGAAAAACTTTTTTTTTTAGTTTTGGATAGGGTGAAGAGATATTAGAACACCTATTAAGTTTTTATTGCTGTCTGTGTCCCCATTAGAGAGACTCACCCTCTCTATTTGTCCTGTTTACCATTTTCTTGAAGGTAAATCACCCCAATGAAACAAAAACCTGACAGGGGTTCTAACTCTCCCTTACTCTATCCAAAATAAAAAAGAAAGTTTTGTCTTTACTTACACTTTCAATCTGTCTTTCTCAACCTTTTCAACACAGAGGAACCCTTGACATTTTTTTCCAGGCTGAGGGAACCCATGCTAAAATTGAGTATATTTACAACTCATGATACATTGTTGTGGATGACAATACAAACCAATTGTCATCCACAGTTTTCCCAATGAGGTCTACAGCACAGTTTTACAAGACCAACAGTATTATAATGCAATTTTGCAGGTATAAAAATGTGCATTTACTATTTTTTTTTCTTAGAAGCCTGTAAAGCTTTGCTCCTTCAGGCTGTCATTGTAGCTGTCTGCCTATACCTCCGATATGGGCTGGCAGTTACTTCAGTTCAGGAAGATCGGTGAACTGTGAGAGTGCTCACCAGCGTCCTTGCAATGCATTGAGAAGTACAAGTACAACATATTCTCAAAGGTGAACTCATTCTTTAAATAATTATTAAAACACAATACCCCCAAAATAAACCTTGTTTTTACCCTGCCCAAAAACAATGTATGTATAACTTTAGTATTAGGCCTCTTGCACACGGTAATGATGTTTGAATATCTAAATTTTTTTATTTGTAATTACAGGTACTTGTTTTGTGCGTATTTATGTGCATATTTGCGAGCATGTGTGCAAATTTGCGCACATATGTGCCTTCACGCATTTGCACGCACAATATATTCTTAGGGAAAACCATTAATATTTTTGCTCATATGCTCAAATTATAGAAATTAAAATAAAGATTTTCCTATGTTTTTTACTGAGGAATATGTAGCGCTTATTTACATGCCTATGTGCAAAGGCACATTGTAAATAATAGTCTACATTTTACCTCAGTAAAAAAAAATGTTGTACTGAGCTTTTTCAGGCTGCAGTGTGCAAGAGGCTTTATAAGTGATTTTTAATTACTAAGTACAAATTAAGTTACTTGCGTAAAATTTCCTTGTGAATGTCTCAGCAATCATGTGAAAATTACAAATACACTATATTGCCAAAAATGAAGGGAAGCAGTGAAGGGAACTCTTAAGGCGTAGCATACCAAGATATATATTTGGAGATATGTATGTGTGCGTATATATATATATATATATATATATACAGTTGCAAGAAAAAGTATGTGAACCCCTTGGGATTACATGGAGTTTTGCATGAATTGGGCATAAAATGTGCATAAGTCACAACAATAGAAGAACACAGTCTGCTGAACATAATACTACACAAACATTAGATGTTGCCATGGTTTAATTGCACGTAACATGTAAACATTCACAGTGCAGGGAGGAAAAAGTATGTGAACCTTTGGACTTAATAACTGGTTGACCCTCCTTTGGCAGCAATAACCTCAACCAAATGTTTTCTGTAGTTGCAGATCAGACCTGCACAACGATCTGGAGTCATTTTGGACCACTCCTCTTCACAAAACTGTTTCAGTGTAGCAATATTCTTGGGATGTCTGGTGTGAATCGCTCTCTTAAGGTCATGCCACAGCATTTCAATCGGGTTGAGGTCAGGACTCTGACTGGGCCACTCCAGAAGGCGTATTCTGTGCTGTTGCAGCCATTGTTTTGTTGAATTACTTGTATGCTTTGGGTCATTGTCCTGTTGCATCACCCATCCTCTGCAGAGCTTCAGTTGGCGGACAGATGGTCGTACGTTTTCCTGCAAAATGTCTTGATAAACTCTGGAATTCATTTTCCCATTAATGACAACAATCCGTCCAGGCCCTGAGGCAGCAAAGCAGCCCCAAACCATGATGCTCCCTCCGCCATGTTTTACAGTGGGGATGAGGTTTTGATGTTGGTGTGCTGTGCCTTTTTTTCTCCACACATAGTGTTGTGTGTTCTTCCCAAACAACTCAATCTTGGTTTCATCTGTCCACAGTATATTTTGCCAGTAGTGCTGTGGAACATCCAGGTGCTCTTTTGCAAACTTCAAACGTGCTGCAATATTCTTTTTGGACAGCGATGGCTTCCTCCGTGGTGTCCTCCCATGTACTCCATTCTTGTTTAATGTTTTCCTTATTGTAGATGTGTCAACAAAAATGTTAGCATGTGCCAGAGATTTCTGTAGGTCTTTAGCTGACACTCTGGGATTCTTCTTTACCTCATGCAGCATTCTGCGCTGTGCTCTTGCAGTCATTTTTACAGGACGACCACACCTAGGGACAGTAGCAACAGTGCTAAACTTTCTCCATTTGTAGACAGTCTGTCTTACCGTGGACACATGAACATCAAGGCTTTTGGAGATACTTTTGTAACCCTTTCCAGCTTCATGCAAGTCAACAATTCTTGATCGTAGATCTTCTGAGAGCTCTTTTCTGCGAGGCATAGTTCACATCAGACAGTGCTTCTTGAAACCAGTAAACCCAAAACAGGTGTGTGTTTTTTAAGGGCAGGACAGCTGTCAGCAAAACATCCAATATCATCACACTGATTGGAGTCAAGGTTGGCTCACTCCTGGCTCCAGTTAGCTCTGGGAGAAGTCATTAAGCTAGGGCCTCACATACTTTTTCCTCCCTGCACTGTGAATGTTTACATGTTATGTGCAATTAAACCATGGCAACATCTAATGTTTGTGTAGTATTATGTTCAGCAGACTGTGTTCTTCTATTGTTGTGACTTAGATGA
This sequence comes from Staurois parvus, assembly GCF_062004578.1. Taxonomy (NCBI): domain Eukaryota; kingdom Metazoa; phylum Chordata; class Amphibia; order Anura; family Ranidae; genus Staurois; species Staurois parvus. Next base: position 877,423 of record NW_028318225.1, read on the forward strand.
CATTCAGAGCACATTTTATGCCCAATTCATGCAAAACTCCACGTAATCCCAAGGGGTTCACATACTTTTTCTTGCAACTGTATGTGTGTGTGTGTTCACATAATGAGTGTATATATGTGCATACATACATAAAAATTAGCCCTCATTGCGTTCTTTGTGTCCTTTCAGTAGTATTTGTCTATGACATATGGTTATGCATTTTATTGTGAACTATTACTTATCTTATTATGTTAATTTGAGTCTTCTTTTTATTTTTTATAAAAAAAAGTTATTATGGTACCATCATCCTACATACAGTATATGCCCAGTTGTTATGATTTATATAACGCCTCCCCCTGTTTTGTTTTGGTTGTATTATCCATATATATATATATATATACACTGTATATATATATATTTTTTTCTGTATGTGTTTTTTAATATAATTCCGATTCAGGTATGACAGCCTCTTTTTTACTGCCCTCTATATAAATAACAGCTCCAGGAATGCTCTGTTAGGCCTGTAGAAGGAGCTAGAGGCTCAGAGCGTGTAGCCTGTGATTACTGTTATCTCCTTCCAGTCCTCTGTGTTCCTCTGGTGACGTCACATCCGCCCGTGTGTTCCACGCTGGTCAGCAGGGTGGCTTCTTGCTCCACTTCAGATCCCTGGACTTCACTTTCAGCACTGCCATTGGACTCTTTCCAATGGAAGTTCTCTACGGGATGGAGAAGAGAGACCCCTCTTCCAGATATGCAGATATGCTTTACGTTTATTTACTCCTGTGAGTACATTTCTAAAGTTTTTCATAATTTTTTTTTACCATACTGCACTTAGTGGTGCCTCCTTCCCCCTCTCCCTTGTCTCCATTTTTATCTAAGCCTGCTCCAGACTCTGGAGAGATCCCAACTTTAATGTCAGGATCCACCCAAATGCGTGGACTGACAGCTGGCTCAGCCTCTCAGTGTGCAACTAAGAGCCTTAGCCAGCCACTCCCACCCTCTGCACAGCCCAGAGCTCCAGTGAGTGCTGGTGCGGCAGAGAGCTGGTGACTGACAGTTGCCAGCTCTCTGCTGACAGAAGACTGAGAACTGAGCAATCAGTGGTCTTTGATCGCTTAGATCTCAGTGTTTGAGGCAGCGGGTGACAGCTGCAGCATTGGATCAATGCTGTATTCACCTAGGCAAGTATGACTGTTTTTTTTATTTCCGAACTCCTCTTTTAAATAATTTTCCAGCAAAAAATGCTAAGATGTATTTAAGATGTATGTGAAAAATGTAAGGGTAATAAATAATACAATAATATAAATAGCTGAAATACATAAATGAGTAGATTTACAGATATCAATATAATAAATTTGTGGTCATTGTAAATTGTTCATATATGTTGGATAATTGTTTCTATAGGTTTGTGATTGATTGTTGTGACGATATGGATACATAATTGATTTTTAGTGTTCATTTTAAAATAAAAATCAGTATGTTGTATATTATTGCTATGAATATAAAAGTAACAGTAACAATTACATGTTTCATGTAATATATATATATATAAAATTTGTTTTGTTTTGTTAATTTATTTATCACATATAGATCCATATTTCCAGGAATAAAAAGGCTGGTTAAAATTATAAATTTGTAATGGATGATGTCAAGGGTAAAGAAAGTGCATATAAACGTAAAAAAATCATTAATATATACAGTTGTGTTCAAAATAATAGCAGTCAGACATCACTAACCTGATCAATCACTGTTTTTGGTAGAAATGATATTTCTACATGGCAAATAATTTACTAGCAGGTGTAGTAGACTAATAGAAATCCAACAGACCCAACAGTCATGACATGCATGCTGCTGATTCTGTGTAATTGAATCACTAATTGAAAGGGGCATGTTCAAAATAATAGCAGTGTGGAGTTCTATTAGTGATGTCATTCATTCTTTGAAAAACAGGTGGCAATTATTGCCCTTATTTAAGGAAGGAAGGCAGCAAATGTTGTACATGCTGGTTACAGTGCATTTCTCTCTGAAATTCTGAGGAAAATGGGTCGTTCCAGACATTGTCCAGAAGAACAGCGTACCTTGATTAAAAAGTTGATTAGAGAGGGGAAAACAAATAAAGAAGTACAGAAAATTATAGGCTGCTCAGCTAAAATGATCGCAAATGCTTTAAAATGACAACCAAAACCTGAAAGACGTGGAAGAAAGCGAAAAACTACCATTCGAATGGATAGAAGAATAGCCAAAATGGCAAGGACTCAGCCAACAATCAGCTCCAGGAAGATCAAAGAAGGTCTAAAGTTACCTGTGAGTACTGTTACAATTAGAAGACGCCTATGTGAAGCCAAGCTATCTGCAAGAAGCCCCCGCAAAGTCCCACTGTTGAAAAAAGACATGTGCTGAAGAGGTTACAATTTGCCAAAGAGCACATTGACTGGCCTAAAGAGAAATGGCGCAACATTTTGTGGACTGATGAAAGTAAGATTGTTCTTTTTGGGTCTAGTGGCCGGAGACAGTTTGTCAGACGACCCCCAAACACTGAATTCAAGCCACAGTACACTGTGAAGACAGTGAAGCATGGTTGCGTAAGCATCATGTCATGGGAATGTTTCTCATACTACGGTGTTGGGCCTATTTATCGCATACCAGGGTTCATGGATCAGTTTGAATACATCAGAATACTTGAAGAGGTCTTGCTGCCTTATGCTGAAGAGGAAATGCCCTTGAAATGGATGTTCCAACAAGACAACGACCCCAAACACACCAGTAAACGTGCAACATCTTGGTTCCAGACCAACAAGATTGACGTTATGGAGTGGACAGCCCAATCCCCGGATCTTAATCCAATAGAAAACTTGTGGGGTGACATCAAAAATGCAGTTTCTGAGGAAAAACCAAGAAATAGAGAAGAACTGTGGAATGTAGTCCAATCATCCTGGGCTGGAATACCTGATCACACGTGCCAGAAGTTGGGTGACTCCATGCAACACAGATGTACAGCAGTTCTCAGAAACAGTGCTTATACAACTAAATATTAATTAAGTGATTCAAAGGAAAGCAAAATCTTCAAACATTTTTCAGTTTATATAGTGAACGTTTGAGTTTGTAAAGAAGAATATAAACACTGCTGTTTTTTTGAAAAGTCTAATATTCACTTTTCTTCAATTTTTTTGAGGAACAACACAAATTTGATATATTTTTCTTCATGTTTTGATTTGGAATAGAATGTGTAGTGTTCCCAATGCATTTGTGTGTATGGAAATAAAAGCTATTAGAAGGATTTTGAGCTTTATTCACTTTTTTCAACACACTGCTATTATTTTGAACACAACTGTATGAGCTTTAACTTATAATAACCAGGAGGAATTTTGTGGTGGAGAGTTACCTTTCAGGATTTCAGTGCTTGCATGTGCTGCTGCTCTTGGAGCGATTTTGAACTGGGCCACCAGTGCATGCACTCTGTTATGCTGGTGGTGTGTATTCCACCAGCGAGTGATTTCTGGCATAATGTGCTCTATGCAAGATTTACCAACTCTACCCATACAGGGAGCGAAGAGCTGGGCAAATTTGTATGGAAGATGATGCAGTGGGATATGACTGCAATGTAATTGAATATAATGATATATTATATATTATTATGCAACAGTGCAGCATTGGATGATTGTTAGGATATTAAAATACAATTTATTCAGATATCATATGTAATTGGGTTCACCAGATGGGAGTAGTAAATGGAATAACAGTCGTGGCTGGCTGCTCCTATAGGCTGCTCACCCTGGGCATAGTTTTCTTTGCTACCACTCTGCAGCTTGTCTATCTTTCCTCTGGCATTTGATAGCCATGTCAGAAGGGAGAAGGATTGTGATTAGCCACAATGATGGCTTGAGCTGAACCTACTTACTAGAAAAATGTGATTGGCCAGTGTGAGGTTAAGCCACACCCAGGGGAGAGAAGGGAAGGATAAGAACCCAGGGAAAGAGGGAGCAGGATGTGGTGTTCTGTGGGGAGAGAGAACCCCAAGGAACATGAGCCAGGATGAGACAAGAAGTTGGACTATTGCTACATTCAATGGAAGGATTTCCAGGTGGCTGCTAAGACAGAAGACCCTGCTGTATGCCTCCTCACATGGAATACTGACCAGACTCTATATAACCAGGAGAGATCCATAAAAGTAATTGTGGCCTATCTCTCATCACATCTTCAGAAACAATCATCTGAAGACAGATTTCATCAAAAAGGGGCATATGTCAGATGTTGGATTGGTGAGAAGCCTTCAGCTATTCTTGTATGTATTGAAGTTTGTCTGCGCATACTAGGACACTGCCGTCGTTGCTGGTGGAGCTTTATTCAAAGGGAAACACATCATCCTTCCTCAGTCTGTTGTTGGGACACTTTTCAAAGATACCCTTGCCCCATGGATTACAAACACCTTCCTTGTAAGATTAAGTGCTCCACCATTAAAGTTAAAGGTCCCCACTTCTGCCATACTTCAGATTTGCTGACAGATTTCATACTTCTGCCATACTGTTTCAGATTTGCTGACTGGCCATTGGATAGTTAGGGTCGAACATGGTATTTAGGCCCCAGTAGATAGCTGCATCCCTCATACTACATATCATAGATATTTGCTGCTCTGTTTGATGTGTATCGTTACAGAACCATTCTCTACTCACCCAGCACATTCTCGGTAAGGTCTTTCACTGGCAGTAAGGAGCCAGCCCTATTTACTTTACTGTGATATTGAATTGTAATGCTATTATCAAACTATTGCCTTTACTTGTATCCAGTTTGCTTAAACAACACTTCTCTTAAGAGCTTACTATTAGTTGTCCTAATAATTGTTGTCTTATATTAATGGGATGGAGGATGACGAGTGTATTCATAAATGTATTCTCCCGCAGCAACTAGTCCAATGGTTCTTTTCCAGAGAGATGCATTTAATCAGTTTAGCGTCAATCTGGAAAACAGAGGTACAGACAAGGCAGATGACAGGGTACCCAGAATACTCATGCAATGATCAGAAACCCTCATAGGACCCGCTTTCCCCTGTCACTCTTTCTCCTGACCCCACTTTCTCCTGAAACCACTACTTCTAACAGCACTTTCTCCTGACACCACTTTACCAAAAGAACCTTTCCTAATATACACCTTTTCCCATTGACAAAAGTGTCGAGCAACCTGATTGGTTGGTTTTATGAGCATGTTTGATCTTACATGTCTTATATGTCTAGACCTAGAACAGCTGTATGTATAGATTTTAATAAAAAAAGTTAAATAGATAGTCCTTGTCTATTTTATGGCTAAACTGCAATCTTCAACTTCCTTGTATAAAGGTAAACACGACACCCACATTAAAATTCTTTTCACCATAAACAAGTACACTATGAATATTTAAGACCTTTCCAAATCTAATCAGACAAACATGCATTTTACAATGCTGGTAGATTTGCAAATAAAAAAACAATGTGAACAGAGAGTTCACTAGAAAAAAAGCGGTTACATGAAGGACAATGCCAAACTCAAAATTGTAATCAAAATGCTTTTATTAGCCAAATTGCAATGTGAGACAATTGAGTAAAGACTGCTGGTAGCCATGACCTCAATATAAGACAGTAAAAAAACAACCTAAAACCAAAAATACAAATAAGAAAAAGAGACATCATGACTAGGCCATATGATGTAATATGCTGTGGAGACAACGGCTCAAGGGTGTTTTGCTCACACAGCAAAACACATCGGGGTGCACCACTGTGTTGCGGATACATGTATCATGAGAAAAATATAATATCAATGCTGTAGACCAATCATCAAAATTGAGCAAGTGTAACCTCTACTGACATGGAAATAGAAGCTCAGCTAGGGAAGATACACAGTAAGAAAATAAGCTTGATGTCCAGATAACTGGATACATTTCACATATAAATGCCTGTATCAAAGTAATGGTGAGCAAGGCACTAAATGCAATCCAGATAATATATAGCCCACCAGGGCGATTCCTGGAACCAAGAGACACTGCCTCAAAGTATAGCATGCAATGGTAAAATAGTAGCCCACATAGGGCAGTAGATGTCACAATAAAGCCCTTGCAGATGAGTGCCGTATCATCAAGTATGGAAGGAATTGGCAGCTTACTGCCAGCTGGATGCAAAATATAAAGTCACTATCCTGGGAAGATGAATGACTTGTAAGCAGTCCGTGAGGCAACCGCTGTGTAAGGACTTCTATTGGCAGAGCCCTGCCTTCATGTGTGTCCAGCGTATCCACCAGGTGTGAGAAAATGTGCCACTCACCACCTACTCAGTTGAAAATAGAATGACCTTCCCTTAGTTCCTCGGTTCCGTGCTCAGAGTCCTAGAGGTAGCCGCCATATCAGGACCTCCAAAAGTCCAGCTTCTTTTAGAGTACATATGATGGTTGGTCAGCACCGGGAATTGGCGTGGTGCTCCATGTCCCCTCCGGGACTGGGTGCGTGAAGCCGATGTGTGCGGCCAGCCATGACTTCACTGACATGTGACATCAACGCATTTCGCTGATGGGTGTATCTTACTCAGCTTCGTCAGGACCAATGGGAGACTTGCTAGCAGACTCATTTATATCAGTCAAAGCTCCGCCTATATATGTCATTCGTGTGCTGCCATTTTACCCATTAGCAAATCAGTTAAAATGGTCAATACAAACAATCAATACACTTCAATGCAACCAAGAGGATAAGTAAATTAAGAAGAACAGGGGATAATGATTGCTAACATTACTCAAATGTAACCAATGGAGAAAGACATTTTAGATTGGTCAGACTCACCAAGGATTTAATTATGCAGAAACACTTGGAGATCTAATTCAACATTTAACCCTTTAGGGTGCAAGGTGTTCAGCTTATAAATCCAGTGTTTTTCACGTTTTAACAATTCCCTATCAAAATCTCCTCTTATTAATGGAAAATTAAGGGCAATTAAGGGAATCCTTTCACTTTAATACCTTCCAGTTTACTGCCATGAAATTTAAAAAAAATGTTGAGTCAGATTACTATCTGGTTCTTTAGATTTTGTATCTCTAAAATGTTCACCTATACGTATTTTGAGATTGCCTCTTAGTTTTCCCCATGTAAATCTTATTACATGGACATGTCAACATATAAAGCACTCTAGAGGTAGAGCAGTTGATAAGGCTTTGAATTCTATATTGAACTCTATTCTCTGAATTTGAAAACCTGTCTGTTCAGTCTACATATCTACACATCTGGCATTTGCCACAACAAAACATTCCTCTTGTACGTGAAGTTAACCAGGTAATCTGCCGCATAGGGTCAGAATGGATTAGGAGATCGACAAGATTAGGCGCTCTCCTGGCCACCATCTGTGGGCGATCCCCTACAATTCTACTGAGTTGCATAAGTATCCTCCAGTGTTTTTCTAGTACCTGTTTAACTTCTTTCCATTGTGCTCCATACTGGGTTATCATCCTTACTAGTTGGGAATTATAACTTTGGGTATTTTCATCACAGTACTCTTTTGGGGCCAATGATGTTTTCCTATTAGTTCCATATGCTCTTCTCTTTGCCTTCCTAATTTGAGAGTGTGAGTATCCTTGTTCTCTAAACCTCTTGTATTGATCTTGTGCCTCCAACTTAAAGTCATTAATATCAGAACAATTTCTGCGACACCGCAGAAACTGTCAATTGGAATGCCATTGATTAGAGACTGTGGATGGTGACTTCCTGCCTCTAGCAATGTATTAGCTGCAGTAGGTTTCTGAAAGGTATTCGTAACCAGTTTACCATTCTCTTGTCTAATATTAAGATCCAGGAATTGGATTTTAGACCTATCATAGATATAAGTAAGTTTAATATTCATTGCATCATGATTCAATTCCTCTATAAATAGATTCAGATCTTTAACACTCCCCCACCAAATGAGGAAAACATCATCAATATATCTCAGCTATCTGAGCATGGGTGAGATATAATGACTATCGATAGACAAGCTGCTCTTCTTAATACCATAGATGCAGGCAGGCATATGCTGGGGTCCATAGTGCTCCCATGCTTGTGCCTCTTATTTGTTGATAGAAGCAATTGCTGAACTGAAAGAATTATTTTGCAACGCAAAGTCTAAGAGATCAGCAATAAATTCATTCTGTCCGCCCATATCTGTGTAGTGCATGTCAAGAAAGTAACAAATGGCTTTGTTCATGAGAAATGGACATATAAGGAGACTCAACGTCCACTCCTACTAGAATAAAATCCTGCTCTATGGCAAGTTCTTGGATCTTTTCCAGGACATCCTTAGTGTCTCTAACATAGGATTTTAAGTTAGGGACCATTTCTTTAAGGAAAAGATCAATGTATTTACCTGTTCTTTCAAGTGAGCTTTGAATGGCAGACACAATTGGTCATTCCGGTGGATTTAACAAGTGAATTTTAGGGATTATGTAGAAGGTCGGGAAATTGAATTCCTCAACCCTGAGGTATTCAAGTTCTTTCTTAGTAAGTAAGTTAACCAAGATTGGAAAGGGATTTACAGTTAATTTACAATATGTATTAGAGTCACCTAATTGGCGTTTAACTGGTTATCATCTTCACCATCATCATAATCGCATAATCCACCTTCTTCAGCTAGACAAATCAGCATCTCAAGAGTTTCCTTGTCCTCAATGGATGACTCCGCTGCAGATACAGAAAATTCATCAGTTCCTTTGTGTATCAATCTGAGGAACACCTTCCTCAGAAACAAATTTACATCTTTAAATACCTCGAATTCATCCATTGAAGTCATAAGAGAGAAAGACATTCCTTTATTTAATAACATAATATGTTCCTGCTTCAGTGGGAACTCAGAAAGGCTAATAACCTTTTGATCCCCACGACTATTAACTACCTTTTTTGACTCCTTGTTCTGCCTTTGCCCTCCTGTGTTGATTTTCCCTTCATCTGTTCCTCCTTTCTTTTTTGTATTTCTCTTCCTGCCTGAACTTGATCCGTGGCGGGCAGGGCCCCGTCTTGTTGTTCTAAAAAAAGATACTGATTTAAATAAATTTTCTCAATCACTTTCACTGGACGGGACTTCACCCACTGATCTAGAGTGAGAGTGTAAAAAACCTGCCCTTGGACCAGCTTCTCCCTCTTCGAATAGTTAGGTAAAAAATCTCACCTGTTTCCCAATCTTTAAGGTCACACTTAAATTTAGCTTGTTTGGTTACTTTAAGATTTTAATGCACCTTTTCCACCTCCTTTCTAAGTTGTTCATTTTGTTTTTCAAAGCTTTCAGTAGCTTTAAAAGGGTCAAGACCAGTCACACTCTCCCCAATGGACACATTTAGTTCCTCAAGTTGCAATTTTTCCTCTTCTGCAATCAGTTTCATACCATTAATCCCCTGTTCAATACACAAAGCCTTCCATTTGTTTAGAAATCTTTCATTATGTAAATGCTCAGCTGGCACTACTTTACTCCTTAGACCTCGAGGAAAAATGTTTGTTTGACATAGGCTTCCAAGAAACATACATCCCATTTCTGATTAGGATGCTTGATTACTAACTTCTTATGTTGTTTAAACCAAGTTTGAATTTCTTCATCCTCGGTTGTTACTTTTGAGTTTTCAGCAAGGAAAGCTTTGTGTATTTATTGTTCAATGTCATCACCAGGTATAAACACCATAGGTAACCTCTGAAATGTGATCACCTGAAGTGTTCACAAGTAAAAGTCTAATTGAGGTGATGGATAATGCAGTATCAATCAATAAGCCTTAACCTCCTTCAGAAAAGGTCCATATGAACCCTACAGACATAACTATAATAACAATGAAGATGGAGGCATTCAAAGTAATAGGTATTGCTAAATGTATGAAGTATTGCCCAATAACCAAAAAAGCCTGCAAAAAACAATGTAAACAGAGAATTCACTAGAAAAAAGCGGTTACATGAAGGACAATGTGATACTCAAAATTGTAATCAAAATGCTTTTATTAGCCAAATTGCAATGTGAGACAATTGAATAAAGACTGCTGGTAGCCATCACCTTAATATACTACAGTACAAAAACAACCTAAAACCAAAAATTAAAAATGAAAAAAGAAGAGACATCATGGCTAGGCCATATGATGTAATATGCTGTGGAGACAATGACTCAAGGGTCTTTTGCTCACACATCAAACCACATCGGTTTGATGGTAGGGATACATGTATCATGAGAAAAATATAATATCAATGCTGTAGACCAATCATCAAAATTGAGCAAGTGTAACCTCTATTGACATTGTCTCACATTGCAATTTGGCTAATAAAAGCATTTTGATTACAATTTGGAGTATTGCATTGTCCTTCATGTAAATGCTTTTTTCTAGTGAATTCTCTGTTCACATTGTTTTTTGCAAGTTTTTTTTGGTTATTGGGCAATACTTCATACTTTTAGCGATACCTATTACTTTTAATGCCTCCATCTTTATGGTTATTATAGATTTGCAAATAACCTGCTCTGTAACTCCCCCTGACTCTCCACATATTTATCCAAAAACAGGTTAACCCAATATAACAAAGGTAAGGTAATTACCTTGTGCTTAAATTAACAGAGTAAGGAGTCCTTGGCTATCCTTTTGGTCAATAACATGAATATACACCATATATATATATATATAGCAGGGTTGCATTGTGTTTTGAGGTATTGAATGCTTCATATTGGCTCATATAAAATATGAAATTGAAACTGGTTACATCTCTCTTCACCAGCCTCTAAAATACCCCGTGATACAATACACTTTAAATTCTGACTGGAGTGATAACTTTCACTCACCCCTCATAAAAATTTAGAGAAAGCCACCAAAGTATTTTATTCTCAACTTATTCTACCCAGTCTGAGCATCGGTGTGCAAATACTCAGACACCCAATAAGTTATGCTATGCAAAGCCATTGTATAGCATCTCACCTCAGGAGTTACATACATGCAGATGGTCTTAAAATCATTAGGTTTGAATGCCTCTCTCTGGTTTTAAGACAAAGATCAAAAGATAAAAGATAGTGAAAATAAGAGGAGAAAAAAATGTAGGTTGGTAGAAGAAAAAAAAATCACAATGTAAAGTCCATTACTTGATGACTATTGAAAGAGTCCATTATTCTTAAAGTCCTCATCCTTTTGTCCTTCATTTGCAAACAAGTATTTCTGGTCACACGGATTCACACATCTTCAACATCTGAAAGACAAGAAATTCTCCAACAAGAGTTCTTTAGCAAAGTCTTGCACCACTAGGAACCACTTTCTCCTGTCACTCTTTCTCCTGACCCAACTTTCTCCTGACACTTCTTCTGACACCACTTTCTCCTGACACCACTTTACCAAAAGAACCTTTCCTAATATACACCTTTTCTCATTGACCAAAGTGTTCATCAATCTGATTGGTTGGTTTTATGAGCATGTTTGATCTCATGTGTCTTATGTGTCTAGACCTAGAACAGCTGTATGCATAGATTTTAACTAAAAAGTTAAATAGATAGTCCGTGTCTTGTTTATGGCAAAACTGCAATTTTCAACATCCTTGTACAAAGGTGAACACATCACCCACATTGAAATTCTCTTCACCATAAACAAGTATGAATATTTAAGACCTTTCCAAATCTAATCAAGAAAACTTGCATTTTACAATGCTGGTAGATTTGCAAATAACCAGCTCTGTTACTCCCCCCTGACTCTCCACATGTTTATCCAAAAACAGGTTACCCCAACATAACAAAGGTAAGGTAAACAAAGGTAACCTTGTGCATAAATTAACATAGTAAGGAGACCTTGGCTATCCTTTTGGTCAATAACAATACACTATATATATATATATCTATATATATATATAAATTACAATATCTTACAATAAAAACCATTTATTGTTCATTGATGTATCAGTGTTGTTTGGTCCAGTTATGTTGTAGGTCACCACTGGAAGTGGTGGGAGAACCCAACATTTCCAACAGATCCTGTGGGGGTAGTGGTGCATCATTGTGGCTGCTATAATATATATGACTGGAATAATAATATGTAGAGATATGTATAGTAGAAATATACTTAAAAAACTATATCCCCATAGCTGATCATGGGAATTTGATGTTTTTAAGGCTAGTGTGTGTTAACAAATACATAAATAATATAATTTCAAACAATAATCTGAATGGCTGAGCTGGAGAGGTAGATTATGGTATGATCTCCACCTCAGCTATTTAGAAGAAGCCCAGTATTCATTGATAAAAATATAAAATTTGACCAAAACAAACTATTTAAAGGGAAAGGAAAGATGGAGTTCGGATTTTAGCCATTATCACTTAACCACTTAATGACTGCCCCCAATGTACTGTGGATGGGAGGACACTGTAGGCAAAGCAACGTACCCGTATGTCATTGTCTACTTCTGTGTTTTGGGCACATGCATGCACGCACCCCCTGCCAGCACCTGCTGCGATTGTACGCAGAAAGAGCCTGTCAGTAAGCCCTAACCAGTGATACACAGCCGAGACCTACTGATCGGCTGTTCCCCCCCAACGTCAGTTAGTGTCAGATTGCCTCCCTCACTATCGCACTCCCATTATAAGTCACTGATCACCACCATTAGTAGTAAATAAATAAATGAAAATTCTAGTATACATGCCATAGTTTGTAGGCTGTATAACTTTCATGCAAAATGATCAATATACACTTATTGGGGATTTTTATCAAAGATATATAGCAGTATACATTTTGGCCAAAATGTATGAAGAAATTAGATTTTAAAAAATTTTTTTGGATATGTTTTATAGCAGAAAGTAAAACAAGTTGCTTTTTAAAACAAATTTTGGTCTTTTTTCATTTATATTGCAAAAAATAAAAAAAACAATGGAGATCAAATACCACCTAAAGATGTATGTAAATTTTGTTTGTGTACAGTGTTGCATTACCAGTTAAAATAGCGCAGTGCAGTACAGCAAAAAATGGTCTGGTCATGAATGGGGTAAAATCTTCTGGAATTAAAGTGGTTAATGTAAATGTGCCATTCAATATTCATGAAAAAAACAAACAGTTGGTTATGTTATTTTTTTACATTGTTTCTATTGTAAGGGATCTCATTTAAACCAGCATCTGCACAGTATAAGGCCTAAACTCTCTATCAATTGTTTTGCACTCACCGAGAAGTTTAGCGATACAAAATTTCCCTAGCTGTCACCACAAAACTGAGTGGTTAGCTGGTTCGAGTGAGTAATCGTGGTAAATTATTGAAAAATGGGCAAATTTTTTTTATGCCAAAAGCTGGCCGTATGCTTTAAAAATAGTGCAGCCTACTTGAGATTTACCGAAAACTGTGTAGTGCAAGGATATAATGTATATGTCAGGTGCCATCAATGTTGACTCCTGGCAATTACATGAATAGCGTTTATACAGAATGATCGATTTATTTTTTGGGTCTTAGGTCTTCACAACGGCATTCAATGGATCCTCATACTATAGTCTTTGGTAAATTTTGATCATCTTCTTAGATAACCCTCTGCATACTGCTATACATCTGTATATATTTATAGCAAGCTTTTGTATAAAAATGAGGGTGTTTATTGTAATAAATGTTAAAGCTACCCATCTGCTTCAAAATGATCTCTCTCTGGCCAGTGCCTACTCTACTTTGAAAAATGCCAAATACTTACTTGCTCATATAGTGCCAGTATGAGGTAAACTGACAAAATAGAAGGGCAGCTAGAGATCCAGGTCTGGTCACTGATCCATGCCAGTGATCCTCATTCTAGTTCATAAAGAAAACTTCTGTGCATGGTGGGGTAAGATCATCCTATACACTTGCAGACGATGGTGCTCCAACTTCTTTTTGGATGACCCTATATACAACACATATGGTAATCAATGGTGGTGGTCAAGCTCTACAGATATGGCCAGCTTAGATAGGTCACGTAAGAGCTGATGCATCTCTAGAATTAATGCATCGCCTATTCTGTCTACATGATGAACAGCTAGCTGATGAAAGTTAGCAACATCTTTCATACATGAATATTGGCAGCATGGATAGAATATAATCTTCTCTGCTGAAAAAAAATTTACATTTTTATAAGCACATTTGGGAAGTTTGGAGAGCAGAATTTTAGAAATGGGGTCATTTGCTTTATAATATATTATTATGTACTGTCTTAAACAAATCTAAATTAACGTGGGTTGACTTTAAACTCAGTTTTCAAAAATATATAGATTTAGAGGGGAAAAAAGAAAAAAAAATACTGATTCATGACAGATCAATGTGTTTCCAACCTAGGAAGAATCCCAATTCATGCTGATCAGTCTTCTCTTCTCTAGATCCCACATCTGTGAAGTCTTCCACTTTTTCAACTGTAGAACTTCAGATTAAACTCTTGTCTTCTTGACAGTGCATAGCTTGATTTCAGTGAGAAAGGGGATTTGTGAAGCTTTGGAGTAGTTAAGCTTTTCTTATCATCATTCATATTAGTATGAAATATAATGTAAATTGTCAAAATAACTGTAAACTTCTAGTGTATTTGTGTATTGTTTGAAAATGTCTGAGTGTGCAAACCATCTGCCATGACCAGTTCTCATTAGGACTCTCGTATGATCAGCATCTGGTGGGATTAGGGACTCCTCTGAATGACAAAGGGATTTACTAATCGGTGCTTACATGTTGCTTTAGCTCTAGAAAAAGCAACTGAAAATTTAGTTAAAAATAGAAATCAGTATTATTTAAATGGTGTGACTATTTACGCACAGTCACAAGAGAATTACTTTGAACTGAGTATAAAATAAATTACATAATGTATCATTTCCTATTGCTATTAAAAAAATTTCAAATTGTTTTACAAAGACACTGCCAGAATTACCCAAAAATACCAATCCAAATGAAGCATAATGTGACAGCAATTACCCCAGTCACAATAATTGCAATATATCTTAACTTTATCGAATATACTAGCAACTTGATTTTCAAAGGACAGTATAACTTTTAAATAGTATTTCCTTTACATTCCCTAATGGATGAACAGGCTTCAAAAATATTTATTAAAGTGGTTCTAAACTCTAAAGGTTTCAGTAATTGTAAATCTTCAACTTGTAAAACAATCCATTCAGTTTAAAATAGAAATGAAAGGTAAAACATTTGTGTGTAGATATAAAAAAAATATAAATACCCTTCTCCACTTTTTATAAGAGATCACATCCCCTCTGTTCTCAGCTGCATAGCAGCTGGGGGAGGAGAAACAGCAGTACACGGATCTTCCTAGTGAAAGGCTGTGGTGGGGGGGCATTTCAAGACAAGCCTAATCATTGGAGGACAGCAGGCTGAATTTCCAGCATAGATAGAGAACTGACCACTGTGTGTTCTCCTGTTCAATGTGGTCAGTTTTTAATAGTAAAGCAGGAACCCCAAGGATTTCACACAAAGTAATCACTACAAAGAGAACAGGCTACTTTTTCATACCTGCACTGCAGGCACATATCAGGAATATGAAACGTTGGGTTTACATATTCTTTATTGCATTCTCTGCATTAAGGTAAAAAAAACCTTCCCCTTCTGTTTTCCCCTCCGTAACACCTGAGTCCTCCTTAGATCCAGCATTGTGCTCGGCTGCCCTCTCTCCACTCTTACCAGCTTTGCAGAGAGCAGTTGGAGCCATTGGCTCCTGCTGCTGTCAGTCAAATCTTGCAAGGAGGGAGCAGGGAAAGGGTATGAGCTGCATTGTGTGTGTCTATGGATGCACACAGACTGGCTCTGGAGCATGCCTGCACTTGTGCCGTGTGGGGGTACATAGAGGGGAGGAGGAGCAGAGAGCACCAGTGGGGGACCCCAGAAATACACTTACATGGAGCAGGTAAGTATAACATGTTTTTTTTTATTTATTAACAATTTTTTTACAATCTTTTTTTCAAGACTATATGACAGTCTAAACAAGCCCAAAATCAAGTTACTATGTGATGTTCAAGCCTGTTGAAGTAAACAAAGACCTTCTCTTAAATTCCTTGACTGAGCACTGATTACCTTCCTTGGAAAACACTGCAGCTCATTTTGGAAGTGTTTCAGCAACAGAGACAGTACTGTCAATCCAAAAAGCAACAAGCAGGACTAGGTGTGGCCTACTGTCAATTGACAACCTTCACGTTTTTCAGTCAGCAGTGACAGTGCAAATAACCACACCCAATGAAAGTTTTTTCATCTCACTGTAGTGCAATCAGGCGCCACCTACATGAGAGTGACAATTATGCTTTGAATTTAGGAACAGTGCATCACTGCTACACCATCACAGGAAGCTAACAAGGGTGCCTCCAAAAAAATTGAGAGAGTGCTCTGCTGGACACTGATAGAAGTCACAAGATTGCTCTAACTGCTAATGATTAAAGGTATTTAGCAGTTTAAATTTACTAACATAATTGCACTTCCATGTAGTGTGTACTGTGGGAGACCAGATATAGTGAATGCAGGATCCTAGGTTTAGTAACACTTTAATCTTGACCAGCTATTCCTGGAAACATCTGTCTCAAATAAAGAAAAAAAACTTCAACTACATTTTTCATCGCTTTCACAAATTTTTTCATTAGTTGTATGTAATACGAAGGCAAAAATATCTTTGTCTGGTCAACAAGTGGTTCATGTGCAACGTTTTTCGGTCCTGGAACCAAATTCTTTTATATTGGCTTTTTCTATTTAATGTAATGCAATTCTCTTGCACACCTGTCCCTTTTGATATGTAACAGCAGTATTTGGTATATCTCAGCTGCATTTTAAGAAGCAAAGCCATTGCTTTTAGATCTCCACAATTATTACAGTTGTACTTGATGTACTGGATGTGCTTTAACAACAGTTCAATGTTTTCAATGTGCCTTTCATATGTGCAGTATAGCCAACAGGTATTTGATATTGCATATTGCAAGAACAGAATATTTCTATAAAAGAGTACTCCATAGGCTAAATTTCATGATTAGCAGACAAAAATTTAAGATACATCAAAAAGTGATTAGAAAGCAAAATCCTTGTTGCCCAGGAAAAAGCAAGGAAGTTTGTGTGACGTATCAGCAAATATACATGTAGACTAATATATAAAAGTTAAAGCTGAACTTTACCCATAACAACTTGATAAAAAATCATGTTCTTTTAGCAAGAAACATACATTCCATATTAATAATTATGCTACCAAAATGAGTGTGTGCTGTAAATTGCCTCCAGCCTTGTCCCTGTGTCTTCTTGCCAGAGACTGACATTTTGCTGAAGGCCAAAGCCCCTGAGCAGCAGTAAATCTTTAGACTCTCAGCAGATTGACCTCTATATTTTCAGCAAAGTGCCTAAAAATAGAGAGCAACTAAGCCTGTGTAGAGTAGAGTTAGACAGTGTTTTGCTGCATTTTAAACAGTATAGGCACTTTTTAATTTTTTACATAGCCACACCTGCAAAAGGGGACAATCCTAAGTGATCTAGCAGCACTTAATTTTTTGACTAAAGTTCTACTTTTATAAGACCAATCACTTATTAAAACTGATCAGGATATGTTATATCCTTTCTTTTCCTAAATATGTTTATCAAATATGTGTATATTGTAAGTATTGTTCAGTGAGTTGACAAGCAAATATATCAATAAATTTGTGAGAAAACTGATATTAATATAATGATTAGTGTAAGCAATATTATTATAGCATAAAAAATCATGTGAAGATGTTAACAACATAATAAGTAACATTAAAAAAAACTTTTTATTATTTCATAGTTGATATGACCTTGATTGGGTGATTTATTTATATGTCTAAAGTCAGTAGTTTATATTTAATGCATCTATTGTTAAATATTCATATTACTAAAAGAAATAGTATAATTAAATAGTAAAGATTATTTAAAAGGGGCTTAGGCTTGATGCATCAGATTCTTTATAAAAGAAGCTACAGTATGTTAGTGCAAAATTTGATGAGACATGAGGCATTATGTGGACTTCACTGGTAGGCTCAACAGGTATCTGTGGGACTTTTCAGCCGCACAAAAGCTGGCCATACACTAGTACAATTTCATTTGAATATTTCCATTTTAAGAATGTTCAATTTTTTTAATTTTCTGTCCATTAATTTGACCCCAGCATTCATTTTTAGGCACAATAGCGTGAGAATTTAAAGGAGCAGAATACACATTTTTTCAGAAAAATGAATTTCTAACAGCAACTGTGGTTTACATTTGGGAAAGTCCATCTCAAAATAGAATGTCAAAAGCAAACTTTATAAAAGTACTTTCAAGTGATGTTTGTCATGTTATTTAAATATACTGATGAGAATTTCCATACAAATGTTCATACAAGAGTTCATTTGAAAATGTACTAATGTATGGCCTGCCTAAGAGAAAAATGTGAATTCAGAGATACTTATATTTAGGTGGTGCAGCAAATATTTTTCATAGGAGTCCGTGGCTTTACTTTATTATCAATGGACAATTATTCAAATGTTTTTGCTTTTTTGAATGGTAGACATAATAGACATTTCTGTTTCAGGAGACTATTCTTTTCTGTCTTCTGTCCCTCTATTAACTGAACCCCAAGAATTTCACGTACCATCTGACACTGAACTGCCTAAAAGAAATAAGTATGTGTGCTAAAATTTTTCAAAGCTATTTATATACATTTGGCTTTGGTAATTGTAGATTTTAATAATAAAATAATAGGCATTTCAATAACATCAGACAACATAGAATGACATGATGCAAGTTGTCTTCTAGCTCCATTATGTTTTGGCCCCAGGTGCCATTGTACTATTTTCTGGTACTCTTGGCTTGGAGAATTTTAAAATGGTTTTCTGAGTACATTTCAGTAGAACTAATTTAAATCCTAATCATGTATTATAGCACCTCAATTGAGGCTTCAACCCACAGGCTGTATACCTAAGTTCTAAGTCATGAGCTAGAGATTAGGAAGCTGTTTTTCTAAATCTGAGATTTAATTCATATTTTAATCCTGAAAATAATGATGTCACAGAAAAATGTAAGAAATATGTCACATTTTAAGATGAAGTAGTGTTAAATACAATAATTCTTTATTTGAATCTTTAAAGACACAGACACTTTTAGTGCCATCACTAAAATTAAATGTTAGAGTGTAATTGAAGGTGTAATGGAGATGATCAAACGTTATTTAACGAAAATTGACAGGTCAGCATTAACATGTCACATCCGCTGTATTATTTAAAAGTATTTTCTTCTACTTCTTAAGATAACACTAGACTTAGGCATGATGCATGCAGGCTGGTATCCGCAGTTCTCCTTAGCATGGAGAGTGCTTTGAATAGGGTCCTTATAAAAGGGTGCCAATTCCAAACACAAAGGTCAGATGTTGACAGATGATGCCTGTTGTCATCCCTAGTACTCAGGAGAAGGTGCCATCAAGGAGGTCCTAGGTAACACCTGGACACTGGTATGCATGCCTGCATTAGAAGGATTGCTTTGTCAGGAAGGGATGGCACACATGCTTTGCTCATTTTAAAAAAGTTCAAAGTCAGTACTCTACTTAGGCATTAGGCAGTCATTGCATTTTTAATAACATATGCAATGGTCCACCATCTCATCCTGACACTGGCATTATTTTACACACATTACTTTTACACACATTATTTGAATAAATACCGTATTTTCTGGCGTATAAGGTGACTGGGTGTATAAGACGACCCCCTAATTTTCCTGTTAAAACATGGGTTTTGGGCTATACTCGCGGTATAAGACTACCCCCCTTCTGAGGCAACACCATTTAAAAACATCAGATTTTTTAATTGAAATGGTTATGACTTACCGGTACTTAAAATCCTTCAAAATCCTCATTCATCCACTGACATCATAAGTTCATGAATGACATCTTGTGATACATTTGTAAGACAGTCATCATATGGATCAAATTCCAAATCAGATGGTTACCGCTGGATGTGCGGTAATACGGTAGCTTCGGCTACATACGGTATATATACAGCCCGCTGGATGTGCAGTAATGTACATACAGTATACCGCGCTGAGCCAAGCTGGCTCAAAACAAATGTCCCTATGACAGATTTATCTGTCAGCCCGCGGATGTGCGGTATATATAGTATACTGAGTATATACCACTGTGGTGTATACAGTATACTGAGCCAAGCTGTTTCAAAACGTACCAGGACGTCCCTACGGTAATCAGACTGCTGGATGTGTGTATGTACAGTAGCTAAGGCTACATACAGTATACACTAGGCCAATCACGGCGAGCGATGTATTCTACTAATGAATACAAAGCCTGCACGGATTGGCTAAGGTTGTGACATCATCAGCCCACCTCTCTGACTCAGCCAATCCGAGCAGGCTTTGTATTCATTAGTAGAATACATCACTCACCATGATTGGCCCAGTGTATACTGTATGTAGCCGCATCTACCGTACATACACACATCCAGTGGGCTGATTACAGTAGGGATGTACCGGTACGTTTTGAAACCGCTTGGCTCAGTGCAGTATACTGTATATACCGCACATCCAATGGGCTGACCGATTAATCTGTCATAGGGACATTTTGTTTTGAGCCAGCTTGGCTCAGCACGGTATACTGTATGTACAGTATTACCACACATCCAGCCAGCTTGACCCAAACAAACTCAAGGTTCAAATTTATACCCCGCGTATAAGACGACCCCCAGTTTTTGGGGTATATTTTTAAGTATAAAAAGTAGTCTTATACGCCAGAAAATACTGTAATTACATCAGTTACATTAGTAATAATCATTTAATCTTTATTTGAAAAAAAGGTTAAAAACTGTTGTTGAATAAGCTAATTACATTTTATTTATAATGTATTCAATATTATTACTGTAATATTAATGCTAATTCAGCAAATTTAAAAGACACACATTATTGCAGCTTTGTATTTACAAATGCATTATTACATTTATTTATGTATGTATGTATGTTAAATATAGGCAGTGTAAATACCTGAATTTGACCTATTATCATCTTACAATCCCCTATACAGCAGAGCTTAGACTGCATGAGAGAAAAATAACAGAAGGAGCAGGTCAGTTGTGCTGCAGTGCTCAGAAGAAAAATGCTGATAGGAGTAGAGGGCAGTCTGACAGAGAGATGAGCTCCTCAGTCTGCTGATTTTTCTTTCACTGTAACATTCAGACAGACTGGGGTGTATGGCAGAGCTGTGTAAATCTTAGAGATGGATGGACAAAAACTTTTGGCAGGTGTGACAGTGCTAGGTCCTTCCAGTGTGTGAGTGTAGGCAGAAGAAATATGGGGTTCTCAAGAATGCAGCTTGAGTGACTCTGAAGTGTTGTGTCTGAGTGAAAAAGACTGAATTTCAGTTTGCTCTGGGTTTTTTTAATCCCACTTCAGCATCCGGAGCCAAAGGTTTTCGAAGAGTCTTAGGTGGGATTTATAGTCTTGAGAGTCTTGGGAGTTTAGAGAACTGAATGCATGGCTAAAGACACGGGGAAGGGAAGAATTAGGGTTTCTAGAGCACTGGGCTGACTTTTCATTGGGGTGCAAAAAGATGGTTTGAACCTAAAAGGAAGGGGGTCTGCTTGCTGGGGAGGAGGTTTATGGGAAGGCTGGAAGAGTATGTAAACTAGGATTAAGGGGGAGGATGATTTAGATTACAATGGGTCAGACGGGTCAGGCAGAGGTAAGTTCCTAATGGTAGGTGGAATGGGGGGAGGGCTATGGCAGGTGATAAGAAGGTTCCCATGTTATAAACAACCATTGGAAATGGTACTATTTTTACTGCATAAAAATGTGCAAAATACATGTGCAAAATGTGACAATGAATTGAAGTGTTTGTTCACCAATGCCAGAAGACTGCCAAGCAAAATAGGTGAGTTGGAAGCTTTGGTGCACGAACAGAACTATGATTTAATTGTTATTGCTGAATCTTGGCTTCATTCTTCACATGACTGGGCCATTAATATTCCTGGCTATGTTCTCTTTCAGAGAGATAGGGTAAAAAGGAAAGGTGGTGGTGTCTGTCTCTACACGAGAAGTGATCTCAAAGCGAAAGTAAAGGAGGACCTAGTTGATCCAGGGAATATGCTTCCTGGGGGATCAGGAGGGAATTTGCAAATTGCATCATTCTTAATTGAGGGTTTTTTGACTTCCTCTGGGTCAAGTGTGGATATTGGATAGTGTATTTGGATGTTTTCTATTTGTGTGTTTTTAGATTAACTGTGTAACTATACAACTGAAAATCCTTCAATCTTATTGGAGACCTGCAGGCTGTGTGAGTGTGCAGGTGTGTACACTCATTATCAGGGGTGGACTGACAACTCATGGGGCCCCTGGGCAATAAGGGATCATGGGGCCCCTGTGTCCTCGCCCATGCTCAAACCACACCCAAAAAAGCCTATGAAAGGTACCAGGAGCATCTCATGGGGCCCCCTACTTACCCTGGGCCTACGGGCAGTGCCCAAGTTCCCCAATGGTCAGTCTGCCCCTGCTCATTATAAGCAAGGGCCTGACCATAGTGCAGAGCTCCCTTTTGGAGACAAGTGTGTGTTCCTGTTAGGAGACAGATGTGTTCTACTGAAGAGAGAGCCCAAATAACCAGGAGAGACTGGTAAGACAGTCTGAGGGACCAGTTAAAAGAACAGTAGTGCTGATAAAGAGGGAGCCAGGTGGCTCAGCATTTTCTGTTATTTGTTTTGCTGGTGAAAATCTCTGCATGGGTTTGAAAATGTTCTATTTCAAACTTTTCTTTAAGTTTGTTCAATAAAAGTGGTCTGGCAAGCCTTAAAACTACAGTTCAGACTATTGTGGTTTTATTGCAAATGCTTCTGCTGAGTTCCCTAATATCACACAGATAAAGTGACACATATATATTTATTTGTGTATTTAGCTGTTTGTCTGGAGTTCTACTTTAATAACACAATGTATGCTATTAGCGCTTATGACATTTATGTTATACAAGTACTGTTTTTTTTTCGATTTAGTTAGTGATCTATTCAAATTTAATCAGAACCCAGTAATCCACATGTAATCCAGATGTGTCAGTAATTAAAAGGCTGAGCTGGCAAGCTTGATGAGCCTCTCTTTTAAAAGTATAAAATTCATGTGAGCCCTCCCTGCTTTCTTTCATAGAAAGAATGCAGTATGCTCACTCTCTTTACTTTCAAGTAGTCAACAAGCATGCATCTCACCCTTGCTTTCTCTCCCCTTTCAGCATAATCCACTGATTTCACCGTTTTCACATTAAGGTACCAGATCTGTGACTTTATATTCATTGTGAAGTCACTGAGTGAGGTGAGAATAAATTGATTGAAAGAATCAGATTTGCCTTCAAATCTATCCCTTTATATAAAAAAGAAAAAAAAACATTACTCTATAAGTGTGTCTCTAGAGAATGCCTGTGGAAAATGAATTTTTTTTTTTCCAAAAGCACATAATGTGAATTAATTGCAGTTTGCCTTGATTAGAGGGTTGACAGATGTGAGCTTGAACCATCTAGTGTTCAGACCCTCTTACATTGTGAATCTATTTTGCGTACTAAAAAGTCCATTATGCAGTGTTAGAACTGCATATTATCTAAGTGTATAAATGCCCATGGGAGTTCAATAGTCTAACTTGTCCTTACGTGTTTCCCAAGAGATTCCTATAATGGAAAGTGATGAGGTTTTGCTGAGCAGCAAGGTACAAAGTTACCAAGTACATGCAAGAAATGCTGGAAATGTTAACAGAAATGTCTGCTTGAATAGAGATTAAAATGAATGCCAAGTTGAATAAAAATACTGACACAGAAATTAAGACATTCATTATTTAACATGTTACAGGGTCACCCATTCCAGTGAACATAGCCTTTGCAAGGCCACACTGGTATTCTGGTAAAATGTCTTTCTTTTGTAATGTTTTTTTAAGGAATCAGATTAGTATGCAAACATCAAAGCTGATGTGTCATGGAGTTTGGAGGATCTACTCTGTCACCAAGGATGACTGATAACTATCAGGTGGGACAGACACTGAAGTGATGAGCGAAGCTCTCAAGAAAGTGGTCTGAGCAGGAATCAGATAACATCAGAGCATTCAATCAGAATTAGGGATAGGGTTAGGGCTCATAGCTACCATGAGTTCAAAGCAAATCCTGCAGGTTCAGGATCTACAACCCCTGCAAAGTTTTGTTGTACAGATTCACCTGGGAGAATTTTCATTGAGCCATAATACACTGTAGTGCCTTTGAACTATGGGCAGCAGACTTAGTTGGGCCATTAGGGGGCTTTAGGACAAGCCAGCCCCATCACTATAAAAGGAAGGGCACAGAGCAGCGATTGTGTTAGATAATTAGAAGCTGTTGTTGAGAAAGGATAGGGAAACCTGATAAAAATGCAAGAGATTAGCGTCAGTCAACTGTACTTTAATTCTGATTGCTAGCTATTTTAGCAGTCAACTCCTTTGCTGCCTTTTTTTGTTCTTATTATTGGTGGATTTTTGTCATTTGTTTTATTTTGTGGTTGATTTTAGCAGTCACTTTCATAGCAAACTCTTTTATTTTGCAATGTATTTATTTGAACTTAAACCCAAAAACAAAAATATATTAACATTTCAGCTTATCAATTCTTAGATGTGGTGGCTGCATTCATTTTCTTTTTTTAGGTTTTTTTCCTTTATTTTCACACGGTCCAGTCAGTAAGTCAAAGTAGCAGTTACAGGGTTGAGACAAACCATTTAACACTAATTAATGTACTTATAGTGGCCAGCTTTTATTCATTTATGTAAAACCTTTATCCCTAAAAAAGGGAAAAACAAGAATTTGCTCTAATTGCTTATAAAGTGTTAGCTGGAGTATAAATTAAATTTGTTAGTCAAGTCCATTTAAATCTGCTAGTCCAACTCTACTCTTCCCCCACACTGACAATCCTGCTGTAAAAGGTGTCTGTTTTACTACACCCCAAGACAGGAAGTATTTACTGACTGGATCACAAAGTAAAATAAAGGAAAAAAGCTTAAAAAAGGAAACAAATGCACTTACCACATTGAAGTATTGGTAAGTTCCAATATTTTACATTTTCATTTTTGGGTTTGATACCACTTTTACTTGCTTTTATTTGCTGCCAGTCTTCTGTTTTTCTGGCAGCATAAATACATGGGCAGATTCCCCTGGCAGATGACGTAGGCTCACCTGAGGTGCAGGGTCTGAGCACTAACCTGTCATCACCAGAGCTCTTAATACTTCATATGAGTTTCACTTCATGCTAATGCCAGGTTACAGACCTCAAGATTGCCCCCCCAAGGAAGTGAGTAAGCTGGGGTGCAGTAGCAGGTATAGCAGGTAGAGATCAAGCAGAAGTGATGTTGGTAAAGAAGCCAAAGGT
Organism: Staurois parvus; assembly: GCF_062004578.1. NCBI lineage: Eukaryota > Metazoa > Chordata > Amphibia > Anura > Ranidae > Staurois > Staurois parvus. The sequence continues at coordinate 902,683 of NW_028318225.1, forward strand.
CGGTAACAAGTGGTTGCTGGTTGGGATCAAGTGGAAATGTAGTTGAGGAACAAGCCAAAGGCCAGTTAACAAATGGTAGCAGGTGGATATTAAGTGGAAGCATCACTGAGGAACAAGCCAAAGGTCAGTACCATATGGTAATGAAGAAGCAAATGGCAGCAGGAGCATAAGGAGCATGATTTTGGCTGTAGAAGGGTACAATATTCTAGCAAACACAAAATGAAAAGGCATGGCTTAAATAGGAAGTTCATGGGAGAAGCAAGGAGTTCAAGGTTCACAAGAAACAAAATAAAAAGTATTTTCATCCAAAGGATCAGGCAGGGAGCTGTCTAGCATCTCAGGTGGTTCAACAAGAAAAGCTGTTGCTAGACACAGTGGACCATTCTCTTTATACTGTCCATTAGTTCTTTAGTTCACAGCAGGGCACTGCATCATTTGAAAAAATGAAACCACCTATACCGTACCTGGCAGAGGCCAAGTTAATGAGACTGCTTCTCTCTCACCTCCTGTTTAAAACCCCCTGGAATTGATGACATTGTGTAGCAGGATGAGGGGTGGCATGGATGTCTGTGGTAGGTCCTAGCATGGTGGGTGGTCAGATGAAAGTCTGGATGCTGCAGAGGCTCAGACTAGGTGGGACAACAGGAACTTGCAGAGTTCAAGACAAGCTAGAGTCAGCAATGATGGAGTTGAAGAGCTAATAATCAAAAGGTAGGAGTGGGGTCAGCAGCCAGGATGGGGTTGATATCTGATGAGCAGCAGTATCGAAACAGCATAAAGAAAATGACATCAGGACAAACAAGCCAAGGCCAACAACAAGAGATCAGGATTTAGCAAAGTCAATAGAAAAACCAGGTCAAATAAAAGATAGAAGGATGCAGGTTTGGTTATAAGTCACAGGAGGTCTCTCAGCAATTATCCTTAGTTATGTTGAGCTTTAAGTAGGCCTCTGGGTGTCATAAGCCAGTGCTGGACCTGCACGCTAGTTCACTCTAATGCACACGTGCAATACTAATTTGAGTGGGGCACTCACAGCCTTGATTTTTATTTACTGGTCCAAGTGCTGCACCATGCACACTTGCAGATCTTCAGGCACAGCCATGCACTCAATTTTCCTGACACCCATATATAAAATAAAAGTTAGACATATACCAATTAGAACTATTATCCCTAAAAAAACCTGTCTTGTTGCTGACCCATTATATACTTCTGCATCTATTTGTATTCTTGTAATAAAGCCCCAGCCTTAGCTTTTGTCTCTAGTAAATTTGGACCTGACCTTAGTAAGTTTAAATTGTCTTGCTGTGGGTTAGCTTACACTGCTGTATCATCTGTGGTCTCTTAAGTCCTAATTATAGCTTGACAGAAAGTGGCCAGTGGCATGACAGTTCTGAATGAGCATGAAAAAGGACAGCAACAGAGTGAACTTTTGGCCCGTCAAAACAGGTTCTTTACCATTTAATGAAATAGAAAGTCACTGCTAAAGTTACCTGAATTTTTTTTTTTTTGAAAACTAAATGAATCAGATTGGGGGGCTGCAGCTGTATGCAAGTCAAGATAATTGTAAAAGAAAAAAATGTCCAGGAACATCATACGGTTCTGTAACACTGCTTAAAGTGGAACTTTAGCCCGAAAATTAAGCTCTGATAGATCACTTCATGTTGGTCCTTTTTGAGGTATAGCTATGTAAAACATTACAAATAAGTGCCTATATTGATTAAAATCCAGTGATGAACTGTCTCACCCTGCTCTGCACATGGTCAGTTGTTCCATTTTCTTGGCACATTGCTGATAATCGGTGAGTCACTAGAGGCCGATCAGCTGAGAGCCTCAAGATTTACTGCTGGGGGGGGGGGGGAGCATCAGTAATAACACTGACTGTATCCATGGAAAACAAATTAGGGAGGGAGAAGAGAAAAGCAGGAGAGGTGACAGGACAAATTCTACTTCCAGGGAGACACAAAAGAGTTAAGCTTAGAAGGATAGTGCCTCATGTCCCTGATTATCTCTCCTTTCTCTCTTGGCAGTGGCATTAGCAGCTGTAAACCTGAGCTCTCTTACTGCATCTGCAGCCTTCCCCTCTAGCTGTGTCAGAACATACAATGAAGGTTAGAAATGCACACATTTTAATTATAGAAAATGACATATAGAGGGGGAGTTAATAAAACAGAACCACTCTGAATCTGTTGTGGTGGTGCATGGTAGCCAATCAGCTTCTAACTTCAGCTTGTTGAATAAAGCTTTGACAAAAAAACTATAAGCTGATTGGTCTCTATGCAGAGCTGCGCCAGATTTTGCACACTCTAGTTTTAGTAAATCCCTCTCATAGTTTTTGAGATTAAGGAGAGGGAGAGAGTTCTCAATAAGGAAGTGACTGCTCTGGGCTTCAAAAAAATGGGGGGCTCCAGTTAAAAGAAACAGGAACAATGCTGGAGGCAATTTACATCACACACTTTTTTTTACAACATAAATATTAATGTGGAAGTATGTTCCTTGCTAAGAGCATCTTTTTTTATTAACTTGTATTACTAAAGTTTCAATATAAAGTTTTAAGACATCACCCAAGCATGTTGATTAAAAGGTTCTTGTATTTTTGATGTTGCCCTCAAAGTAACATGGAAAGACCTTCTACAGCCTAGTACAGTATTTTTATTTTTTTTTTATTTGTTAAGTTTTATTGTCCAACAATTGTGAAAAAATCATTTTTCTAAGATATGAATAGAAAGCATTGCTTAAGAAATGACAAAGTTATTGCTGAATAAACAGGTCCATAGCAGAATTGTAAAAATTGCTCTGGTCCATAGGGTGTGAATAGGTGTGACAGGGGAAGCAGTTAAACAACAATAAAGTGTGTTTAATGCACAGTATTTAGGCACTTTTACCAAACCCAACCCTCCCCCTCCTCTGTTTGCTTAAACCTAACTGAAACTAAAAAACACATATGAAAAGTCAAGCAATTAAACAGCAACTAAAGTATTAGTAACACAAAAACAATCATCTCCTTGCCATCACTCTGTGATCTGTTTATAATCTGTTACAGTACAAAACAAAAAAAATACAACAGGGTTGGTTTACTAAAGGTCAATTAACGAATCACTTTGTAGGCAGGTGCAGTCTACCTTCTCCAATGCAGGTGGCGCTCAAAGCAGCATTGCAGAGGAAGAAGGAACAATTTTCCTCTATGGTTTCCTGGGTCACTGGGGAAGCTATCCAGTTGGATGCTTCCACCCCATGTGTCTCTGGTGGCCTTTGGGTCAGACAGAGGCTATTTAAAATCCTGACTGCTGGGCTTGACATGCATTTTATAAGTGGGTAGCAAAGGGACAGGTCACCAATCTGTCAGGGAAAGTGAATAGTGGTAGAGAAAGGTTTCAGATGACTAGGAACAGGATAGGTACACGTAATCTGTGCTGGAATCCTCCCATTTGGATGCAGACTGGCCAGACTGTATTCTGTTGACTGAGACAGACACTGTCAGAATGCTTGAGACGTGCTCTGTTCTACATTGCTGTTACAACTATTAGGGGCCCGATCAGGGGCCTTCAAGTAGAAACATAGCTGGGGGGGCAGGGGGGTACATATGTACCCGGGCGCCAAGGTTCAGGGGTGCCAAAATTAGGTCACAAGATCACTGCAGCGGCTGCAGCAGACGTGTCATCTGATACGTCTGCCATCCATAGTGAGTTATGAGAGGAGAGAGGAGCCGGGAGAGGAGCGGAGAGAGGAGGGCAGTGACCCGGGCATGTGCCGGAGGGGACGAGGGGAGAGACGAGCCGGAGGAGTAGTGCCATGGATGAAGGGGGGGGGGGCAATGTGATCGTGATGGGGGGTGTCTACAGGGACCATATGAAGCGGGGGGGGGGTGTCATGAGGTGGCCGTTCGACCCCGGGTGCAAAATATCCTAGCTACGTCTCTGCCTTCAAGCGAAGCTGTTTGCAAAGGTAAACTTTGACTTTAACACAATTTCTGTTCCTGCAATTGGACTCCGTATATTTACTGCCACCACACTGCACTGCACTCCCAGCAACTTTATAATGGAAGTTACAATTTGTAAGGGTAGTTTCCCTAGAGCTTAGTAAATAAGGTTCTGTTGACTTTCATCATATAATTACAGTATGCGCAAGGAATAATGTTGTTTTTAATTTTCCTTGTAGATAATTAGGTATTCTTTGCCACTTGAAATTTTACCAGATTCACTAAGCTCTGTTTACATAATGTTATAATACCAGAAGCCGGTACATAAGCCCACTGTTCACTGTATTCCTGGAGTTGGAGATATAGTCCACTCAGAAATCCATGTATAATTTTTTAAATGGGATAAAAAATTATTCCTCTATACATAGATGTCCAGCACTCCCAAATTATACTGAATAAACAATACACTTCTGGATTTTTATTGGGAAATGTGGTAATGACCTGGAATTAATAAAGGGCTGGTGTATATCTATACACAATCAAAAATTTTCCCTAAATGCCTATTGTTACTTTAGTGATCCTAATGATGTCATCCTATTTAGTAATTCAATATAAACCTTGCAAGCCATTACTGAATTTCAAAACTGATGAATAAGTATATTTGCCAAACAATCACTGGCAGAATAATTTGGTATTATCCTCAGAGCTCAGACAATCAAATCTGGCTATTACATAGAATAATTTACTAATCTAAAGAGACAAATATCCTGAGGAAGAACCTTCTTGTACCAGAATGCCAGAAGTTGGCTTAAGTGGCCTACCAACTTCTGTATGACCATAGGTAAATATCGGTTATCTAATCATAAACACTTGGAATAATTAGCTTACCTAAATATAGCTTTGTTATTTTTAGGAACATATATATATATATATATATATATATATATATATATATATATATATAAAATATATAAATAATATATATATACTGTATTTTTCGCTCCATAAGACGCACTTTTTTCCCCCCAAAAAGGGGGGGGAAATGTCAGTGCGTCTTATGGAGCGAATGTAAAGTGGCCGGTCCGGTATTTCTGTCGCCACCATGTCAGAATACCAGGCCAGCCGCTCAGCTCTTCTCTCCTGCAGGACCTTACCTGTTCCTCGCTCCTGCACTGCAGTCTTCCCGCGGCGGCTTCTGTGACAGCCGGGTGCCCACTGCGCATGCGCGAGAAGCGCCGCGCTTTGTGAATGGTTCGGTGTCTTCTGGGACACACGACAGTGGTCACCTGGCTGTCACAGAAGCCAGGTACTATGTCCGCAGTCTCTGGTCATTCCCTGTACTGTGCCCGCAGTCTCTGGTCATTCCCTGTACTGTGTCCGCAGTCTCTGGTCATTCACTGTACTGTGTCTGCAGTCTCTGGTCATCTCCTGTATTGTGTCCGCAGTCTCTGGTTATCCCCTGTACTGTGTCCGCAGTCTCTGGTCATCTCCTGTACTGTGCCCGCAGTCTCTGGTCATTCCCTGTACTGTGTCCGCAGTCTCTGGTCATCTCCTGTACTGTGTCCGCAGTCTCTGGTCATCTCCTGTACTGTGTCCACAGGCTCTGGTCATCTCCTGTACTGTGACCGCAGTCTCTGGTCATCTCCTGTACTGTGTCCACAGTCTCTGGTCATCTCCTGTACTGTGTCCGCAGACTCTGGTCATCTCCTGTACTGTGTCCGCAGTCTCTGGTCATCCCCTGTACTGAGTCCACAGGCTCTGGTCCTCTCCTGTACTGTGTCCGCAGTCTGTGGTTATCTCCTGTACTGTGTCCGCAGTCTCTGGTCATCTTCTGTACTGTGTCCGCAGTCTCTGGTCATCCCCTGTACTGTGTCTGCAGTCTCTGGCCATCTCCTGTACTGTGTCCGCAGTCTCTGGTCATCCCCTGTACTGTGTCCGCAGTCTCTGGTCATCCCCTGTCCTATGTTCGCAGTCTCTGGTCATCCCCTGTACTATGTCCGCAGTCTCTGGTCATCTCCTCTACTATGTCCGCAGTCTCTGGTCATCCCCTGTACTGTCTCCGTAGTCTCTGGTCATCTCCTGTACTGTGTCCGCAGTCTCTGGTCATCTCCTGTGCTGTGTCTGCAGTCTCTGGTCATCCCCTGTACTGTGTCTGCAGTCTCTGGTCATCTCCTGTACTGTGTCCGCAGTCTCTGGTCATCCCCTGTACTGTGTCTGCAGTCCATTGGTTCAGAATATTTTTTTTCTTGTTTTTCTCCTCTAAAACCTAGGTGCGTCTTATGGTCAGGTGCGTCCTATGGAGCGAAAAATACGGTATATATATATATTTGACTTGATTTTTTGTTTTAATAAATACTCTGCTTATTTTTTTTTTAGATGTAAACCCTTAACGAATGACATACATTTTGCTAAAGCATTGTGCATCGTAAACATTGCCATGATTTTTTTTCACTTAAATATTGTCTCCATCTATTTTTATGTGATTTATTGCACCTCAGCACATTTCCACACATACTCTGTCTTCTATAAATTGTGTGTCATTGCTCAGGGTAGGGTTCCTGATACAACTGTGAAACAAGCCTGCTCATTGAGTCTTGGCATACAGTAACTGCTTATAGTAATTATCATTTTACCACACTGCACTTGATAACCTATCTATATTTTATTCTATCTATTAAAAAGAAAAACATAAACTACTACACATTAGCACATGTGTAATGAACCACAACACTTTGAACCAGTTGGAAATGGCCCTTTATGTAGGGTACACCTATAACATGCAATTCACAAATTTAGGTTCAGAATGAGCTGTCTACATTCAAATAGTGCAACTCTAATTCTAATATTTAATATCTAATATTCTAATAGCTAACTAACTCTCTATAGCCCCTAAGAACATGGGGGAGGGGGAATATATCTTCTCTGTCATTAGTGTGTGTGTGTAAATTGTTATTGTCTGCAAACAAGATCTAAGCCAGCTATATTTACTACTATAGGACTTTTCCAGTGATAGAATGATGAACTATTTCTTTCAAATGTAATACTGTATGGCATTGCTGAGCATTATACAGAAACAAACAAACAGCAACTAAAAATAAATATTTCCTGATTGACTTTTTTGAGTTCTAGCCCCCTCCAGAAAATTGGTGGGGAGATCAGTGAGTGCTCTTCTTAATACTTCAGGAACAATTCTGTCAGGAAGAGAAAGGTCTTACAAACTGACTTCCTCTGTGGGACATGACACTAATGGTGTGGTTTTTTTAGTAGCCAAACCATTAGCCCCTGGGGTAGTGTTGAAATTTCAGGCATTGGCTGCTAGGAGCCTTGTCTGATGACCTAGTCCCTACAATTCTTCCTGAATTAATCCCAAAGGGAGCATCAATTTATCTCTTTGCTAGAATAGTATGGTGATCCCCAATCAGAACAAGAAGAGCTATAGTTGCCTAGAAGTGATAACAGTTTCCATTTATAACAAGAATTCATCCCTTATCCAGCATGAAAATTTTTTTTCTCTTTTGAGTCCAAGAAGAATTGGTTATTATTGTATGTGTCATTTTGTAGCCTCTTGAGTTACTAAATACATGCATATAGCTTACAAATACTATAGCCTTTTACATGAAGTTAACTTGCTGCATGCAATAAATATTGCTTTTAGTCACAGTAATGTGTTCTTCAGTCAGTATATATTAATCTGTATTCTAGACATGTGGAACTACTGTAAAATGAAAGCAAGCAAAAGGGCAATTTGTGACTTGTTTTTACATGTTGAAACAATATGTCATATAAAGTGCTCCAAAACTATAGGGACATTTCATAAACCTACTGCAGCGACAGCATTTACATAATACATTATTTACCATTTACATATCTGGTCAAGTGTCATTATTCATCTTTCATTTCACTTCACAAAGCACTAACCTTTTTAAATAGGTTAAACACTGAAGAAAGAGAGTAAGGTTGTAGAGCCTGACAGATGCATATCAGTCCTTTACACTGCCAACAGACTGATTATCAGGCAATCCTCTTCAAATGTAATCACTTTAAGCCATCCCTGTGAATTGCTAACTTTTTAATTCAGCTCACTGTCTTTCTACTAATCAGGAACAACATTAGTAATTACATTAGGTAGTCCTAGAATATGATGGAAGCAATATCAAAATAGACAGAACATGTGTGTATCTGCAAGAACACAACTGACATTACAATGAACAAAAAAAAAACAATGGTCAGTTAAAGGTATTAACAGTAATAAGTCTAAAAGACTCTATACACCTGACCCATAGAAATTAGTTAGAATCCAGGCAGGGGCGGACTGGCTATTTGGAAACTCGGGCACTGCCCGAGGGCCTGGGGTCAGTAGGGGGCCCCATGAGATGCCCCTGGTACCGTTTTCATGGGCTTTTTTGAGTTTGGGCAAGAACACAGGGGACCCATGATCCCCCATTGCCCGGGGGCCCCGTGAGTTGTCAGTCCGCCCCTGAATCCAGGTAATAATATAATAAGCCGAAATTACTTTGAGCAAGAAAAACACTTTACTAGCAGTCTTATTTTTTCTTTTTTCGTGGTCAAGATTGATAGCAGGAAGCAAACCATCAAAATCAGAAATCGGCTTTAGTTATAGTAGGCTGGTATAGTCAAAGTGCACCACTACTGGAGCACACTACTAATACAATTCACTGTTCTATATTACTGGACACACAGTTTTTGTAAAGCTGTTTCTGTGTCTAATTTAACCACCCTCTATCTTTTGTTAAAATGTATTCAATTTATTTTAATACTGGCAAGGCAATGAAATATATATACACCTTCCAACATCGCCATGCACAGACCTCATGATGAGAGAGAGAGAGAGAGAGAGAGAGGGGGGGGGGGAGAAAGTGAGTGTGTGATAGATAGAGATAGAGATAGAGAGAGAGAGAGAGGGGGAGAGAGAGAGAGAGAAAGTGCGTGTGTGATAGAGAAAAAGTGTGTGAGAGAGAGAGAGAGAGAGAGAGAGAGAGAGAGAGAGAGAGAGTGACAGAGAGAAAGCGAGAGAGAGAGAGAGAGAGACAGAGAGAGGGGGGGAGGGGGGAGAAAGTGTGACAGAGAGAAAGCGTGTGAGAGAGAGAGAGAGAGAAAGCGAGAGAGAGAGAAAGTGTGTGAGAGAGAGAGTGTGTGTGAGAGAGAGAGAACGTGTGAGAGAGAGAAAGTGTGACAGAGAGAAAGTGAGAGGGAGAGAGAGAGGGAGAGAGAAAGTGAGAGAGAGAGAGAACGTGTGTGTGAGAGAGAGAGAGCACACGAGAGAGAGAGAGTGTGACGGAGAGAAAGTGTGTGTGTGAGAGAGAAAGTGTGACAGAGAGAGAGAAAGTGTGTGAGAGAGAGAAAGTGAGAGAGAGAGAGAGAGAGAGAGAGAGAGAGCGTGAGAGAGAGAGAGTGTGAGAGAGAGAAAGTGGAAAGAGTGTGTGAGAGAGAGAGAGTGTGTGTACGTGAGAGAGAGAAAGTGGAAAGAGAGAGAGAGAGAGCATGTGCGTGAGAGAGAGAGAGAGTGAGAGTGAGAGAAAGTGTGTGTGCGTGAGCGAGAGAGAGGGAGAGAGCTAAAGTGTGTGTGTGAGAGAGAGAGATGAAGCGTGTGAGAGAGAGAGAGAGAGAGATAAAGTGTGTGTGTGTGTGTGCGAGAGAGAGAGATAAAGTGAGAGAGGGAGATAAAGTGTGTGTGTGCATGTGGGAGAGAGAGGGAGATAACAAGAAAGAGAGAGGGAGAGGGGTTAAAGTGTGTATGAGAGAGAGAGATAAAGTGCGAGAGAGATAACGAGAGAGAGAGAGAGCTAAGGTGAGAGAGGGGGGTAAAGCGTGTGTGTGTGAGAGAGAGAGATAAAATGTGTGTGTGTGAGAGATAAAATGTGAGAGAGATAACGAGAGAGAGCATGTGAGAGAGAGAGATAAAGTGTGTGTGCGAGAGAGAGAGAGCGAGAGAGAGGGGGGATAAAGTGTGTGTGTGAGTGAGAGAGAGAGGGCCAGTACTGTAAGCCAGTCAGGCTCTGTATCATTCCTGGTGCTGTAAATCTAACACATTATTGGGTTCTAGGAGTTTGTTTCTAAGTGGTGGAAGCAGAGACTTAGCTTTATTATTAATAAGATACCCTTTACTGCCCAATTAGCAGGCTGGTAGAAGTTATCTGACCAAGCAGTGATAGGATCAATTTCTGTCTGTAGCCCAACCTATCCTCGCTCATCTCTACCACCAGATCCGGCAGAAATAAAGCTCCAGACACCGAAGTGTAAAAGCAGTATTTCTAAAAGTTTAATACAAAGCAAGAGATGATATACAGAAACTCAACAGGCCTTGCTTAATCAGGATAACCAATGAAACATTACATTCTTATCAGTATTGATACGTGAGAAGCAGAGATTGCAATAGCAGAGGGGCACCATATAAGGTGCATTTACAAAGAAATGAAAGCAATTCCCGAGAAATAAAACTAAAGCTGATGCATATCTCTGGATGGAGGCATTATACAAAATGGATTCCAGTTAAAGATATATTTCCTTACAAGCAGTACTGTAGCAACAAAAAGTGAGTTTACTCTCTTGTCTGTGCAGTTTGGATGGCGTGCATGAATCCTTATGACATCACAAAATGACACTATGGAGATTCCCCCCCCCCCTCAAATTCATTCAGAAAATCACAACTGCAAATGCAAATATGGTTCTCAGGAACTGGCAGGTTATGTCTATCTCCCGTGGGCACATGCAACTCCACTCCTCTCGTGGCTCAAAGTATAAGTGAAGCCAACATCTATTCGGTATATGGACGGGCCTGCATCCAATCAGTGATGCTGAATGCTTAGCTATCTGTATAGTAATGTTGTCAGTCTGTTAAATTGGATGGAGGATGGCACGTAGAGAGGCAGGGGAGGGAGTAAAAGATGGGGGGGAATCGGTTTGTTTACTTAAATTTTTTTTAGGGTTTATTATTGTTGGTCCTGAGTGACCTTGATTGAGTCGGTTGCGCTCCCCCACTTTTTTTGTGCCTTGTGCTTTACTGTTGTACTTTGTATGTGCTTGTAAAACACAATAAAAAGAATTAAAAAATCTATAAGTGAACCCTCACCTTGTAAAACAACCCATTCAGTTTAAAATAGAAATGAAAGGCAAAATGTTTGGGTATATATAGAAAAAAAATCTAAATACCTTTTTGTTCTTTTATTATATGTGATCACATAGGTTCTGTTCTCAGCTGCATAAGGGGTTTATGGGGGGCAGCTGTACAATGATCTTCCCAGTAAATGGCTGTGCAAGAAGAAGAGGGGGGGGGGCATGTCAGCAGAAATCTTACCATTGGAGGACAGGCAGACTCAGGGGCGGACTGACCATTTGGAAACTCCTGCACTGCCGGAGGGCCCAGGGTCAGTAGAGGGCCCCATGAGATGCCCCTGGTACCTTTTTCATAGGCTTTTTTGAGTTTGGGTAAGGACACAGGGGCCCCATGATCCCCTATTGCCCGGGGGGCACCATGAGTTGTCAGTCCGCCCCTGGGCAGACTGTTCTCCCAGCACAGCCTAAAAATTGACCACAGTTTGAAAGATGTGCTCTCATGCCTAGTGTGGTCAGTTTTTAATAGGAAAGCAGGGGGACTGGCAGAAGCACTGGATATTTCAGATAAAGTAAGCAATGCAAAAAGAACATGGTACTTTTTAACACAAGTACATGGTACAACATGCACATACAGTATCAGGAAATGAAATGTTGGGGTGACATATTATTTAACCATTTAACCCCTTGACACCGATCGCACACAAACTAGCAGCCTCACAGAACTGGACTTTTTTCCGTGACGCCACTAAATTGTGTACCAGTCTTTCTGCTGGGAGTGGGCTGCACTTTTTAAATTAGTATCAGTGTTAATTAGTGCCAGGACATAAAAAAAATGCAAATTGTGCACTATTGTTTCTGGGCTGTACTACGGGTACAAACAACAACTAACATACACTTATGTGGTATCGCTGCGAGCGTCAGGAGCTGGAGAATTTATTTTGGGTTGTCCTTTGGTGGTAGATGATGGTAGTAACAGAAAAAATACAGCTACATTTAAAAAATTTGTTTTTTTGTTACTATTTTGGGCTAGTTTTCCTTTGGTAATAAATAAAAATCAGGAGATATCTATTACCATTTACCACCAAATGAAAGCCGAATTTGTTCTGAAAAAAAAAACAAGGTATAATCCACCTGGATGCACACAGTAGTTGTGATGATATGTTAAATTGCAAAAATTGTGCGTAGGCATTAAGATTTGTTTTACCCATAGGCATGAAGGGGTTAAACTTGAGCTACAACTCTGCCTTGATACGGCATGATCAGACATGTGCATGTATTATTTCAGTCTTTACTGCAATGTATTGTTAAATAGTATGCTTTTACTCACTGATTTGGTACTTCAGTGCATGTATGTTGGGGCAGGGAGTTCCAGTGGATGGGTGACACCCTGGAGAAGTCCTGGAGGCAGGCATGGGAGGAGGAGAGGAGTTATAATCCAATAACTGTCCAACAGAAATCACATTTGCACTGCATCCATCAGAACTATTTGCATATCTGCATAGGCAGATATCTCATAAAAAAACAATAGGTAATGATAAGCTAAGCCATCCTCATGAAATCTGTGCTCCACTGGGAAAGAGAATCTGCTGCCTACATTTATTGGCTGTGCATGGCAATCCTTATAAATGACCTTTTAATTAATTTTTTAGAGTGTTAGTACGAGTAATAAGTAAAGTTACAGTAAATCAATAAATAATTACAAAAATCTAAAGCTACATGTATGTATTCTATATCAATAAATAATGCATGCAAGCATAACCTTAATAAGAGCTGAGGCCACCATAAAAACTATATATAGAAAAAAGGTTTTCACACAACTTTCACTCAGGATTCACACATTGTCCCATTTAAAGTCATTAGAAAAATCAGTGAATCTTGCGTGAAAGCTGTGGAAAACTTAGACGAATATAGTTATAAATATACAAGTAAATGTAATTATATTAAATGTAAGTGTTGCTGGAATGAAAACATAATATTTGTTACAAATCTGAGTAGATCTTTAGTGTCATCAGTAGACTGTAGAAGCTTTTCACTAGGGTACAGATACTAGAATTGCCTAGCCTATACTAGAATTCCAGATGGTGTAAAAGGAAACAGTGAGGGTTCATGTACACGGGACGTTTGGAAAATTCTTCTGAATGATGGAAACTGACTACTGGAAAATGTAGGTTAAAAACGTCTGTTTAGCCACATTTGCATACCACGTTTAGGCGCGTTTATGAGCGTTTGCGTTTAGAAGCGTTTTTTAAGATAGCCTCAGGAGACCTTCCAAAATGCCCAGAATGCACTGAAAAACAGTAAAAAATTAACAATTTTAGACATTTTGAGAGAAATAGAGAGAGGAGAAGCAGAGAGAGCAGTATGTGTTGAGATAACCTGTCTTTTCTGGTTGTATTCACTATGGATCCCATCATGAGCATAATGCAGCACGTTCTACCATTTTTTCCTTCACGCAAAACCTGGAACTGATTGCGCTGGTGTACTGGGTCCATCTGAATATATGGAAAAACTTTGCATGCATTTCTGATGATGAAAAAAGGCTCTGGACAGCATCTGGATATGGAACAGTTAAAAACCGCTTCTAAACGCAAATGCTTAAAAAACACGGTTAGCTGCGTTTACACTCATTTACAAGCATTTGGCGTTTGAAACGCTGATAAAATCTACTTCTGAACGCAGGTTTGGTGCTTTAAAAAAAAAGGACTGTAAACTCGACTGCCTGTACACGACTATGTGTACATGGACACATAGGAAAACTTTAGGGAGAGTTCAGGGCTGCTAAAAAAACGTAGAAAATCTCCTGAACATGAGTTTATCAGCTGCAGTGAACATGAACCCTTAATGAGGTGAAGTTGTGGTCAGGAAATTCTAGATGTCAGTGCAGACATCATGCATCCATTGTCAAAAAATCAGGCAGAAGGTCAGGGCAAAAAGCAGAAAGAAAAAAGAAACTTAGAATCTTATCTTGACCTCCTCCCCTCCTCCAGAAAGCTCTCAGATTTCTTGAGAGGTGGAAGGGCTACAGAAGCCCTGACCTGATAGAGCCTCCTAGCCTGACTGAGGCAAACTCCTGCCTCACTCACAGGCTGACTCATCCCAGGCTGCTTTTAAGCCTCTGTCTAAAAAAAGAAAAAAACAAACAGCCTATCTGGCTAACCTGGAGGGCGTTACACACAGGAAGAAGGAAGTGAGTGTAATGCTAGTGTGAGTGTCTACCAAATAAAAACAGGTATGAGTCTGTAATGAAGTACAGTGGTACCTCAGTTTACTAATGCCTCGGTTAATGTAGCCTAGGTTAATGTAATTTTCGGTTTATGAATAAAAATCCATTGAAAATAATGCCTCGGTTTACAATTTTTTTACAAATGTTTTTCACAATACGAAGTGTATGTCGGTGCTGATTTTTAAATGCAATTGCCGGCTTTTTTTTTCTTCACTATAGCTCACAAGATTAGCTGTCACTTTCCCCGCAGTTATAGAAACTTTGTTTCTTTTAAGATACTAAAAGGAAAATATTTTTCTTTTAACTTGGGGAAATAAACTAAAAGAAAACTTTTTCTCTTTTAGCTGGGGGGAAAGTGACAGCTGAATTTCTGAGCTATAGTAAAGAAAAAAAACCCAGCACCATCATAAATAAAAAAACGGCGTGGGGTCCCCCCTCCCATCTATACCAAGCCCTTCGTGTCTGGTATGGATTTTGAGGGGAACTCCCACACCAAAATTTACAAAAATGGAGTGGGGATCCCCCCTCCCATGCATACCAGACCCTTATCTGATACCAGACCTGAAGTGGTTGGTATGGATGGTAAGGGGAACCCCACGCCGTTTTTAATAATTTTTTAATTGCCAGCAATTATTTTACATTCAGCTGTCGGTGGGGAACCCCGCTGATAGCTGAAACATTAACACATGGTTGTCACTACTAAAATACCACCTGACTTAATTAAATAACTCATGCAGTATTTTAGTAGTGTTTACTTTTTTCTGACCTCTGGAACGGATTAATTGGTTTTCAATGCATTCCTATGGGAAACTCATATTATTGGTACCTAATAATAAGGCTTCTGAAGACTTGTTTGTACTTGTTTATGTTTATGCTTATGCTTGTTTTCATTTTGCATTTTTTAAATTATGTGCTCAGCATCTAGGGAGGTGTGAAAAGAGTCTGCCATGTTTCATATGTAGCTAGGTCAAGAGCACATGGCTTTTCTCAGTAGCCATGCAAATTGTGTGTTTTCATGCATTCCTATTAAACTCAGTGAGCCTCTCAATAGACATTGATGGATAAAAAAAATTCACTTGAGCTATTTTTCATGATAGGGGCAGCATAGTGGCTAAATGGTTAGCACTTCTACCTGGCAGTACTAGGGTCGTTGGTTCAAATCCCAACCACAGCACTACCTGCTTGGAATTTGCATGTTCTCCCTGTGCCTGCGTGGGTTTTCTCCAAGTGCTCCAGTTTCCTCCCACACTCCAAAGACATGCTGGTAGGTTAATTGGATCCTGTTTAAACTGGTACTAGTATGTGTATATATTTTATATATATATATATATATATATATATATATATATATATATATATATAAAAATAAATAAAGTGTACAGTATGTGACCCAGATCTACTGAAAATAATGGGATGCCAGGTAACATGCCTTTCATGCAATACACATGTTACAGTGCATGAGTGTGAACAGAGCCCTGAACTTGAGGGCGCATGTGCGACCGTGCTTGATGGCGGACGCTCAGTGACAGAGCTCCGCTCATCCCCGGCACCTCCGGCTCTCCCAGTCCGCTCCACAAGCTGACCACTGCAAGCCACATAAGCCCAGCGCACACCCGGAGACGTAGCATGGGGAAGATCAGGTGCTGGAAGCCCCCCTCACCACCGCTGATGGACCCGCGGCCTTCCCCACTACAGCACTTCCTGTCTAGGCCGGCATCCCCGGCCTCTATTACTGCTCCCAGCCCACAAGGGAGCTCCAGGCACCCGGCGGCCGGGGGAGGGATCGATCAGCCCTCCACAGGGCCCCTCACAGTCCCATCCCAGGAGACTAGCCAGATGGAGGATTCCAGGCACCTACAGGTGGTAGGGGGGGCAGCAGACCACCCTTATTCAGAGCATCTCACAGCTTCAGCCACAGTCCCATCCTTGCAGCCAGTTTTTTTTCATCGATGATGTTTTATTCACTCTTTATACTGGTACAATTACTTTTTGTATTATTACCTAATGATGACTTTACGGTTACTATCCTATAATGTCAAAGGTCTTACCTCTATCCAAAAATGGTGGATGGCTTTGAAGGAATTTCAGTCCTCAGGAGCAGATGTTATTTTTGTTCAGGAGACCCATTTTAAATCGACTGGCTCTTTTCGTTTTGCCTCACGGTTTTTCTCCCAATCCTACTCGGCTTTTGATGCCACTGGGAAGGCTGGGGTAGTCATTTTGATATGGACACACTGATCCCTTCAGGTCGTTTCCTCCAGAGTCAACCCACGGGGTCATTTTATTCTTCTAGAATGTATGTTTGGAGGTTCGCCTCTTATTTTGTTAAATTTGTATGCCCCGAACGTGGGTCAATTGTAGTTCCTTCCCAAACACTCGTCAGATTAAATTCCCTTTCTACACCACACATGATCATTGGTGGCGACTTTAATTTAATTATGTCCCCCCATAAAGACAAGAAGGTCCTTTTTGAATCCACCCCCTCGAAGCAACAATGTTCCTCCTCAAGATCTTTTCGTAAGCGGATCAGGGAACATCATCTCTTTGATTGCTTGGCGGGTTAAACATCCCTTACACAAACAATTTACTTTCTATTCTTCTCCTCATCGCTTAGACCACTTTTTTGTCTCGACTCCTTTACTCCCTCTTTTGGTTTCTTCTGAAATCAATCCTATCACGTGGTCTGACCATGCTTCTCTGACTTTGAATCTTCTTTTCCCTGACTCCCTACAGAAGGCCTGTCACTGGCACCTCATTGAGACTTTTCTCACTACGACCCATGGGAGGCTCATAAGGCTGTCTTTCGGGGACTCTGTATCTCTATGAGCTCCTGTTTAAAAAAGTCCTCTACTGCTGCCGGGGCTTCCCTTATTCACCAATTATCTTTGGGTGAACGTTGTTTACTTGCAAAGCCGTCTATTACTGGGCTTCGGAGGGCAACTTCTCTCCATGACCAGGTTAAAGCCCTCGATTTGCGTAAATCTTCACAGTCCCTTCTTTGGAAACAGAAATTTTATGAATTCTCTAATAAACCACAGTGCATGCTCGTAAAGCAGCTCAAAGCACAATCTCCCTCAACGATGCCTGATCACCTACTCCAACCAGATGATGACTCTACCTACGACCCTCATGTAATGGCCTCAATCTTTGGAACATACTACAAGAACCTTTACAACAGCTTGACCCCAGATCTTCACCCCCCCCCCCCCGGCAAAAGACGTCTTTTGACCTTTTTTGACTCTCTATCCCTCCCGACGTTATCACCCCCTCACCTCTCAGCCCTTAATGCGGACATTTCACAATTATTCGAGACAATCAGATAACTCCCATCCCACAAATCTCCAGGGCCTGATGGACTACCCTATTCCTATTATAAAACCTTTATAGGCATTTTGGCTTCTCATCTTCTTTCCCTATTTCAGGATCTCTTAAACGGCGTCGGCCCCTAGGTGAAATTTTCCCGGGCATATATTTCTTTAATTCCCAAGCCTGATAAAGACCTTTCTACCCCGGCTAACTAAATTCCAACTATAAAATATTTACTAAGATCTTGGCCAACAGGTTGACCAGATTCATCTCCAAGCTCATAGATAGGGATCAGGTGGGCTTTGTGCCGGCTAGACATGCCGCGGACAACATCAGGAGGTCCGTTGACTTGATTGATTTGGTTAACCGATCCTCAACTCCTACTATATTACTGAGCTTAGATGCTCAGAAAGTTTTTGATCGCCTTAGCTGGCCCTATATGTTTATGGTCTTGGAGAAGTTTGGCTTCCGGAGTCCATTTGTGGCTGCCTTAAAAGTTTTTTATTCTTCACCTTCTTCTCAGGTCAGATTAGCATCGTTCCTCTCACCCTCCTTCCAAATGTCAAACGGTACACGGCAGGGTTGCCCGCTTTTCCCCCTACTGTTTATCCTTTGTCTGGAACCGCTGGCTATCGCCATTCGGTCCAACCCTGATATACGCGGGATAAATTCTCATGGGCATGAATACAAATTGTCCCTATTTGCAGACGATATCCTTCTTACATTAACGCACCCTCTTACTTCCCTACCAGTTCTCCATAACACTTTACAATTATTTGGGGCTCTGTCGGGATATAAAGTCAATGCATCCAAAACTGAAGCACTCCCTTTATACATCCCACCCGACGTATTGTCCTTTCTCCAATTGTTTTACCCATATCGTTGGTGTACTCACTCATTATAGTACTTGGGTACTAACCTCACTTCTTCATACCACTCTATATACTTCCCTCCATTATTCATTGCCATTTCCCTACCCATCTCTTTCCTTGGCCACATCAATGTGATAAAAATGAACATACTGCCCAAACTCTTATACCTATTTGCGACTCTTCCCATTCCTATCCCTATGTCTAAGTTACATTCCATTCAAAAATTCCTTTTACGCTTTATCTGGCATGATGAACAACATAAAATCACACGCACTGCACTTCTCTCCTTGTGTTCCATGGGAGGCCTAGGTGATCCGGATAACGTGACTTATTATTATGCTACCCACCTCAGATTCCTACTCTCTTGGTCCGCCCGACATCCTCCCAATATATGGTCTGAGATTGAATCCCTACAACTAACCCCAATTCACCCACGCTCCTTTCTCTGGTCTATGACGGTGGTGGATATCACTTCGTATCGACATCTCTTGCTTGGACCTATGCAATTCTCCCTGTCTATTTGGAAGAGATACAAGGTTAAATTTGCGCTGGCCTCTGACTATTCTCCTTTGACCAATATTCTTTTTAATCCCATCCTTCCGGACAGTCTGGCCATGTCCCATATGCTTCCCTGGGCTTCAGCCGAACTCTTCCAACTGCGCCATCTGATCCACCTGGTGACCCGGGCACTTAAACCCTTCTCTGCTATCCAGAAAAAAACCCATCTTCCTCCCCAGCATTTTTACATCTATTTGCAGATACGTCATTTCTTTTCTACCTTGTCACCTTCTTTGACTCTTGACAAGCCTGCTCCTTTTGAGCGTCTATGTATACAGGGCCCACATCAAAGGGGCATAATCTCCACTACCAGGGGCGGACTGACAACTCATGGGGCCCCTGTGTCCTTGCCCAAACTGAAAAAGCCTAAGAAAAAGGTACCAGGGACATCTCATGGGGCCCCCTACTGACCCTGGGCCCTCGGGCAGTGCCCGAGTTTCCAAACGGTCAGTCCGCCCCTGTCCATTACCTTTAAGCTCCTTATGGACGCCTACCCCTTGTTCAATGAAGCTCACCACTAAATGTGCAAATGGTCCCAATTTCTCAGCTGTGACATTGATTTGGTGCAGTGGAAAAAGATATGGGAAAACGCCTCTAGATCTTCCATATGTGTAGTCTATAAGGAAAATGTGTATAAAATCATGATGTTTTGGTACAGAACACCTGATATACTTCATGCCCGTAACCTGGGTGCTTCTCTGCCTGCTGGCAATGTGGGAGAGAATCTGGTTCTCTTTACCATATTTTTTGGGAATGTAGGTCTATCATTCCCTTTTGGGAGGATGTATGGTCCCTGCTATGTTCTATACTACGTACTGACCTTCCTTTGAACCCCTTTACTTTCTTTTGGGCCTTCCTTTCCCTGGCCTCCCCAAATTGTCCAGGAAACTCTCCATTCATGTTTTGACGGCGGCCAGGAGAAGCATCCTGATGTGTTGGCTCTCTTCCACACCCCCCTCACTGCCGACGTTATTTAAGATTATTACAGACATTAGACAAATGAAATACCTAACAGCTCTCCATGCCAGTTCTGTATCCATATTTGAAACTGTATGGAACCCGTGGGATGCCTATATCTCTGCTCAATGTGCTCAAATTGTACTGATTTGATTATTTTTCCATTTTTCATTGACATTGTATGTTTTTTTTTTGTTTCCTTACATGTTTTTATCATCGTTGAACCTCTTTCTTTTTTCTCAGTTTTTTTCTCAAAGTTTCATGTACATTTATACTTGTGAAATCTCAATAAAAATGTTAATTACAAAAAAAGCCCTAAACTTTCATAACTGAAAAAAGCTGGATTGTATGACTTGCCTGTCTGTGTTCTTTGCAGTATATCATTTACTCTAAATCAACAGGTGTCATTTATTTATGTTAACACACAATTTTTATCGTTGATTTAAATTTTTACCATGCTGACCTAACAGTGCCACCCAGTGGACCTGAAACAGCTAAACCTGTTGTAAATGGTGATAAACGTTATAGTGTTAACAGATACTCCATTGGTGTGCAGAAAAGAAAACTTTGTAAATTATATCCATATCAGATATGTATGCTTCAAAAATATGTCAAACATGTATGCACATCAGAAATTTTCACTTGCTTATCACTTGCTGCATGCTTGTTTTGTTGTTCTTATTTGATTTTGGGTAATATATTAGAGTCGCTGGGGATGTAAGATGAGGGAGATTAAAGTACCAGGCTAACAAACATGAAATACAATGCATATATACTGTAGTTCTTGCTCTGCTAAAATGTAAAATCTAATTTTGATTCGGCACAGAGTTGTCTACTATCCCTAGCAGTTTGTTTTGTTTTTTGCTTTTTTTTAGGCATTTGCATTACTAAATTAACTACATAAGCTAAGTGGTAGTTTTTCAATGCGTAAGTAAAGAAATTCATGCTGTTCAAGGCTTTTCACCAGTTCTTCAAAAAAGAAGGCAAAACACAATTCTAGTAACATACTTAGGGGTTTATTTACTAAACATGGAGAGTACACAAATTAGGCTCACTTCTGCTTAGAAGCCAATCAGCTTCCAGGTTTTATTGCCAAATCTTAATTCAACAAGCTGAGGTTAGAAGCTGATTGGATACAATGCACAGGTGCAGCAGATTCTGAGTGAACCAGCTTTAATAAATCTCCCCTTACTGTATATTGAATTGCTACAAACAGTCTTTGGTTGCAGTTAGGTACATGGTGTAATAACAACTGCAATATTTAGAAGTTGGATAAAAGGTTTAGCACAATAAAACCACTTTGTCACTACATTAATACATAGGTATATAAATATCAGACCAAAAAAAGGACAAATGAGCAGGAAAAATGGACAGAGGGACTTGCTTCTAAAAGAGAAACATGCCCTTTAAATAAGGGACAGTAGGAAGTAATGAAACAATGGACTGAATAAGGTGTTGAAGATGAGAATTACTATGGTGAAATTAGTTAAGAAACTTCAAAGTTAATACACCCCCTTACAATACAAGAGCTATATATCATGCCTTGTGCCTTGTGCAAAAGTAACAACTAGAGAGAATGTCAACACTTTCATTCTACACTTTCATTCTCATTGACTAGAGTGACCTTTTTACCATGAAAGAACCGTTGAAATAGTTTTAGATTATATCTACAATTTACGGTACATTAGTATCATCATGTAAGTTGTAGATATTATAATACAAATAAAATAAGAACATGAAATACCTAGCATATCTGCCACCCAGAGTAAATCATATTTAACATGCCCCTGCCATATGCAGCAAAGGTATTTTCAGTAATAATTATGAAATAAAACAGAAGATAATCATGGGCAGAATATAAACACAAGCTTTGAAGATTGTAGTATCCCTTTACATTGTTGATCAGTGGTAGAAAGGCCCCTTTCAGTTAGTAGTCAATGAAAGAAATGGGGGTTCATGGGAGAATTAATTTTATGTTGGTTGTCAGTTGGATTGGATGGTTCATGGGAGAATGCCCCCTTTATAATGGTGGTCAATCATGTGAGATGCAAGAGGAGAGGTTCCTTTTGATGTGCTGAGCAACATTGGTGCCAGAACTAAGCTATCACCATCAGGTGGGAGATCACTGTAAGCAAAATTGTAAATCTCACAATCTGTGTACATTTAAAAAAAAAACCTAGTGCAACCAAAAACAAAATGTATATGTTCCCCCCAAAAATGGAATACAATTCCTTATCATCTTGTGTTAAAATGATGCTGCTGACAAGTAATTTTAGATGACAGGCATCTCTATTGTGTTCTTTTGATACAACTTTGGAATACAAGTTCAGTTGGCTACAATTTAGAATCGGGTCTGCCAGTGCAATATTTCACAAAAGAATAAAAGTAATTAAAGTTAAACATTTCTAAATATTACCTACCTCAAATTTTTAAAGCCATTTTACTTTTTATCGTTTTCCTTCGGTATGTAATATTTAAATTATTTTTGAAAAGTCGTAAAATTATTTTTTTGTTTGATTGAAAATCAACTTCCTGCCCTTTCAGTACAATGTTCTATGCAGGCATAGGTGAGTATTGATCACGCACCTCATCACAAGTGCTATTACACAGACTTGTAGTGTTAAGAAGGGTTGTGCATAGACAGTGGCTTTTTAGACTGCACATTTATATTTAGGCTCATCAGCTACTTCAGGAAATTAAAGGTAATGATGTGGAAAATAGTGGGTTGTTAGCATCTGTCTGAATGAAAATCTGTATTCCAGTATAAAAGTGCCTGTGAAAAAACAATTCCAATGGACAGTACAGAAATAAAACACAATAAAGTTAATCTGATATAACAATGAACAGCAAAAAGTTACTCTACTCCTGAATTAGTTAAATGTATAGTAGCTGATGGCACAAACATAACGAAGTATGGAATGTGCAAAAACCTCAACCTTAAGTAAAAATTACAATATTTTGTGAACAAAATTTAAACCATACTTGCCTTACCAGGCAAATGAGGAGTGAAGGTATTAATATGCACGACAAGATGCTTGGCACAATACATTCCACATTAAACTTCATTGGCTGCACCATCGAGATTGCAACCTATATACAGTTGCAAGAAAAAGTATGTGAACCCCTTGGGATTACGTGGAGTTTTGCATGAATTGGGCATAAAATGTGCTCTGAACGTCATCTAAGTCACAACAATAGAAGAACACAGTCTGCTGAACATAATACTACACAAACATTAGATGTTGCCATGGTTTAATTGCACATAACATGTAAACATTCACAGTGCAGGGAGGAAAAAGTATGTGAGGCCCTAGCTTAATGACTTCTCCCAGAGCTAATTGGAGCCAGGAGTGAGCCAACCTTGACTCCAATCAGTGTGATGATATTGAATGTGTTGCTGACAGCTGTCCTGCCCTTAAAAAACACACACCTGTTTTGGGTTTACTGGTTTCAAGAAGCACTGTCTGATGTGAACCATGCCTCGCAGAAAAGAGCTCTCAGAAGACCTACGATCAAGAATTGTTGACTTGCATGAAGCTGGAAAGGGTTACAAAAGTATCTCCAAAAGCCTTGATGTTCATGTGTCCACGGTAAGACAGACTGTCTACAAATGGAGAAAGTTTAGCACTGTTGCTACTCTCCCTATGCGTGGTCGTCCTGTAAAAATGACTGCAAGAGCACAGCGCAGAATGCTGCATGAGGTAAAGAAGAATCCCAGAGTGTCAGCTAAAGACCTACAGAAATCTCTGGCACATGCTAACATTTTTGTTGACACATCTACAATAAGGAAAACATTAAACAAGAATGGAGTACATGGGAGGACACCACGGAGGAAGCCATTGCTGTCCAAAAAGAATATTGCAGCACGTTTGAAGTTTGCAAAAGAGCACCTGGATGTTCCACAGCACTACTGGCAAAATATACTGTGGACAGATGAAACCAAAATTGTGTTGTTTGGGAAGAACACACAACACTATGTGTGGAGAAAAAAAGGCACAGCACACAAACATCAAAACCTCATCCCCACTGTAAAACATGGCGGAGGGAGCATCATGGTTTGGGGCTGCTTTGCTGCCTCAGGGCCTGGAAGGATTGTTGTCATTGATGGGAAAATGAATTCCAGAGTTTATCAAGACATTTTCCAGGAAAACATAGGACCATCTGTCCGCCAACTGAAGCTCCGCAGAGGATGGGTGATGCAACAGGACAATGACCCAAAGCATACAAGTAATTCAACAAAACAATGGCTGCAACAGCACAGAATACGCCTTCTGGCGTGGCCCAGTCAGAGTCCTGACCTCAACCCGATTGAAATGCTGTGGCATGACCTTTAGAGAGCGATTCACACCAGACATCCCAAGAATATTGCTACACTGAAACAGTTTTGTGAAGAGGAGTGGTCTAAAATTACTCCAGATCGTTGTGCAGGTGTGATCTGCAACTACAGGAAATGTTTGGTTGAGGTTATTGCTGCCAAAGGAGGGTCGAGTTATTAAGTCCAAGTTATTAAGTTCACATACTTTTTCCTCCCTGCACTGTGAATGTTTACATGTTATGTGCAATTAAACCATGGCAACATCTAATGTTTGTGTACTATTATGTTCAGCAGACTGTGTTCTTCTATTGTTGTGACTTATATGACGTTCAGTGCACATTTTATGCCCAATTCATGCAAAACTCCACGTAATCCCAAGGGGTTCACATACTTTTTCTTGCAACTGTAGATGATTGTATGACAAAAAAAAGGATAAAGTCCTCAACTGGTTGAAAACTAACTGACACAAGTGGTCTAAGATTTTTTGACCCGTTTGAACATCAGGCTTTGATTTTTCATGCTTCTCATGTAGGAAGGTTTACCACTCTATTATACCTAGCTTAAATATTACACAAATGATCACATGGAGAACAAAACTGACTAAGACAGAACTAATTGCAACTGTGTTGTCTATAAAGAAATGCACTAACACTATTATGAAAACAAACTGTGTAGTCTGAGCATTAACCACTTCAAGTGACAAGTGTGTCATTCTTACAGCAGTTATGCTACCTGGAAAAAACATATCACCTAGCTTTCAGTACTTTTGACAACATTTTCATTCACTCTCATTTGGCCTTAAAGCACTCATGCCAGTCATACAACTCAAAACATGTAGCGCTCCAAAGCAAGGGCAAGATTGAATATATACTGGCCTACTGTTGGAAACTACAAGGTGTGTCAAAAAAGGCAGCAAGAGAAAGGTTTTTTTCACACAACATAACGAATGAATTAGTGTGGCAAAGACTAGCAATGAATATCTCTTCATTTGAAAGATGTACTTGCTTGCTGATTATTCTCCACCTAGTGAAGGTGTGGGAAATTTCTGGCTGACTGCAGGCTAGTGACTTGGCACTTTTTTGTGTCCTCCAGGCCCATGAGATGCTCTATGGCATGGAAGTGCTTTACCTTATCAAAAAGGCAAATACTATAACTCACCATAGCTGCTGAACTTGGTGTTTGTAGTAGTAGTTTGCATTTGGCTACACAAAGTTCAGGGAGCACTCTAAATCACTGCAGAACAACCTTGATAAATAATGGTGGCTAATCTTTATTGAGTCTGGATGTGTTATCTTAAATGCCTCAAAGGATATATTAATAAACAGTGACTGCACCAAAAGTTATGGTGTTTGGTTACCAAATAGTGGTTCTATTGGATACATATTTCTGTGTCTTGTTTAGATACATCATGATGGATGACTGGCGAGGAAGGTCAAAATATTTAAACAAATACAGTATAGGAAACTCATACATAATAACACTACTTTCGCCATAGCAGTTCATCTTTTTTTAAATTTTTGAGCTAAAGGTTCGAATAGAATTTTGATATCCAACACTTTCAGGTGTGTTGAGTGCCTGTATCTCCCTGCTGCATGGTATGGCTGCCTTTACCCAAGAGCCACATACCTAATTTTTCACAATATGGTAAAAAGCACATAAGAAGCAAATCAAGGTTACATTCATACACTTTCATATACAGTCCTTTCATTCATACATGCACATACTAATACTTACTTAAAATTACTTTTGCTCAAAAAAGCTGGCATAAAAAATAAGTACCTCCAAAAAAGCAAGTAAATATATTTCTTTCTGCAAGACCATTCCAGTAGATCCCTGGCTGAAATATCTTCTAAAATCTGTGCTTCGAGAAGTGTCAATCTGGTATCATGCTTTGCTCAGTGGTTTTTTATTTCTCCAATCCCAAACATCACTACAGGATACATTAGATTGGATCAAGAATGCTGTGGAAGGTAGGAGTGTACAGAGGGGCATGTGGGACTGCTGGAGACCTGGGCTGCTGCACTCTCTACGTGAAAGTAGCAGTCTGACGTTCCAATGTGCTGCCAGCACAGGGTATTGTAACCCATATTTCAGCAATTACCAACTAAAAAACCTAAAGCAGCAGCATAGTGATTGCTAAATATGCACCCTGACTGCATTGCAGGAATAAATAAGGAACATTCAATTGGGCACCCTTTGAGGACCAAGGGACGTATTTGTCCCATGTTTGTAATTGCGTGTATCATCTGATTAAGAACTTAAAACTCTTTTTTTTTTGGTTTGAGTCAAAATATTAGTTCTTATTAACAAACAACAAATGGATCTAGCTTTTTGCCAATTATTTCATGAAATGGCTTAATTACAGCAACTGAAGTGTACAAACTTTAAAAACA
Source organism: Staurois parvus (assembly GCF_062004578.1). Taxonomy (NCBI): domain Eukaryota; kingdom Metazoa; phylum Chordata; class Amphibia; order Anura; family Ranidae; genus Staurois; species Staurois parvus. Next base: position 929,297 of record NW_028318225.1, read on the forward strand.
AAAAAAATTTATTCTTTTGGCGTTCCAAAACCTTACGGTCCTCAAAGGGTTAGACAACAGAGTCTCTTTAACAGGGCACTGAGATGGAAGTCAATAAGATACCACCTTTCATATATTTGGAGCTGTCAGAACAGTGAGAGAGATGATTTGCATTTGCTGTGGGTGGGCCTCTATGATTAAGCCTCACATTGGGGGAAATGCTTTCCCCACAGGTGGAGATCATTGTGAAGCCTTTCTAATACAGTTGTTACCAGTGGTGTTTTTAGGACTGAGCCTGACAAGCCTTTAGTAAGCCTAACTAGCACATGGCAGCAGGAATTGAGCCAGCCAATATACTGGGGCCAATATACTAGAGCAGTACAGTTTTGTTTTCAGAGGATTAAATGCTGTGGGTAGGTTACTAAATTGTACACAATGCTCTTGTACATCTGAAGCAATGAAAACGTAAGGGTTAATTATGCAGAAGGCACAGAGCTGTGATTAATGGTGCATGGTTGTGGCACTGCATGATCATTTGTGGCTTCCTGTAACTGTCTGTTACCCCATTTCATTGTTTTACAAATAGCTAAAGATCCTGGGTTCCTCTGTAAACAATCACAGGTTATACACTGTTTGAAAAAAGAATGAACAAATATAATTTGTGTAGCTGAACTCTTGTGTTTTAAGCAATAATTTAAACAAACTATACATATTAACATCTTTTTCTACTTACCTGTTAGTAATACTATGAGTTAACTCTTGTTGTTCTTTCTGATCGTTGTCAAAATTTACTTTTTACGTAATTTTGTTATTATTACTATTTCATCTGCATATCCATAATGTTAATAGGCGGATAACTGCCCAACTTCATTACACTTTAAATAGTGTTTTAAAAGTCATTTAAATGGTAATGTCCTCAGAAAAATAGTCTGCGCCACCATGTTAAGGATGACCTCTTTTGAATCCTGTTACAAAGCACTTGATGATATTGGCCACGTGCCAAAAGATTAATTGAAGGCCACCCGTGATTTTCTAACGATTAGTGACATTGTGCATACATTTTGTAATTACCATTAATAAATTGCTCCCATAAATTTTAACAGGTTGCTGGACGAGAATCTGGCAAAATATAAAAATCAATCATGTACATTACAGAGATCCAACATTTTTTTCTCAGCAGCCTCATTTTATTATGCTAATAATTCTGCTTCCTGTGATGATCTCGATGAATTGTTTTAGGATCCTGTAAAAAAGAAAATGGAGACATTAATCATACTGTATCTGTGTACTTTCTCAAGATAATGCAATGCAGTCCATCTGGTCTCTCCTTAACAGTGACCAATTTTTCCATTTACCCTTTCATTCTATTTCCTGGCAGGTGAGAAATGATTTAACTGGTGAACTGGAAGGTGCAGATATCCAAATTGCAGACACTGAAAGTTTCTCCAATGATCCATGCATCAGTGTAAAAAAGCTTAAGGTATGTACAGAAAAGCATTACTGTATATATATAAACCTAAGAAAGAAAACATAATATGTGATACACCTTACCAGTCCATGGATGTGGTGGCCACATTAGATTTCTTTTTATTTTCCTTTCTTTTCACCTTGTAATATATTTCATGTCTTAGAGTTACAACTGTCACTTACTGTATTATGTAGGTGAAGAAAGAGTGTTGCCACCCTAGGCCTATAGAACACCTCACACGCCCCCTCTTCTTTAACCAATTGTCTTCCAGAGGATTTACCCCCCTTCCTGACCAGTCCATTTTTTGCGATACGTTGCTGCATTACTTTAACAATTGCGCGGTCATGCAACGCTGCACTTAAATGAAATTTATGTCTTTTTTTCCCTCACAAATAGAGCTTTCTTTTGGTGGTATTTGATCATTTCTGATTTTTTTTATTTTTTTACGATATAAACCAAAAAAACAATTTTGAAAAAAATAAAAAATTTTTTACATTTTGCTATAAAACATATCCAGTAAAAAATAAAAAAAATCAAATTCCATCGTAAGTTTAGGCCAAAATGTATTATACTACATGTCTTTGCTAAAAAAATGTAAATTAATTGGTTTACGTGAAAGTTATAGCGTCTACAAATGGCAGTACATATACTGGAATTTTTTTTTTTTTTTTATACTAGTAATGGCAGCGATCAGCTACTTTTAGTGGGACTGCGGCGAGCATTCTGACACTGGATGGGAACTGACTAGCTGCCACTGACATCCCAATGACACTAATACAGTGGTCAGAGATAATAAAAAGCACTGACACTGTACTAATGACACTGGGCAGAAAGGGGTTAACATCTGGGGCGATCAAAGGGTTAATTGTGTGCTGTGTGCTGTTTTACTAGAGAAACATGCTGCTTTGTATCGCTCTGCTATGCAGAGCGATACAAAGCAGCATGTCAGTGCTGATAGGAGAGAGATATGTGTTGATTACACACAGACCTCTCCCCTTTCACTGTTCCTTGGTGATTGCTGGGTGCTGGCAGGGAATCTACGGGACCCAGTGATCGACAGCTGTAGGCGCCAATTGCGGCATGGGTAGGGTGGCACATGCATGCACCCCCGACCCAGAAATGCGAAATCACGTATATATATATACACGATTTTGCACAACCCTGTAGCAGTAGTTCTGCTATAGGGAGGCAGGGAACCTGTTAATAGGGAAGATGTTCTACAGTTCTAACACACTTCCTGATGATATTGCATGAGATAATACTGCAGAGTACACATGACAGCACTGAATACCTGGCAGGATCAACAATTTTTATGTTTTCATGTATTAAACACATATAGCAAAACATTTCAACAGATCAAAAGGGAACAAAATAAGAGAAGTTCATTGTTAGAGTTTACACACACTTTAAATTGGGCAATGTGTTCATAAAATTATGTTGCCGACCGCTCCCAGTACATATAGTGCAGGCAGACGTATGCCACAGGCTAAATGATGTACCTGTAATTTGCTTTGTGTCCTCAGGAAAATTGTCCTTACTTTGATCTGCCAGGGGGATCACAATGGGATCACAATGTCAACAAAACTGTTATGAATTAATTCCATTCATAACAGCTGCTTTTCCTAAAGTGGACTGTGATTGGCCCACAGCTATCACATGGTACATGGGCCAATCACAGCACCCTGTATCATGTGATAGCTGTGGGCCATTCATAGATCACAGTAGTAAAATCACAGCTTTTATGAATGTAACCCAGCCTTGACAATTCAAAACTTTGCTGTTATAGTGAATTTCACTGTAACAGCAAATCAAAGTGTGAAAATAAAAATCCCTTATCACCCTGTTACTATGGTGACACTGAACTACTCTGATGAAAGTATGAAAACAAACTGTAAAAAAAAAAAAAAGAAACAATGTTTAACCACATGCTTGCCAGGCACTTAAACCCACTTCCGGCCCAGGCCAATTTTCAGCTTTCAGTGCTCTCACACTTTGAATGACAATTACTCAGTCATGCAACACTGTACACATATAACATTTTCATCTTTTTCCACACAAATAGAGCTTTCTTTTGGTGGTATTTAATCACCACTGTTTTTTTTATTTTTTGCACTATAAAGACCGGATATTTTGAAAAAAAAATGTGTTTTTCTTAGTTTCTGTTATGAAATGGTGGGCACTGATGAGCACAGATGGACACTCACTGGTGGGCACTGATGAGCAAAGATGAGCACTGATGGGCACCGATGAGCACAGATGGGCACTGATGGGTAACGATGAGCACTAATATGCACTCACTGGCGGGCACTGATAAGCACAGATGGGTACTGATGAGCATAGATAGGGCACTCATGAGCACAGTCAGTGCAGTGCTGAGCACTCGGTATTGGTGTGAGGAAAGGAGAGAAAACCCAGGCATGACCCTGCTGTGTTTACATTTGTGATCGTTCTGTCCAATGACAAGCAATCACAAATGTAAGCAGCCACTGTAATTGGCCATTCACCCCCCTCTTTGTGATGTGCTGTGTTCTCGATGCGCGCTGCCAGGGGCACGCAGGAAGCACGAACACGGGAGGACGTCATATGACGCCCTCCCAGAAGAATAAATTGGAAAATTTAATTAAAATTTTTTTTTTCATAATGTCACCAGTTAGTGTCCCTGATCACCACCACACCAGTCATACAATGCTGCTGTGCTGCACTGGTGACAGTTTGTAAAAAAAAAATCTTCATTTTCCAAAAAATTGTGACAAATAATTATGACTTTAAAAAACTCACCATGCCTTTTACTAAACACCTCAGACTGTCTGGTTTCCAAAAAGAGTTAATTTGGGTGGTAATTGTACTGGTCTGGCATTTTATTTCCTCAAGAAATAAAATAAGTCATCAGTACATTAGAACTGATAAATTTTCAAAGATATATAGTATACCATAGTTTGTAGACACTATAACTTTTACATAAACCAATTAATATACACTTATTGTGATTTTGTTTTACCAAAGATGTATAGCAGAATATATTTTGGTCTAAATTCATGAAGAAATTAGATTTTTTGATTTTTTTTTATTGGATATGTTTTATAACCGAAAGTAGAAAATTGACAGTCTTTTTTTCGTTTATATAATAAAAAAATAAAAAAAACCCAGTGATGATCAAATACCACCAAAAGAAAGCTGTATTTGTGTGAAAAAAAAATTATATAAATTTCATTTATGTACAGTGTTGTGTGACCGTGTCAGTTAAAGTAGCACTGTTACGAATAGGAAAAAATGGCTTGGTCATGAAGGAGGTAAAACCTTCCAGAGCTTGAATTGTTAAACCTGCCATGTGAGAGTTACCAGAGCTGCCATTGCTGACCTCCTTCTGAAAATATATAATTTTATAATGATCCACTAGTATTTTGTGAGTCACTGACCTGCAAAAAGTATGCAGATCAGAAATGTTGAAGAGGATCAGAGGTCTTTGACTGAAGGACCTGATTTTTCAAAAGAAGAGGTTTGCAGTGAAAATCTCTAGAGATGAGCGAATCGAACCAGGCGAACCGGAATTCGATACGAATTTCAGGAAAAATTCGATTTGCGTCGAATCCGAATATTTGCCTACTTCGGGTGCGCGAATCGGATTTTTCCCGATCAGCCGGCAAAAGTGTCCCTGCAGAGAGCTCCGCTATTTCTGACAGTTCTCTGACAGAAGGAACACATGTACAGCGGTTGAAACATTGTATCTATTTGTTTCCATTTAGGATACAGATGTTTTTATTCGGAAACAGATGTTTCAACCGCTGTACACGTGAAGGAGCTGTCAGAGAACTGTCAGAAATAGAGGAACTCTGCAGATACACTTTTTGCCGGTTTGGAATTCTTATTTTCATCCTACTTCTTCTTCTTCTTCATCCTCATCCTCATCCTCAGAAGAAGAAGAAGAGGATGAGGATGAAGAAGAAGAAGAAGAAGAAGAAGTAGGATGAAAATAAGAATAATTCCAAGCCGGCAAAAAGTGTATCTGCAGAGCTCCTCTAAGTGTATCTGCAGAATAGAGGAGCTCTGCAGATACACTTTTTGCCGGCTTGGAATTATTCTTATTTTCATCCTACTTCTTCTTCTTCTTCCTCTTCATCCTCATCCTCTTCTTCTTCTTCTGAGGATGAGGATGAAGAAGAAGAAAAAGAAGAAGAAGAAGAAGTAGGATGAAAATAAGAATAATTCCAAGCCGGCAAAAAGTGTATCTGCAGAGCTCCTCTATTCTGCAGATACACTTAGAGGAGCTCTGCAGATACACTTTTTGCCGGCTTGGAATTATTCTTATTTTCATCCTACTTCTTCTTCTTCTTCTTCATCCTCATCCTCAGAAGAAGAAGAAGAGGATGAGGATGAAGAAGAAGAAGTAGGATGAAAATAAGAATAATTCCAAGCCGGCAAAAAGTGTATCTGCAGAGCTCCTCTAAGTGTATCTGCAGAATAGAGGAGCTCTGCAGATACACTTTTTGCCGGCTTGGAATTATTCTTATTTTCATCCTACTTCTTCTTCTTCTTCTTCCTCTTCATCCTCATCCTCTTCTTCTGAGGATGAGGATGAAGAAGAAGAAGAAGTAGGATGACAATAAGAATAATTCCAAGCCGGCAAAAAGTGTATCTGCAGAGCTCCTCTATTCTGCAGATACACTTAGAGGAGCTCTGCAGATACACTTTTTGCCGGCTTGGAATTATTCTTATTTTCATCCTACTTCTTCTTCTTCTTCTTCATCCTCATCCTCATCCTCAGAAGAAGAAGAGGATGAGGATGAAGAAGAAGAAGAAGAAGAAGAAGTAGGATGAAAATAAGAATAATTCCAAGCCGGCAAAAAGTGTATCTGCAGAGCTCCTCTAAGTGTATCTGCAGAATAGAGGAGCTCTGCAGATACACTTTTTGCCAGCTTGGAATTAGTCTTATTTTCATCCTACTTCTTCTTCTTCTTCCTCTTCATCCTCATCCTCTTCTTCTTCTTCTGAGGATGAGGATGAAGAAGAAGAAGAAGTAGGATGAAAATAAGAATAATTCCAAGCCGGCAAAAAGTGTATCTGCAGAGCTCCTCTATTCTGCAGATACACTTTGAGGAGCTCTGCAGATACACTTTTTGCCGGCTTGGAATTAATCTTATTTTCATCCTACTTCTTCTTCTTCTTCATCCTCATCCTCATCCTCAGAAGAAAAAGAAGAGGATGAGGATGAGGATGAAGAAGAAGAAGAAGAAGAAGTAGGATGAAAATAAGAATAAATCCAAGACGGCAAAAAGTGTATCTGCAGAGCTCCGCTAAGTGTATCTGCAGAGCTCTGCTATTTCCGACAGTTCTGTGACATTCACTCCATACAGCGGTTGAAACATTGTATCTATTTGTTTCCATAAATGGATCCATTTATGGAAACAAATAGATACAATGTTTCAACCGCTGTATGGAGTGAATGTCACAGAACTGTCAGAAATAGGCTATTTCTGACAGTTCTGGGACATTCCCTCCATACAGCGGTTGAAACCGCTGTATGGAGTGAATGTCACAGAACTGTCAGAAATAGGCTATTTCTGACAGTTCTGCGACATTCCCTCCATACAGCGGTTGAAACCGCTGTATGGAGTGAATGTCACAGAACTGTCAGAAATAGCCTATTTCTGACAGTTTTGGGACATTCACTCCATACAGCGGTTGAAACATTGTATCTATTTGTTTCCATAAATGGATCCATTTATGGAAACAAATAGATACAATGTTTCAACCGCTGTATGGAGTGAATGTCACAGAACTGTCAGAAATAGGCTATTTCTGACAGTTCTGGGACATTCCCTCCATACAGCGGTTGAAACCGCTGTATGGAGTGAATGTCACAGAACTGTCAGAAATAGCCTAAGAAATAGCGGAGCTCTGCAGATACACTTTTTGCCGGCTTGAAATTCTCCTTCTTCTCATCCTTCTTCTTCTTCTCATCCTTCTTCTTCTTCTCATCCTTCTCCTTCTTCTCATCCTTCTCCTTCTTCTCATCCTTCTTCTTCTTCTCATCCTTCTCCTTCTTCTCATCCTTCTTCTTCTCATCCTTCTCCTTCTTCTCATCCTTCTTCTTCTCATCCTTCTCCTTCTTCTCATCCTTCTTCTCATCCTTCTCCTTCTTCTCACCCTACTTCTCATCCTTCTTCTCATCCTTCTTCTCATCCTTCTCCTTCTTCTCATCCTTCTCCTTCTCCTTCTTCTCATCCTTCTCCTTCTTCTCATCCTTCTCCTTCTCCATCTTCTCATCCTTCTCCTTCTCCTTCTTCTCATCCTTCTCCTTCTCCTTCTCCTTCTTCTCATCCTTCTCCTTCTTCTCATCCTTCCCCTTCTCCTTCTTCTCATCCTTCTCCTTCTTCTCATCCTTCTCCTTCTTCTCATCCTTCTCCTTCTTCTCATCCTTCTCCTTCTCCTTCTTCTCATCCTTCTCCTTCTCCATCTTCTCATCCTTCTCCTTCTTCTCATCCTTCTCCTTCTTCTCATCCTTCTCCTTCTCCTTCCTATCATCCTTCTCCTTCTTCTCATCCTTCTCCATCTTCTCATCCTTCTCCTTCTCCTTCTTCTCATCCTTCTCCTTCTCCTCCTTCTCCTTCTCCTTCTTCTCATCCTTCTCCTTCTTCTCATCCTTCTCCTTCTTCTCATCCTTCTCCTTCTCCTTCTTCTCATCCTTCTCCTTCTCCTTCTCCTTCCTCATCTCCAAGGGCATTTAAATTAAAGGTACAGTGTTCTGCACTAATTTAAAGGCTCTCTGAAGCCTAGAAACCCTTTTTATAAGTTAACTTCGTAGCGAATAAATTTGCATCGAATCGAATTTCTTCCTGAAATTCGGCGAATCAGCCGAATCGAATTTTTGAATAATTCGCTCATCTCTAAAAATCTCCATGGTTCTTTCATGGCAGTTTCTTTTTTAATCTGAGCTAAAGTAAAACTTTTTTTGCACATCCTGGTGGCTATTTTTGTTGCAAACCTTGGAGGCTATTTCCTATTAAAGCAGCCCATTCATTTTCCAATGTTTACAGAAATAACTGCCAAATAGGTTGAACTATTCAGCTTGTGAACTAAAAGCTGTTGATCTAATTATTCCCCCATTGGGTACAGCCATCTTGCCTTTTCACACAGCTAAGACCTAAAACTGTTAATTACAACTTGCACCTAGAATACAACTCTGCTTTTTCTGTGATTCTTGTGTTTTATAATTCTACGCAGAGATCAGTAGCTAGTGGCATTGAATAGAACTGCAGATGAGGTCTTAACCACTGAAGTTTTACAAAAAGTCAACATTTGCATGTGTAATAGCTCTGTTTAGCCTGCCAATCATAAAGTAGTCTGTTTCAACTGGTTAATTAAGCAAGTATTATGTTTATGTTATTTGGGGATGGAAGGGTTTAATGGATTATTTTGATATCCAATTGTGTAGCACAGAGGTGTTCCTAATTGGTTTCAAATTAAATGTATTGCTGAGGCAGGCCCTCCCTCAGCTTATCTGTACAGAGTTTGTACAATCAGATTGTAACATATTTAGACATTACCTACATGTATCTCTAAAAACTTTGGATAAAGTAGGTACCAGTTTCTTCTTTATGACCTAATTTCTGAGATATTCCCTTATTTCCTGTTCTGCTGAGGACATCTAACAGGTACATTATGCAGTCCTTAAGCTCTTGGTCAGACAATCTGTGCTGGTTGATTTTCCCCTTCAACGGACATTGACTCACCTAAATCCTAAATCTTCAGATTGAAGGATAGTAGTGATCATCTACGATTTGGTCTAAACCCACTTCAGCCTGCACCCATGGGAAGCTGTTACATCATGTCAGGTCACCAACCCAATAACCTGCAGCCAAGGAATTTCCTACCCTGCTACCGCATATAACAATAAAGCAGGGACTCTGATGACATCAGGGGCGGACTGACCATTTGGAAACTCAGGCACTGCCCGAGGGCCCGGGGTCAGTAGGGGGCCCCATGAGATGCCCCTGGTACCTTTTTCATAGGCTTTTTTGAGTTTGGGCAAGGACACAGTGGCCCCATGATCCCCTATTGCCCGGGGGCCCCATGAGTTGTCAGTCTGCCCCTGGATGACATGGCCATATTTGGCCAATGGCTTCTTCTAAATACAGTCATATTGCCATATTAGGTCAATGATGTCACCTGCATCCCTGCCAATTTGTGTGGCTTTGGGACAGGGGTTTATCCAGCAGCTGATTGGGGGCCTGCTATGATATGATAGTTTCCCACGGGTTCAGCCCAAACCTTAGCTCATTACTGGTTGCTAGCCCTATAGGAAACTTAAAGCAGCATTTTCTCAAGCATGTTTTATTTTGTTTCAATTACTCTGCATGTTTCCATCCCTACACAGAAAGTAATAAAAAGAGATGCTCTCACAGCCAACACACAGTGAGGACAGGTTGTGATGCAGATAAAAGCATTTTGATTAGTGCCAAAATTACTTGTGAGCGAATATGGTGAAAATCAAAATGTGTTATCTACTACCAAAATTTTTTTTATATATAATAAGAATAATTAATATATATGTAAAAATAGGTTCGCTAGCACCCTACACCAACTCATAAATAGTGTTAATAACTCTATATATTCAAACAATAGGGCAGCGCTCCCTTACTGATTGATTAATGTACTAAAAATTATATATAAATTAGTGTACCAAAAAATATTTTTACATTTATAAATCCTACACTTGTGATTATGAATCTAAAAATACTCTATATAATTAACCTAAATATATACAAGTATATTAATGACCAAAACAATATAATTATCCAATCCCATAAAACAAAAACAATATATCACATCAACAAGTGTCCAAAATAATATTTAAATGAATAGTTCTCCAATATTAATATATGGATTTGTTCCAACACATAAGGCAGCTTCAGGATAATTGTTCCTCTATTATGTGCTTACCTCCTTATTTGCCTACTTATTATAGGCTGAAATAGCTGTTTGTCCTATAGGGACAGATGCAAAAACTGCTACTCCTGAACTCCTTCCCAGATGGTTCCACGCTGCAATTTGCTAATTATCCACCTGATGTCTCTCCAGTGTGTGGTTTCTTATGGTGGTATAAGGATGGATGGATGGATGGATTTCCCCTTCTCACCTCCAGGGGTCTATTCCTCCTTGTATCCCCTCTAGATCTCCACATACATGATACCAAAAGAAAAGCAAAAGATAGTGCCTTATCCTTTAAACACCTTTATTAATATAGCCAATAATCCCACTCACATATTTAACAAATAAAAAGCCCCTCCCCTACGCGTTACACCACCGGTCACGTGGCTTCATCAGGGGGAATTGATTAAATTTGATTTGATTGATTTGATCAATTTCCCCTGATGAAGCCACGTGACCGGTGGAGTAACGCGTAGGGGAGGGGCTCTGACATCATCACGCTTAGTCGGCTTGTCACGGCGAGTACGAGATTTGTGCTGAGCACACACAAAGTTTGATAAGGCGCTTTTTATTTGTTAAATATGTGAGTGGGAATTCTGGCTATATTAATAAAGGTGTTTAAAGGATAAGGCACTATCTTTTGCTTTTCTTTGTATCATATATGTGGAGACCTGGAGGGGATACAAGGAGGAATAGACCCCTGGAGGTGAGAAGGGGAAATCCATCCATCCATCCTTATACCACCATAAGAATTTACTGGGAGGAAGAAACAAATTGACAATAATATCAAAACAATGAACACTAAAACTGATTATACTCTAAAAAGGGGTTTCCTTCTAAAAATATTACTGCAATCTTATCAAACTTTAAAAAAAAAGGTTTGAAGAATACGTTATCGTTAAAGCAACAGAGCTTCATAAGAGCTAAGAAAATGTCAGTCGAGGACAGTGGTGCACAATTATAAAATGCTTTCAAATATTTATTCAACTCTCACGAATGTATTTTGATGATAGTACCTTACCTTGTCTTCAAAGCTTTTTAGTTCCTCTGCCTTCTGTTTGCATGGCAATTATAAAGCCATCATTAGTCAAGACAATAAGCATTAGGACATGATGTGCTTGTTTTTAGGCCTTAAAATGTATAATTCATAGAAAGAAAATAAGATACAAATACTCAGAGATTGGATATAGTTTAAAAATATTTCCACATAGTCATTTGTACCATTTAAAGCAGCTATCTTATGTATAAATATCTCATCACAACCAATTACTAATGCTGATCCATTTGCACTTTTCTATATTCGTAAGGGGTCATCATCTAATTGCAGAAAATGCAGGTGCTCCTGCCTTGCCAATACTAAGTGGGTGCGGATTAATGTCCTGCTTTTGGTGATGAATGAATGAAAAAAAAAAACAGTCCTCAGTTTACCAGGCATAGCTTGTCTTCCTCATGGCAAGAGCAGGTTAAGAAAAACAGGTCAACTATTTTATTGCAGAGAGCTCATTGCCAGAAGTCAACTCTATTGGTGCAGAGAGCTCAGTGCCAGGTAATTCCTGCGGTGGTGATTTAGGCACCAAAATAGGTATATTATTATTATTATTATACAGTATTTATAAAGCGCCAATGGTTTGCTCAGCGCTGTACATTACAAAGGGGGACAGAACATGTGACAGAACAATACCAATACAATGCAAAACATGAGGGGATCGAGGGCCCTGCTCTTTCGAGCTTACAATCTAGGAGGGAGGGGATAGTTACACAGGAGGAGATAGCTGTGGGGGATGGAGTGGTAGGAAGAGTGGAGGAGGTCGGCAGGTTAGGAGGGTGTGGTGTAGGCTTCCCTGAAGAGATGGGTTTTCAGGATGCGCCTAAAGGAGAGGAGAGTAGGTGATAATCTGATGGGTTGGGGCAGGGAGTTCCAGAGGATGGGTGACACCCTGGAGAAGTCCTGGAGGCGGGCATGGGAGGAGGAGACCAGGGAACTAGACAGAAGGAGGTCTTGTGAGGAGCGGAGTGTGCATGCTGGGTGGTACTTGGATATTAGGTCAGTGATGTAGTTCGGGGCAGTATGGTGGACAGCTTTGTACGTCAGTGTTAGGATTTTAAATTTGATCCGTTGCACAATCGGAAGCCAGTGGAGGGATTGGCAGAGGGGGGTGGCGGAGATGGAGCGGTTGGAAAGGTGAATGAGTCTGGCAGCCGTATTCAGGATCGACTAAAGCAGATATTGCCAGCGGCAAGGCAGGCCAGTGAGGAGGGAGTTGCAGTAGTCGAGTCGTGATATGATGAGGGAGTGGATGAGCTGTTTAGTGGTTTCTGGGGTTAGGAACGTGCGTATTTTGGTGATGTTGCGGAGGTGGAGTCTGCACGAGTTTGTTAAAGATTGGACTTGGGGCTGGAAGGATAGGTTGGAGTCCAGAATGACACCAAGTACTCTGGCCTGCGGGGCGGGTTCGATGGTGGCGTTGTTGGATGTGACGGAGAAGTCAATGGGGGGTGGTGTCCGGGCTGGGGGGAAGACAAGAAACTCGGTTTCCTTTTTGCCCTCCACCCCTAACCTTTATCTGAACCTTAAATTACCTGTCACATTAAAAGGAAACTTAGAGAGAAATATGGAGAATGCACTACCACGGTTTCAAAGGCCACACTTGCCCTGGCGTTCACCACTGTGGGGTCAGGGGTCCCAAGATGGCAGGAACTTAACCAAACCTGTCACGGTTTTTTGCTGTCTGAAATCCTTGTGAGGGATTTGCTTTCCCTTCCTTGCTGGAAAAACAGCAAGCACCTCTGTATAGCGAGAGGAAATCTCTCCAAAGTAGTCCAAAGAAATCTCCACTTACACAGTTCACTAGAACAAGTATCTAAAGTGAAAGATGTTTTATTTATTACTGTTCTGCTAACAATTTGGGGTTTATGTAGCAGTGACAATGGTTGCTAGGAGGAAAAGAGAAGATGAATCCCTCCAGCAGAGACACAGACAGCAATAAAGACTTAACAAGGGTTGTAATGTATTCAAAACCCAAAGAAATAGCTTTAGGTACACTTTAACCATTATGATGTAATCAAATCTTAACACTTAATGCTACCCTAATCATAACCCTTAACTAAACCGTGAAATTTAATACGTAACTTTATCCCAAGAATTTGCCCATTTTATCTCCAAACCGGACCTTATCCTTTAACCTTCATCTAAATAGTATTAATCCATAACGCTAAGTCAACCCAAAATGTAAATATTGTCAATAGCATTGGGCCATCCTACACCAAAATCAGCACCAAAAATACACAGCTTCAGCAAAAACAGATGTGTTCTTAGAATTAAAATAAAGTAATTGGTGGAAATGGGCCACCAACTATATTAATACAAGCCTATAAAATCACAGCACGTAATAGAGGAAAATAAACACCCAAACTACCTTTAAACAAAGTCTTACCCCTGTCCTATTTTGTATTCTTTCATCATTTACAGTAAGTAGCTACTCTAAAATCTATGGAGTAGATCACATGGATTTCATATTTATTTTTTTATGAAGAGAATTTAGCATTTTATTTTATATCAACAATGTTAATTGATGTTTTAATTCAAATCAATTGTACTTGTCTTCACAGGGCAATGATGTACGGATAATAATTGGGCAGTTTGATGAACATATGGCAGCTAAAGTCTTTTGTTGTGTAAGTATATTTCTAATGTATTCTAAAAAATAGTATAGTTTTTACATGTCATGTTAATTCAGTTTGGCTCTCTATCTGGTTATAAGCTGCTTCTAAAACAGAAGCTGTGCCTCTTCATATTCCCCCTGACCTTTTAGCCATTTGACAGCAGACTTACCCCTACTCGTTGTGCTCGCTCCCTTAAATATTTGGGAGTACAGATAACTCCTACTTACTCTTCCCTTTATACTGCTAACTACCCCCTTCTATTCCAGGAAATTCACAATATGTTGAAACTATGGGACACCTATCTCTTGGCTGGGAAGAATACATGTTAAAAATGTCTGTATTGCTGAAATTACTTAACTTTTTTGAAATGCTGTCTGTACCTATACCTTTAACCGAACTTAAGTCACTTCAATGCTAGTTCCTCAATTGTGTTTTGGCACATCAGATATCTGGTTCTGCAGTATTTTCTCTTAAGTCTCGTAGAGGACTGGGTGCCCCGGATGTTATTAGATATTATTATGCTACCAACTTACATTCTGGTGCTTCCTGGTCTAGCCAATATGCTCTAAATAGATGGTCAGAAATTGAGATGGGCTCCCTATACACACCCTTGCAGTTTGATCTGGTCTGCCTCTGCCTACATTACACTGAACGGGTTATGTTTGGCTCCAATGTTGTTCACATTGAGGATTTGGTGTTTATGCTCTACCAAGTTCTCTCTCTCTTCACCATGCCCCCCATTATCTAATGTACTCTTTAATATTCTAATTTCTGTTAGCCTATTCTATGGCCACATGGCTCTTTGGGCCCAAATCACACTCTTTTAGCTGCGCCATTATGTTAACCCTACTACTCAAAGGCTTCACACCTTTAATGACCTGCAGGCCAAGTACCACATTCCTAAACATATGTTTTTCTCTTACCTTCAAATTAAACACAATTTTTTCTCCCTTTACCCATCACTTACTGTATTTTGCTAAACCTACTACATTTGAATACATCTGTGCCCAAAGCCCGTATAAATTGCACTTATTATTAGCATTATGCAGGGTTTATATAGCGCCAACAGTTTGCTCAGCGCTTACAATATAAAGGCAGACAATACAGCAACGATACAGTTCAACACAAGAGGCTTAGGAGGGCCCTGGTCCTTGGAGTTTACAATCTAAGAGGGAGGGGCTGGTGGTACAAAAGGTAATAACTGTGGGGGATGAACTGATAGGAGGAATAGAAGATTCTATTATTAGCTGAAGGCAGGATAGGCTTCCCTGAAGAGATAACCCTGAGAGGTTTTCAGAGATTGCCTAAAAGTGGGCAGAGTAGACAATAGTTGGATAGAGTGGGGTAGAGAGTTCCAGAGGTTGGAGGAGGCTCTGGAGAAATCCTGGAGATGATCATGAGAGGAGGAGACAAGGGAGCTAGAGAGCAGGAGGTCATGGGAGGAGCGGAGAGGACGGTTGGGGTGATATTTGGAGACAAGTTTGGTGATGTAAGTTGTAGAGTTATAAATGGCTTTATATGTTATTGTTAATGTTTTGAATTTTATTTGTAGGATAATGGGAAGCCAGAGGAGGGAATGGCAGAAAGGGATGGCAGATATGGAATGGTTAGTAAGGTGGATGAGTCTGACAGCAGAATTTACGATAGACTACAGAGGGGATAGCTTGCAATTAGGTAGGCCAGTGACGAGGGTGTTTCAATAGTTAAGGCTAGAGATAATAAGGGAGTGAATAAGTTGCTTAGTGGTTTCAGAGGTTAAGAACGGGCGTATCTTGGAGATGTTGCGGAGGTGAAGTCTGGCATGAAGGGAGGGACTGATGGTTGTATTATTGATCTTAATGGAGAAGTCAGGGGAGGGGGCACAGGCTGGAGGGAATAGTTTGAGCTCCATTTTGGAAAGATTTAGTTTGAGGAAGTGAATGCTGATATGTCACTTAGTAGGTCAGTAATGCGAGAGGAGGCTGAAGGGGCAAGGTGAGGAGTAGAAAGATAGGTTTGTGTGTTATCAGCATAGAGATGGCACTTAAAGCCATGGGAGTTTATCAAGTGACCAAGGGAGGATGTGTAGATGGAGAAGAGAAGGGGTCCAAGGACAGAACCTTGAGGGACTCCTACAGAAAGAGGAAGTGGAGAGGAAGAGACCAAGTTATAGCTAACACTGAAGGAGCACTGCGATAAGTAGGAGGAGACCCAGGAGAGAACAGACTTGGAGGCCAAGAGAGTGGAGTTTTTTGAGGAGGAGGGGATGGTCAACAGTATCAAAAGCAGCAGAGAGGTCAAGTAGTAAGAGTATGGAGTAGTGGTCATTGGTTTTAGCAGTTAGTAAATCATTAGAGAGTTTTAGTAGGGCAGTTTCAGTGGAGTGGAGTGAGCAAAAGCCAGACTGTAAAGGGTCAAGAAGGTTATTGTCAGTGAGTTAGGAGCTCAGGCGATTGTAGACTAAGCGTTCTAAGAGTTTAGAGGTAAACGGGACAAGGGAGATGAATCTTAAGTTGTTCAGGTTGGTGGGGTCCAGTGAGGGCTTTTTAAGTATGGGAGTGACCTGCGCATGCTTTAGAGGGGTACGGAAGGCACCATTAGAGAGGGAGAGATTGAAGATGTGAGTGAGGGAACATAGGGCAGAAGAAAAGCGTGACCATAGTAGTTGAGAGAGGACAAGATCCAGGGGGCAAGTGGTGAGACGGGCTTCTGAGAAAACTTTATGACCTCTTCAATATTAGCAAAGTCAAAAGTTTTGAGGGAGGTTTAGTATAAGGCATGCTAAGTGGGATAGATGTCTGTGTAGTGAAGATGCCCCTATGAATTGCATCAATCTTGTTTTTGAAATGATTTGCAATCTCGTAAGCAGTCAGTGAGTTACTGGGTGGAGGTGAAGGTGGAGAAAGTAGAGAGTTAAAAGTACAGAAGACACGACAAGGTCTGGGTGACTAGGTATTAATAAGAGTGACAAAGTAGGCTTATTTAGCAGCATGGAGGGAGGAATTGTATGTTAAGGAATCAGATTTATATAGGGTGAATGCTTACTGGGATTTGATTTTACGCCACAGTCGCTCCAGTGCACGACTATGTCTCCTAAGATTTCTGGTGTTGTCAGTCTGCCATGGTTGTAATGGTCGGGGCCTGATACTTTGTGTAGTTAGAGAAGCAAGTGAGTCTAGTGTAGATGAAAGCGAACTGTTGTGGCCAGGTGGCCATGTTGTGTTGTGGCCAGGTGGCCATGTGGGTAATTGTTTTCTGCTTTGAGGAATACGTGTTTGGAGACAAGGACACTGTGAAGGTGATGAGATTGTGATCAGAGAGAGGAAAGGGGGTGTTTGTGAAGTTGTAGGGTGTGCAAAGACGGGAGAAAACAAGGTCTAATGTATTCCCATCAGAGTGAGTAGAGGACTGTGTCCATTGTGTTAGGGCAAAAGATGAAATTAGGTTGAAGAGTTTGGATGTAGCTGGGTTGTTCACATTAATGGGGATGTTAAAATCTTCAAGAATGATAGTGGGTATTTCAGAGGAGAGAAAGTAGGGTAGACAAGCAGAGAAGGCATCATGAAAGCACAACATAGGTCCAGGAGGCCGGTAAGATCACTGCAATCCTCAGAGAAATGGGAGAAAACAGCCAAATGCAGTGAGTCTCAAAAGAAGAGAAGCATAGAGAGGGAGGGTTAGGGAGGACTTGATAGCTGCTCAGTGGGGATAGAAGCAAACCAACTCCACCTCCTTTCTGACCACTGGGTCTGGGTGAGTGAGTCCAGAGAAGGCCTCCATAGGAAAGTGCTGTGGGAAAAGCAGAATCTAATGCTTGAAGCCAGGTTTCTGTAATTGCTAGTAGGTAAAGGGAGAGGGAGACAAAATGGCCATGGACATAGGTGAGTTTATTACAGACAGAGCGGGCATTCCAGAGTGCACATGGAAAAGGGAGGGTGGTTTTTAGGGAAATGGGGATTGAGATTAAATTGAGTGGATTGTGGCTATTCCTGGAGGAAGGAGGGTGCCTGGTGTGGGGGTGAGATACTGGAGGACCAGGGTTTAGGGAGATATCCCCAGATCTCAGGCTGGACATTGTCTTACTGAAGATCTTTACACTTATGTTCATAAATGGTCCCACATTTTTCAGTGGCCTATCACCCTCTCTTTTAGGGACAAGATTTGGTCTTCCATTTCCAAAATCTCCTATTGCGTGGTGCAGAGAGAGACTGCTTTCAAAATTCTAATGATTTGGTACAGGACACCTGAAGTATTACACTGCCATGACCCTTCACTTTCTCATTTAGCTGGCGCTGTGGCACTGATGTAGGTTCTCATTATCATTCCTTCTGGCAATGCAAGTTGATTACTCTTTTTTGAAATATCGTGATGTCTCTGCTTCAATGATTAAATTAAATGCCCTTTCTGCTGGACACATTACATTACTATTTGGGCCTTCCCTTCCCGAGCATTAGTAAGCCTGTGAATAAGCTAATCTCTTACATTTTGCTATCAGCTAAGAGATTGTCAAGGTCCTACCTTTTCCCAGAGGTTATGTTACTCCATGTGCTGGCATCCATCTTGGATTTCTGCTGAGCATGATGGGAATCTTTTATGCCTTCAGGTCTCTGAGGTCCATCCCCCAGAGGGGTGTGGCTGAGTACATATAAGCCTGGGATCTGCACATGCTCTTTGCACTTGTGTCTTTGTCTTGCTACAGCTCTGTGTATACGCTCGTGACTCTTCTGGTATTCTGACTCGGCTTGTGACTAAGACCATTCTCTGTGTTTCCCTTTGATCTGACCTTCCGTTGCTGAACCCGGCCCGTGATTCTCTGTCTACTGTTCTGTACTGTTTTGTCCCGTTGTTGTTGACCCGGCTTGTCTGACTACGCTATTGTCATTCTCACCAGCTACATGCCATTGGCGGCGGCCATTACCGCAGCCGGGGTGTCTCGGGGGCCGCGACCTGGTTCCTGGCTGCGTCAAGTCCATCCCCACCATCAGGGGCCCTGGTGAAGGGCAGCCTGGGACTTAGACTCCGCGCCCTGAGGGACTTCGGTCTGTTGGTGGTGGTTGTCGTTAGCCAGTGCATTACCCTGCCACTAGGCCTACCTGTCTGTTCCACAGCCCTGCCCTGACAGAGATCCATCCCATTAAATTGTCTGTCTCCTGTCCCTCCTTCTCTAGTCCAGCTTTTGAATATTTTAGCTGATATTCAGAGAATGGAACACCTAACTGCTTTAGTAAATGACACTGCATCTCAATTCAACAAAGTGTGGGACACCTGGGACCAGTCTGAGTATGGCTCCTCCTCTATATCATGATCTAGGTGTTTTTCAAGGTGCTTTACTCTTTTTGTCGCATTTTATTATTTAATTGTATCATGTATTGTAGCACCTAACTTTTTATGGACACTTTTTGTGGCATTTATTAATTCAGATGATTTTACTGTATCACTTATAGATTCACATATTTTCTCACTGTACTGCTTTTTTGTTTTATAAGTTTTGTCTAGTTGGTATCACAAATATAGTGGCTTCTTATTTACATTAATTTATTCCTTAGTGCAGATTTTCTCTTTTGTTACTACATTGCTCAAAAAAATTAAAGGAACACTTTTTAATCAGAATATAGCATCAAGTCAGTTAAACTCCTGGGATATTAATCTAGTCAGTTAAGTAGCAGAGAGGGTTGTTAATAAGTTTCAGCACCTTAAATTAACAACAGGTGCACTAGATGGGCAATAATGAGATGACCCTCCAAAACAGGAATGGTTTTACAGGTGGAGGCCTGTAACATTTTTTACCTACTCATCTTTTCTGACTGTTTTTCACTAGTTTTGCATTTGGCTAGGGTCAGTGTCACTACTGGTAGCATGAGGTGATACCTGGACCCTACAGAGTGTGCACAGGCAGTCCAACTCCTTCAGGAATGGCACATCAATACGTGCCATTGCCAGAAGGTTTACTGTGTCTCCCAGCACAGTCTCAAGAGCATGGAGGAGATTCCAGGAGACAGGCAGTTACTCTGAGAGAGCTGCACAGGGCCGTAGAAGGACCTTAACTCATCAGCAGGACCAGTATCTGCTCCTTTGTGCAAGGAGGAATGGATTGAGCACTGCCAGAGCCCTACAAAATGACCTATAACAGGCCACTGGTTTGAATGTCTCTGACCATACAATCAGAAACAGTCTTCATGAGGGTGTCCTGGGGGTCCGACATCCTCTAGTGGGCCCTGTGCTCACTGCCTGGTACCATAGAGCTCGATTAGCATTTGCCATTTAACACCAGAATTGTCAGGTCCGGCACTGGCACCCTGTGCTTTTCAAAGATGAGAGCAGGTTCACCCTGAGCACATGTGACAGACATGAAAGGGTCTGGAGAAGCCGTGGAGATCCTTATGCTGCCTGTAACATCTTTCAGCATAACTATTTTGGTGGTAAGTTAGTGATGGTCTGGGGAGGCATATCCATGAAGGGACGCACAGACCTCTACAGGCTAGACAGTGGCACCCTGACTGCCATTAGGTATCGGGATGAAATCATTGGACTTATTGTCAGACCCTACGCTGGTGCAGTGGGTCCTGGGTTCCTCCTGGTGCACAACAATGCCCGGCCTCATTAGGGAGTGAGTATGCCGGCAGTTCCTGGAGGATGAAGGAATTGATACCATTGAATGGCCCCCACGCTTGCCTGACCTAAATCCAATAGAAAACCTCTGGGATATCATGTTTTGGTCCATGCGACAGATTGCACCTCAGACTGTCCAGGAGCTCAATGATGCCCTGGTCCAAATCTGGGAGGAAATACCCCAGAACACCATTCGTCATCTCATTATAAGCATGCCTTGACATTGTCAGGCATGCATACAAGCATGTGGGGACCATTTTTAGTTGCTGCAATGAAATTTCAGCAAAATAGACTAGCCTGCTGCATAATTTTTTGACTTTGATTTTCGAGGTGTCTTTGAATTCAGTCCTCTGTAGGTTGATACTTTTCATTTCCATCAAACAATGGGGCATCCTTACGTTCCTAACACATTACCCAGTCCATATAAGTATAGATATCCAGCATGATATTTTTCCCCGTTGAGGTCTGATGTGTTTTCAAAGTGTTCCTTTAATTTTTTTTGAGCAGTGTATATCATATTAGAAAGCCATAGTAGGATTTTGCTCTGGGAGAGAGGAAAAATCTCACAGGGCAATGATGTACAGATAATAATTTGGCAGTTTGATGAACATAGAATAGCTAAAGTCTTCTGTTGTGTAAGTGCACTTATAATGTATTTTTAAAAAATAGTATAATCTCCTAGTTAATTATTGAATTACTATTTTCTAAATAAAGTCTCTTTGTTCATATGACATGTCTGACTGAGAAACTCAAGCTGAAATCTATTTTGGAAGGCAATAGATTTCCCATAAATCATTACTATTGTAGTAGAAAGCAACAGTGGGTTTTTGCTCTGGGGCAAATAAAAGAGGAGAAAAAGCTGAAAGATAAAATGAAGAAAGCAGGTTTATTTAGTGAAAATTCTTTGCATACCGTTTCAGTGGGATAAAAAGGTCTCTATTTCAAAATCTCTTTTAAAAGATAGGTTCACCTTTCATAACATGTTACATTCATATTCAGAGTGTAACATGTAACATGTTGTGAAAACTCCAGCACCTGCTCCCTGCTGATCCCCCGCTTTGACAGCTATCGGGGCATCTTCTCCCCCCCCGCTAGCTGTAAGATTTTTTTAAAAAGTGGCCATGCAGGGCTCTGACTACCCAGCCGTGTCACTCCTCCTTAGCAGCTGTCAGCTTGTAGTTCTCAATGAACTATCACTCCCTGTCAGTATATCTTCTTGCTTGTACATCCCGTATGGGCAAACAGATATACTGACAGATCAGCAGGAAACCTGCATGGCACCAGTGATCTACTGATCGCTGGTGCAATGCTTTACAGGCTCCTGCAGCAAAAAACACCCATTTTGTTTACCAAAAGGTGAACTTATCCTTTAGGAAGATGTTGACCATGATCAAGTAATTAATTTGAAAATGTTCATTTTACATTTTTTCAAGTGAATTATTTGATCAACATTCATATAGTTTATTTCTAACATTATGTGATCCAGGGGTGGACTGACCATTTGGAAACTCGGGCACTGCCCGAGGGCCCGGGGTCAGTAGGGGGCCCCATGAGATGCCCCTGGTACCTTTTTCATAGGCTTTTTTAGTTTGGGCAAGGACACAGGGGCCCCATGATCCCCTATTGCCCAGGGGCCCTGTGAGTTGTCAGTCCGCCCCTGATGTGATCCTAACATTATTGTACCAACTTAGTAATTTGTTACCTGCAATTTTGTCAGGACTGGCTGATCTGCAAGTAGATATTTTCAACATGCTATACAATTGCATAGTCATAAATGAAATCTATGCATTGGTAAACTTTAAGACAAAGAAAATACTGGACATAGAGTAAGATGATTATCTAATATCCAGATGTAATCATTTCATAAAAATCTGCTCTACCCATTTTAATAACATGAATTTCTTCGACAGTCCTTTCTCACAAAAAGCCAACCAAATTCTACCTGTTGGGTTTTGCTCAGATCACTACTTTAAACATACAGTATATTACATTATTGAAAATATTACAATTCATAGAGTTTAATTTATTAAAAAGTGCAAAATCTGTTGCAGATTTGCATAGAAACCAATTGGCTTCCAAGGTTTTTTTTGTCAAAGCTTAATTGAACAAGCTGAAGTTAGAAGATGATTGGCTAACATGCAGAGCTGAACCAGATTTTCCACTCTTCAGTTTTATCAAATCAACCCCATAGTGGGTTTAGCTAGGCTAACATTTAGCTAGCAGACAGTCATATTACTTGGTCATTATCTGTCCTCTCCAAACATTCATTATTTGATGTCTGGCTGTTGTAGTGAGAGGAGAAGTACACCCTTGCAGCTGTTGTGGATTGTGCATAGCAGATGACAGGTTGTATTTTAACTCTTGCCCCTCCCTCTTTATCATTAGAGCAAGAGAATATAGGGAATTATGTCCTTGAGGAGGTTTGGGTTCAGCAACAGAAGCTGCAGCAGATGTAATGCAGTTTAACGTGGTAAATGGGAAGCAGATCAAAAGCTAAGACGATAAACTTTCTATAGCTGGGCATTATACTTCTCCCAAAGAAAATATTAATGGCACATCATATGTTGCATGAAAGCTGCAATGCGTACCTGGAGAGCCATGACTTATCCTTTGTGTTCACACAGTTTAAAAACGTATGAAGAATGGGTGTCATGGCTTGTATTGCTGGAATCTGGCTTTCTGACTTCCAGGGATCCAGTAGGCATCCCACTTTTATTTGGGAGCAAAGAGTGCAGAATAATAATTGGACAGGATTATCTGCCCACTGTAATATGAAGAACCTAACTGTAAAGAACTCTACTGTCTTCTTGACCTTGGAATTCCCATGTGAAGTGATAAGAGGTCCAGTGGACGTTTTGTCTGTTCACTATATGTTGTGTTGATTGTTCCACCATATCACCAGTGTAGTGTATTCTGCGATATAGTTTTTTATCTAGTAAGCACATGAATCATTTTTAGACATGACACTCCTATTTCCCCTTAGACATGTCATTGAAACTACTAGCACAATCACAATAAGATTTGGCTTCAGAATTACAAAAATTTGGATTGGCTCTCGTATGTGTAATATTTACTCACCAATAATACCAGACAGCTTCTGGACAGAGACTTAAATGGATCCATGGACTTGCTAATGGACTCAAGTAAGCTGTCTGCTCACTTTTTGCCATTTTGCACCATGATCAGGGGCGGACTGACAACTCATGGGGCCCCCGGGCAATAGGGGATCATGGGGCCCCTGTGTCCTTACCCACACTCAAAAAAGCCTATAAAAGGCACCAGGGGTATTTCTTGGGGCCCCTACTGACCCCGGCCCCTCGGGCAGTTCTCGAATGGTCAGTCCACCCCTGACCATGCTGTAAGATTGAGAAAAGTGCAAGATCATTTTAGAAAATAGAGATTATGTTTCTGTTACTGGCAGTGGGTTGTCTGGAATTCCTGTCTGAAATTACTTTTTTTGATCATATATTTTTTATTGAATTTTCAACTAAAAAAAGTACAAATAGTATAGACATTAAGAACAATAATCTGGCACAAAACAGAAAACAGCAGTTTATATAATTTTTAATGTAGACAAAAATAAACAGTTTGCAGACAACAAATTATAGCCAGTCCTACATCCATTTGCCATTAAAAATGTGGCTAGCATACCTAAGCTTAGGACTCCTGTCAGGAATGGACTTGCCAATAATGGTGGGACTCACCTGCCTTGTGGGCTGCAGTACCAGGGCTGGCCAGCGGGTGCTCTCAGCAATCAGAGACTCACCCCTGCAATCAGCCAAAACACCTGAAGCTGATTGCAGGGGTTGTATTTAAGGAATGGCCAGACTCACAGTCAAGGCCGTGGTGTGTGTTTTCCATGGGCCCCTGTATCTTGTATCCTGTATTCCTGTTCCTGTTTCTGCCTGACTTGTTGCCAACCCTGCCTGATCCTGACCTCTGCTGACTTCTCCTGTTTGATCCCTGGCTTGTGACCCTGACCATTCTCTGCCTGACCCTCTGCACCGCGCTGCCCGAGTTACTGAACCCAGCTTGTGACCCCGACCACTCTCCCGCCTGTTTCTGGTACTCCGTTTGCCCGTTTGCTACTGACTCGGTCTGCCTGACGACTCTTGCTTTGTATGTATTGTTATCTGTGGGTGGTTTGGTTTGGTTTGTTTGCACTGTGTTTAGGTTTAGTTTTGCACTGCGTTTTGTATTGTTAGTCTTAATAAATTATATTGTTTATACCATATCTGAAGCCTGCGTTTCCCTGTGTCAGTCCACACACCTCTGGTCATACCCGGAGCCCTGACAACTCCTAAGAAGGCAGCTAGAGATGTTGCTTACTTTTCTGACTATCTTAGTCCTCTAACACAACAATAAGATTCAGGAAGTAAAGAGCAGTAATGGGAGTGGAGGAGGGGGTTATAATCCAACCAATGATTCCATAATAAAGGATATTTATGATTAGCTCATCTAAATTAATATGTAACATTCTCAAAAAGCATTAAATCTGTCTAGTTCCAATTTCCACACTTCTATAGCAGGGGGACTATTACACACCCATTAAAGGACAACCATGAATAGTACTCCAAAAGATCCAGAGAAGTGTGGGCATGAAGGGAAGAGAAATCAAAAAGTCCCAGGACACATGTATAACAAGTATTGGTGAAAGTGGAAGTAAAAACCTGATTTATAATTTCAATGACATTGCCCCAATAAAAAACTAATTTGGATATCTTCAAAGCAGGTGTAATAGAGATCCCTTACATCAATGGTCTTATTTCCAGCTATTTGTATGCAGAAACAATGGTGTTCAATAAACAAAATGGATGCAAATGTTGCAAAATGGACAGCTGAGTTAACCTATGGGAAGCTAAGAAAGCACTTGTTAATTCCTGCATTATATTATCCCAATCTTCATCAGATATACACTCACCAGTCACTTTATTAGGTACATCTTGCTAGTGCCAAAAAAAAATCCCCCACACAATTACACCACAACCACCAGCCTGAACCATTGATACAAGGCAGGATGGATCCATGATTTCCACCAAATTCTGACCCTACCATCTGAATTTCACAGCAACCAGTCTACCCATTCTCCTCTGACCTATGACATCAACAAGGCATTTTCATCCACACAACTGCCTCTCACTAGATATTTTCTCTTTTTTGGACCATTCTCTATAAAACTCTAGAGATGGTTGTGCGTGAAAATCCCAGTTAGCAATTTTTTAAATACTCAGACCAGCCAGTCTGGCACCAACAACCATGCCATGCTCAAAATCTCTTAAATCCATTTTCTTCCCCATTCTGATGCTCAGTTTGAACTTCAGCAATTTGTCTTCACCATGTCTGCATGTCTAAATGCCATGTGATTGGCTGATTAGCAATTTGTGTTACCAAGCAATTGAACAGGTGTACCTAATAAAGTGGCCGGTGAGTGTGTGTTCCAAATCAGAATCCCACCCTTGTCTAATTTTCAGAGGGAACTAAAATATAAACTTAATCAGTAGATGGGAATATATACATAGCTCACACATTTTTTGCTAGTTGTCCTGACCAACTCATTAAAAAACAGAGCATGGGGCAGCTGTTTTTGGTGTTTGAAATGTTTGTTTATATGTGGAGAGAAAATATCTTGCATTTGTTGAAAGAAGAAAAGGATCTCTTTCTTATATAATTTATTAATGGTTTACATACCTGTCTTCTTTCAGTTTTGAAAACCTTGGAGCTTATAAAAATCCAGTAGCATGTCATTGTCCCATATAAACATATAGTTAGTGCAACTTTTAATATCCAAAATCTGTTTAACGGATTCTCAACTCTTGCCAATAAGAAACATTGGAGGCATATAGGAGAAGGTCTTCACATATACATATGCCGTAGTGTCAGACACTTAAATCCCCTTTCTTTCCCATTTTGATGCTCTTTGTGAACTTCAGCATGTCGTCTTCACCATGTCTAGATGCCTAAATGCATTGAGATGCTGCCATGTGACTGGCTGATTAGCAATGTGTGTTACCAAGCAATTGAACAGTTGAACAGTTGAACATAATAAAGAGGACCGTGGGTGTAGTTAGTATAACTTTTAATATCCAAAATCTGTTTAGTGGATTCTCAACTCTTGCAAATATGAAATATTGGAGGCATAAAGAAAAAGTTCTTCATATATACCATAGGTTCTGGTAAATATAGATGACTTAAACATGCATAGCAAAGCATTATAAGATTGGGGGTGTAAACGTCCTCTATCCCAACCTTCCAAACTGCAATGTGCTGGAGCTAGGATGCAATAAAGTAAAGTTAAGGAGCTGGACTGGGGGTGGCTAATGACCCCATATCTTTTGGCTACTATAGTATCTCTAACTTCAGTTTAGGAGGTTTTTGTTTCCAGATCAAGTCCCTAAAAACACTATTAATTTGATTTAAAAAATTTTAAAGAAAAGGGGAAATTAATGAAATAATTGAGAAAATTAGACATCCAAATCATTTTGATGAGATTGGTCCTTCCATCTACTAAGAGAGGCTGCTTGCACTACACTGTACATTGTATTTTAAATCTAGGTAAAAGAGATTGGAAATTTAACAAGATAAACTTGGTAAAATCTTGGGATAATTGGATACTGTCAGGAATAGGTTTAGTCAAAGGGACCAATGGTAAGAGTGAGGATTTGTCCCAATTACTGAGTAGGCCAAAAAGTCAGTCAAATTCAGACAGTATGGAAATAGTATTTGTAAGGGAGAATTGGATGTCCACCAGAAAAAGAAGGGTATCATAGGCATACATAGCCACTTTTTTTCTCCTTTGTAGATCACTTAACCAGCCCACCACATGAGAGGACTGGTGAAGTATAGGTGTCAGAGGCTCATTGGCTGAAGCAAATCTACAGTATAAGGTGACAGAGGACACCCCTGATTTGAACCCTATGCAAGAAAAAGGGTGGGGATCAGAGTAATTTACTCTGATCCTAGCAGAAGGATTTGCATATAAGAGTTGTACATATTGCCAAAATTAGGACCAAATCCAAACCTAGACAACACTGCCCATAAATATCTCCATGTGACAGTGTTATATCCAGAGACAATAAGGCACTAGAAATATTAACTACTGTGGATTTGTTTGGCATAATAGATTTTGGCAGACTATCTATTGACTGGGGCTTTAGCCAAAATCTTTGAAGTGGTAGGGACAAGTGAGAGGGGATTAAATAATCAGGCAATAGCAGATCTTTATCTTTTTTTTAGGGAGCACCAAAACTATTGCTCCAAACAGATCTGCCCATAGAAAACCCGTAGAAAGAGCATCTTTAAATTTCTGAAGTAAGATTGGAAGTAATGCCTCTCTATATAGTTTATTTACTCTAGTGTGAATTACTTCTCCCCCTGGTGATTTCTTGTTTGGAAAACTGACAATAGATGACTCCAGCTCATGAATAGTCCACATCTTCAGGATACAGTACAGAAATAGAAACAGTATGGGCAGCACCCTTCCAGTTAGGGACGCTAGTATTAGATATATAGGCTACTTGTGTTTTGATAGGAAAATTTAGTTGTCACTCTGTAGGCAGAGTGACTCTGATTGTTGCCAGGTAAAAGTATAATTAGCTCACTTCACTGAGTGAGCTGGTATCTGATAGTGAAGCTACTGTAGAAAGTTCTGGCTGATGTGGAGCTATGCAGATAGCAACATGAATATTGATACAGCATTAGCCTATCCCATAGTGAGGAGCTCCAAGACCTGCTGGGTAACTGTATATATTTACTGAGCACACTTCTGTGTACTGAGTTCTGTGTCTTTCCTGGATAGGATCACCCAAGCCTAGGGAGGGCACATTAATCTCCCAGACACCTGCTGTTCAAGGCCTCAGGTGGGCTACCTAAGGGCCTAAATGCTGAGACCCAGGTTCTACTATACTGACTGAGGAGTTTTCTCCTGAAGATCTAGTCTGGTATCACAGAGGAAGGTGTCTAGTATCTCTTGGGCCTTGTTAGTAAGGAACTGTGTGCTGTTTAACCCTCTATGGTGCTAGGAAGTCAGTTGCAAGGTTAGCAAAGGGAATACCGGCTGGTGTTCTGAAGATCTTTGTCCTTCTGCCCACTACTGCTTAAAGGGTCACTGAGATGGAGCTCTAAAGAAATTATTGTTGCTACTGCTTACAGCTGAATTCCACTTTTTGATTCAAGCGCGGACTCAGATATAGCTGGTTCTGAAGATTAGTCAAGTCATCAGTGTACATAGTTCCTAATCTGGAATATCCCACTCATTTCCCTCATCCCCATTCCTATTCAACAGAAATAAAAACTACAAAACAACATCCCCTAGACTGGTCATTGAAGAAACAAGCAAAAGTGTTGAGTACACCTGGTTGTAGAAAATACCTTGTGCCTTGCTGTGGGGCAAAGTTTGGGGAAGGACCTGGACAGTATTCTAGCAGGATTACTATGGGACTCCCATACGGGAGTAGTGCTACATATAATATAAAAAATGCAGCACTGAATGAAATAAACATACATAAAAAATAATGACCGTCCACCGTAATCAAATAAACGTCCACATTAAAGTTTGTGACTATAAGTTTATTTTCACCAAAGCAAAGAAAAGAGAATGAAGATACAATGACACTCCAAGGTGCTTTTGGTAACCACAGGTGAGTATAAACCCTTACTGGAGCAGTTGGGCTTTCAACTTAAAGTGTTACTAAACCCATAACACTAAGCTCAGTCTTTAGCAGTAAAGCAAGCTTATTATACTCACTGTGGAACCTAAGGGGTTAATCCGCTGTATTGTGTAAAAAGGCCATTTGATCCTGACTTCTCTGATCCTCCCCTTTTTCCAGTGTCCTCTTCTTATCCCCTGATAACACATATCGTGTGGGGACATGCTCTGTTTGGTGTGTATTGCTAGAAAGGTTTTTTTTTTCTTGGGAGAGTGCATGTGATCAGCTCAGGGCCAATCAGCACTGCTCAGATAGAGGTCAGGGGTTTTGAATCCAGCTAGAGCAGAAAGAAAACTCCTCCTACAAGCTTTAGCTAGTGCTGGGCTGGACACAGATAGAAGTCACAAGACTGCTCTAACTGCTGATGGGAAAAGGTATGTAGCAGTTTATATTTACTAAATTAATTGCATTTCCATGTTTTGTGTACTGTGGGAGACCAGGGAGAGTGAATGCAGGGTCCTGGGTTTAGTAACACTTGAGTGAAAAGCCAAAAACACCTTTAGGGTTCTATCCCACAACAGTATAGCATCATGCAGATCCGATTACTCCTCAAACACTCCACTCTCCACCAAATTGTGGCATGTAAAACATGTAAAGGCTAATAATATAGTATATTCTAAAAGTATGTTTATTGTTATAAAATAATTGCACTTACAATGTATATGTACCAGGAAGACATTAAACCACCATGTAATTACAACAAAACTCGATCGACCTCAAAGAAAATTCCCATATATTGCTACATATGTAAAAAAGCATTAGGTTTGGTATCAGTGTAAACAAGCAAGAATTTAAATAAACATTGATACAATTATTAAAAACCATTCAATATGTTCTTAAAATTCATTTTAAAGTTAACCTGTATTTACTCATAGCAGGTGCAGCAAGCATGCAGCACTTGTCTTCCTGCTGTCCTGATAGGCAGCCAGAACAGCCAGAAACTCTTGTGTATGTTTACCCCTGCTCTCACATGATATCACTCAGGTCAATTCATTGGTCATTCTGTCTTGTAGTAGGCAGGGGGAAGTGTCATGCCTGGAAGTACCTCTCAAGGCTCTGCTGGCAGATTGATGTGGAAAGATAAGTATTGCCTGCTTACCCGGCCTGCTACTAAAGTAAACCTGATACTTTGCTGACGTTGGGATAAGTGCAGGGCCACTTTAAATTGATCCCACTATCCAGTTCTAATAGATCCAACTAAAAGTGCTGCTTAAGAGAACTTACTTTCGCTCCCTTATCCACAGTGACCAAGTAGACTTTATACCCACTCTCCTAGCTGGTGATAACGTTAGACGCGAGGTCCTCCTCTCTCATTTAGCCTGATCCCGCAACATCCCCACATGCTGCTTGTCTCTAGATATCAGAAAAGCTTTTGACATGGTCATGTGGCCATATCTGGACTACATTCTACATCGTTGGGGCTTTGGACCCCATTTTTTTCATGGATCTTCTCCTTATACTGTGCACCAACAGCCAGAGTCAGATACCTAGGACACAAGTCGGCAACGTTTCCAATTCTGCGTGGTACCCGTCAAGGTTGCCCACTTTCTCCCCTACTCTTCGCCCTTGCCAATGAGCCTCTGGCCCTCCTGATAAGAGCCAACTCAGATATCCGAGGACTTGAGGTATGAGGCTCACAACATATACTT
Organism: Staurois parvus; assembly: GCF_062004578.1. Classification (NCBI taxonomy): domain Eukaryota; kingdom Metazoa; phylum Chordata; class Amphibia; order Anura; family Ranidae; genus Staurois; species Staurois parvus. Next base: position 960,277 of record NW_028318225.1, read on the forward strand.
TGTCTCTTCGCGTACAACGTGCTTCTCTTTCTCACCTCTCCACTGACCTCCACTCCAATTCTTCTCCAGCTCCTAAAGGACTTCGGCTTTATTTATGGCCTCCAAGTTAACCCCCAGAAATCTATAGCGCTTAACGTCTCCCTTCCTCCCTAGGACTTGGCTCATTTGCAAAGGTTCTACTCTTTTCCTGGTCTCAATTCTCTAGCCCTTTTCTAGGTATCATAATAACGTCTAACCTCTTGGACCTTTATGCAGCCAACTACTTACCTTTGTTGTCCCACCTAACAAAACTCATGACTAAATGGTCTTCCCTACCATTGGCCTGGATGGGCAGGATCGCTGTCGTGAAAATGTCCATTCTCCCTAAAATGCTTTACTTGTTTAGAGTACTACCCATCCATGTACCTGCACACTATCTCCTTATACTGCAACGACTCGTATACACATACGTCGAGGCCCCATTTTTCCTTGTATACCCTGTTCCACTATACATAAATCTAAGCTCAGGGGTGGCCTAGGCCTTCCAGACTTTTGGAAGTATTACCAAGTAGCGCATCTTGCACAATTGCCTAAGTATCATGCAACCCACAAAATCCCCCAATGGGTTCTCCTGGAATCGACTGATTGTGACCCCCTCTCAACTGCTAATCTCTTATGGCTATGGCTCTCAGATCGCCGTCCGCTTCGTAATACTATAATGTCTCATATCTCACTCTGGGACAAGCTAAAATCCCACTACTCCCTTCAGTCGCCGCATAATCCCCTGCTTTCTTATCTTTGCAACTTGGCCTTCCCCCCGGACTGGTCCTCCCCGCGATTCTTTAGACACTGGTCCTCGGCTAACCTACTCCGTACCCACCATTTTTGGAATAACAGAGGCTTCAAATCCTTCCCCTCCCTCCATTGGTCACATTCACTACCGGCCCCAGAAATTTTTAGATACCTCCAACTACAGCACTTTTATGCACCTCACATCGTCCAATCCCACGCAGCTCGTTCGATGTCTTCCTTTGAGTGATCTTGTGATAAGGATCCCCATAAACAGTCCCTTATCTCTGATATCTACACCCTCCTCTCTACTCCTGAGTCCCCACTTCGCCCTTCCTATGCCACCAGATGGGAGACGGATCTGGGCCATCATTTGGACCCTGCAGAATGGGACCGCATTTGGTCTGCAACTAAGTCCTCTTCACAAAATGTAGTAGCTCTAGACACTAACTATAAAGTCTTGACCCTATGGTATTTGGTCCCAGCAAGGATTGCTAAATACATCCCCAACTATCCTTCTGAATGTTTTTAGGGTTGTTCGATGGTAGGAACTTACTTTCATGTCTGGTGGACCTGTCCAGTAGTCCAAACCTTTTGGACCGAAGTCTTCCATATGTTATCCCTGCTCTTTCTAAAATTGATTCCAACAGACCCGACTATAGCCGTCCTAAATTTACTCCCTCCCATCGTCTCCAAGCCTCAATTTAAACTCCTCTTGCAAGTTACCACTGCAGCTAAGCAGATTATGACCAAATTGTGGAAGTTTCCATCCCTGTGTATTTTAGCAGTTAGGAACAAAGTTACGCAGGCTATGATTCACGTCAAAGTAGAAGCCACCATCCTAGACACTGTTCCTTGATTTCTGCCGATATGGATCCCATGGGTGGAATGGATCCTACCACTGAACTTTTACGACTCGTTGCTCCTTCCTTGACATTTCCTAATCTCATGTTGTAGCTACCCTATATGTCAAGCTATACACTGATATGGCCTGGAGATTCTTTATCCTCTTCTGGAAGTCACATGCCCTTTCTTTCCCACCCCTACTTCTTTTTCCATCCTTCCTACTTTTCCCCCACTTTTCTGCTCCCCCCCATTTCTTGTTTCATATGGAACCCTCACATGGTTTCTGGGAGCACAGCTCCCTCTCTGAAGTATATTCAGTTCCTACCTTCCTTTATACCATTGTATCCCTTCATGTTTTTTTATGTTTCCATGTAACGTGCTTTTTTATGCTATTCCCCCGTTTCTGCAGGACAACATTTTTGCCTATTCTCTTCTGTATCCATATGTGCACATGGATTGTCCTAATTTTGTTTCTTTTTGTTTCTGATATTCAATAAAATGTTTGAACACGAGTCCTTACTTTCTTAATGTAGGGCCTAAATTGTGGCCCAGTTGATAATCCTTATGCATATGCTGGTCCTGTGTCCACCAAAAGTTCCTTCCTCACCAATAAGGACATTTCTTATTCTTAGTGGATAAGGCTAGACAGTGGGACAGATTAATGTTAGGGCAAGGCTTAGACCAGAAACTGAGGAAGTCAGGACTTCACTAGCAGACTGATTGCACCATCAAATGGAGCAAAGGAGTAAATAGCAGGCACTGTGTGGTATCTACACATTGGCAGGACTTTTTATTTCAGCTATTCAGAATGGATGACAGGTTTATCATCAGCAGACAATGGAAACAAATTCTGCTGTTATACTGTTATTTTGGTAGTATTTTTACATTGGGTGCCGAGCCCTGGGAAACTGAGTTAAATAGGCTTATTGGATGTGAAAGCAGAAAATGGAACAATAATGACCTCGATAAAATATAAGCTTTGTTTAAAGTGAGTCAGAGAGACTCTTTCATTCTTTCAAAGACAATCTGCTACATCCAGATCTTTATACATCACTCTCTTTTGATTCAAAGCATTTCACACCTATAGAATAGCTTATGAACCCATTTTCACTTACACGAAAATATTCAATTTGTATTCTGATTGTAAGTCTTATGGGGAATATTTATTCACAGTTTGAACGTAAGCCTGTACCACTGGGGTCTAAACACTGTATAACAAATTACTTATCATGTGGGCAAAAAAATGACATTTATATGATCAAAGCTCCAACTTGCATTGGTCTGGGCTTGCAGCAGTCCTGTTCTTATTATATGTATCTTTGATTATGCACATCTAGTTGGCAAGAAGACAAACATGCTGCATAGATCCTAAAATTCCCACCTGACACTAAACGCATCTTGAATTAATTACAGCATAATCATAGAAAAATGATATAGTATGATAGAAAACATTTGCTAAATACTGTACTAATATTTTAAATATAGCAATTACTATAAGATTATGCTACAGGAAAAGACTTTATGCATAAATCTGTAGTAATATTCAGTTCAGTAATACAAATACTTTCACACATTTCTATTTTTGACAAACAGTTATAAGCTTTTCATTAGTAGTGTGCAGTTTAAAACCTGACCAAGGTTATAATTCTCCCTGTGATTAAAATGCCATTAATAATATGCTCTTTTTATTCTGTATGAAAATACACAAAATATATTCAGTATCATGTTATATTTATATTACTAGCAGGCTTCCTACTTATTTCTATTTTTAATTGCCCCCATACACAAAATGAAATGGCAAATTAGGTTAAAGGATAACTATAACCATAAACAAAAAAGGTATATAATGAAGTTTACCAGTCCTTAGATGTGGGGGCTGCCCTAGTTTTATTATTTCAGGCAAGAACATTTTCAACAAGAATGCTTGCTTCAAAACACTTACTGATCTTGCCAGGAATTCAGTGTCCTTGTAACTTCCTGTGAGTTGAACTCTACAAGCAATACTTTCTTCCTTCCAAGCTCTCATCTATAGATCACTAATTCTTCTGCCCCCAAATAATGGACATAAATTGTCCTGCCTCCATGTAAAGGAGGTAAAGAGAGGAAAACATATTTGTAGTCCAGATTGGGAAAGCAGCCTAGTGACAATCATGGATTCCTCCAAAGGTACAGGGTGTAAGCTGAAGCACCTTAGGACAGGAAGTCTATTATTCCTGGGATTACTAGGCTGGATTTTCTATAATTCTGTATTAAAGCATCAAACCTATTACAGACAGTACAAATTAGCTTATACTTATTGGAATTAAAATTGCCCATTAAAAAGGAGATGTTTTATTCACTATAAATACAACCTTTGGTTTGCATAAAAAGCATTTAGTATGTGACAAAGAATTCCCAGAACACTGTGAGTTAGTTAACCACTTAAAGACCGGCTGCCCGCAATGTACTGCAGACAGGCGGCAGCTAGAGGCACATGGTCACAATGTCAGCAAAGCTGTTATGAATCAATCTGATTCATAACAGATCTTCCTAGTGAGCTGTGATTGGCCCACAGCTCTCACATGGTACATGGGCCAATCACAGCACCCTTTACCATGTGATCCTCTGTAGCCAATCACAGATCACTAGTATTTTAAACTTTCATGAACTTATCCCATCCAAGACAGTTCAAAGCAAGCATGGCATTGCACATAATAATGACTATTGCTCTTGCAAAGCAACGTGTAAAAAAACAATCCATGATCACTCCCCCAGAGTAGTAGTTATTATAGTAACATTGAACTACTCCAATGAAAGTATTAAAAAAAATAATAAAAATTAATGTTGCTAATTTTTTAAGGTTTTATTTTTTAACTACTTGCCAACCGCCCTCCCACAGTGTGCAGGCAAGTGTCAGCTGTGGGCAAGGCAACGTACCCTTACGGCACTTTCTATTTCTGGGTGTAAGTGTGCATGCCTGTACTCCCCACTGCCCCCCCCCCCTCCTGTTTGTCCATGGAGAGAAGAGAGGACACCACACTATGAGTAAAAGCAAATTTTACACACACAAGTTAGATTAGCGCATTTGACACTTTGATTGCCTCTATTAACCGTTTGATCACCCCGTCACCCAGCCAGTGCCATAGTACAGTATCAGTATATAGTATTTTTCACTGATCACTGTATTATTGACATCAGATAGCATCAGAGTCACTGCCCCTCCCAGCCAGGGTCAGCTAGCGTTAGATTGCCCGTACACTATCGCACTTATGCTATAGGTTGCTGATCACCCCCCATTACTAGAATAGTGTTTGTAAGGATCAATATAGTGATCATGAACAGAACTATACTAATGCCTCTTTAGTATAGTGTCCCCAAAACATAGTGTTAGCAGGATCAGCTGTGTTCGCTGCCATCACTTGCATTTAGCCCCTCTGCTGTTTTTTATTGAAGATTTATATCAATTGATTGTGAGCCAAAGCAATTTATACACACAACAATATATCCTGCCCACCCAAATTCAGCTCTTGCCAGACAATTTGCATGGAAACCTACCACGGTTTCCGAATGTAAAACGTTTTCGGTCCTAACTCTCAACATGGGCACTAAAAAAAGGAAAGAATTGCAGTCATATTGGTCCACTGACCTAATTCATCATATGCCCATGTTCTCTGCTATTATATATATTCCCAACAAGGACCAGCGATGTACTGGTACTTTGATGGACTTTGAGTGGTTATACCAGGATGATGCCTGCAGCTATAGGCATCAACCTGGTACCATTTTTTTCAGCTGGTGGTCGGCTTTAAAAGCTATGCTAGTAGCTAATTAACAGCTGGATCGCTTTTACAAGCAGTGAGAAAAGACATCATGCCCCTACTTTTCACGGCTTTCTTGAGCTCAACCGTCCCACAGGGGGACCCAAGAATGCAGCCAGTGCTTCCAGTAGCTGACCATAGAGCTGATTGGAGACTGGAAGGTCTAATAAACCTGAAGCAACAGGCATTTCGTCATTTCAGTTTCGCCTGACATAAACAGTGCCATTTTAAAATTGGGAAAACATCTGATCGCACCGATCTTGGATAATAGACCCCAGATTTCTCAGAAAAGAGCACCTGTCTCTGCCTATTGCTATCACAGGAGACATCTACATTAAATTACAATTAAATTAAATTACAATAAAAGTGAAGAAAAAAAATTATATGGACAGTGTAAAAATTAAAAAACCAGGAAAATAAATAATAAAAAAAATCACCCCTGCCCACCCGTGCTCATGCGCAAAGGCAAATGCAAGCGTCGGTCCCGTGTCGGTATGTAAACAGAGATTGCACCATGCATGTGAAGGTCAGATTGATGGCAGTAATTCTAGCACTAGACCTCCTGTGTAAATCTAAAGTGGTAACCTCTAAGGGCTTTTAACTCATCGCCTATGGATATTGAAAATGTACAGTTTGCCGCTGTTGCACGGGCGTACGCAATTTTAAAGCATATCATGTTTGGTATCTATTTACTCGGCGTAACATCATCTGTTATATTTTATCAAATAAAATATATAAAAAAAAATAATAGAGTAATTTTTCCAAAAAATTTGCGTTTGAAAAATCACTGTGCAAGTGCTGTGTTTGAGGGTTCAAAGTAATTTTTAGCAAAAAAACTCTTTTTTCATGTAAACAAAGAGTGTCAGAAAAAGCTTGGTCTGTGGTTAGAAGTGATTAGAAGAGTGGGTCCCAATGCTGCACAGCAAGTGGATGTGATGTCAGGACCATAACTGGAAGTGATGTGATAACTTGATCCAAGTATTCTGTTGGTGAGGCTATACACCATTAACAACACACCTGACGCCTATCCATTTGAGTATTCAGATGAGCACAGTAAAAACTTTTACCTTGTGAGTGTCTTTTCACTTTTAATAAAGTATTTATGATCTTGGTTACTGTACCATTGGAAGCTTATCTTTCTTTTTCATGGTAATAATACTTGGTGGGGTGGGGTGGAGTGAGGAGTTCGGAGTGGAGAGCAACCGCCGGAGAGCAGATGTGGAATTTTTAAGAGCCAGCTATGCCAACCATGAGAGTGGCATGGCGAGTTCATAAGGGTTTGCCTGTACGGGAGAGGAATTTGCAGAAGAACTTTATGGTGTCTTGGTGAAAAGAAACAGTCTGCGAAGGAATGAAGAGCCTCTTTGCACTTGTTATTTATTGTGGACTTGTCTTTATATACTTTCATTTTATTTTGTCACAGCGCTACTTTGCACTTTATTGATTTTTTTTCAGGTGATATGTTATTATAAATTGTATATGATGATATATTTGTTTCTTATATTTGGCGCAAATTGCTTTCAGTAGTGTATTTAACTCACTTTTGAAATATTTAATTATTTTTTTTGTTTTATTGGGTTTTCCACACATTTATACGTGTTCATTAATTTAGAGCTCCTTAGCGGGGAGGATTTTTATATTATAATGATTTATATTTAAACAAAATAGCAACCATTCAATCAATTCATAAATAGCTTTGCTGCCGGAGCAGTTTTTGCATTTTTTTTTCATACATGATTGAAAAATCATTTTAAGGCGGAAGATTGCAAAAACCCTAAAATATTATATATTTTCTGAAAACAGACAAAGAATAAAACAGTGGTTGTTCGAATTTTTTATGGTACAAAATATTACCACAAAATCCTAGGCAACATTTCAGTAAAAAATACACTAAAGTTAATTTGAGGGCACAAGAATTATCCAATATTTTGGTAACATATAAAAATATATGAGGTCTCACTGAGTAAATACTGTAGCTACCCAACATGTCAAACCTTAACTTTGCATATGCCCATGAAATGGGGACAAACCTCAGTATCCTATATTTTCAGTAGGTGATGCTTTAAAAGCCCCCTACAGGTTATCAGTTTAACATTACACAGGAGCTCTCATGCTAGAATTATTGTTCTCACTATGGCTTGGGTGGGGATATGTAACGAGCAGGGGCGGACTGACAACTCATGGGGCCCCCGGGCAATAGGGGATCATGGGGCCCCTATGTCCTTGCCCAAGCTCAAAAAAAACCTATAAAAAATGTACCAGGGGCATTTCATGGGGCCCCCTACTGACCCCGGGCCCTCGGGCAGTGCCCGAGTGCTCGAATGGTCAATCCGCCCCTGGTAACGAGTATTGCAAATTATGTTTTTGTGCGCAGTTTCCCCTAACGCATGTGTTTACGTTCATGCATGCAAGTATGTGGGGGTGGGAAGGCCTCCCCACTAATGTTTTTTGGGGGGGTTATGTGCTTTGGTGTAGCTTTAATGTCAACTACTCTAATCTAATTATAACTAGCTTTTAAAGTAAGGTGCTCATTGAAGAACTTTGCACAGAATAAACAAATCACTCATACCAGCTAGCGAGCAAAAAAAGAAACTATTACACTGTTTAACAATTTGCGATAAAACAGAGTTTTTTTATTTATACACAAAAAAATCCACTTCACATTCTCTTTAACTAGTTTGGCATTTTACAATGCAAAAAATTCTTCATTTTTGGCCATAAAATTACTTAACCCCCAGAACTTTATATATTTTGTGATATTAGAGGCCTGGTGGAATAGAAAGATGATAGTTGCAATTTTTTTACGTCACATGATATTTGCGTAACTGTTTATCAAATGCAAATTTTTAGAAAAAATATAATACAATTAATTTTAGTGTAAACACACACAATATAATACCCATTTATGTAAAATATAAAAGATGAAGTTGTGCTGAGTAATTAGATACCAAACATGTCAAGTATTAAAGTTGCATGCGCCAGTGATATCGCAAAAAACGAAGGTACCCAAAAATCTCCTTAGGTGGCGCTTTAAAAGCCTTTACAGCTTATCAGTTTAAAGTTAACCAGGAGCTCTTGTGCTAAAATGATTGCTCTCACTTTGCCATTCGCTGCGATACCTCACATGTGTGGTGTAACCATGGTTTACATACACGCGCACACCCTGGGCTTGCGTTTCTGGGAGTGTGCAGGGAAACAGGAGTTTCCGAATTTGTTTCTTATATTTTATCATGATTGCATTGTTTTTTAACTATTTTATTTCTACTTTGTTGCTATCACAAAGGGTTAATAAACCCCCATGTGATGGCATTAGGCACTCTTTATGTAGACATTAATGGGGTTTATTTACTAAAACTGGAGAGTGCAAAATCAGGCTCATGTCTGCATAGAGACCAATGAGCTTCTAACCTCAGCTCGTTAAGTTAAGCTTTGGCAATAAAACCTGAAAGCAGATCAGTTTTTATGCAGAAGTGAGCCTGATTTTGAACTTTCCAGCTTTAGTAAAAAAAACCCTCAGGGTCTAGTAGACCCTATGTCTCCTCTGCCCTTTACAGAATCAAACCGAGTATAGATCTGCATGGTTAGGTGCTCATTAGATGCTCCACTGGCTTGTACCAGACAGGAAATGGAGGATCTAACACCAGAATCAACAAAATCATTGTCAGTCCCTGTTTCCTCCACCCTCCATCCAGATGTCAAGGGGAGCCAATGGGGGGGGGGGGCATGCCACTCGCACTGTGAAAGTGTTTGTTGGTAGCTATACAGTGGTCGGATTCCTTTCACTTTCAATCCAAAAGCTGGCTGAGCCAAACCAGCCATCAGCTTGTTCTCTTGCGTTCACTCTTTGGACATACTAGTTAATCAAGGCTACGATTTATTTCTATAATTACACATAGTGATAAACCTCAAATCCAATAAATTGGAAAAGGAAATCAAATATTTTCTTATTCAATATCTTTATTTAAATTAGAAACAAAGAAAGAGTACAGGTCTCCTGATATGTAAATATACCCTTATAAAATAGTCTAAAATGACATGCTTACAATGATAAAGAGCAGTCACAAAAATACAGAACCAGTCAAAAAAACCTAGAGAAGAGGTCTGCAAATTAGGAAGATCAAGTACAAACATCAATGTACAAGTAACCCTGAGATCGCAGTCATACAAAAAACGATGGAAGTTAAGCATCTGATGGTTCAGTCTGAGGGCAAAATAAAACATATCCAACCCATAATATAATTCATAAAAATAGGTCAAGAGACCAACAAAGACAAGAGAGGAAAGGAGGGAGAAAGAGCAAGGGGCAAAGGGAGGGTAGAGAACAGAGGACATCCCAGGGGTCTCCAGTGATCCAACCAGAAATAGTTAAAAGAATTTGAAAAGATAGAGAAAAAGAGAAAACAGTGTCAAGGGAGAAGTAGAGATTTAAAAAAATGAGTTGAACATTAAGAAAAATTCTGGCGCAAAAAAGAGGTTGAATACATGTGTATGGAAGCAGTGATATAAATTAAATGAGATTAAAAACACTGCCAATGGAGTCCATATATATATATATATATGTGTGTGTAGATATTAAGTCCTTAATATACTTGGGGATTAAACAGCGGCTGCCATCCTGAAAAGTGAGCCAGCTCTGTGCAACGGAGACGAGTCCTGTAGAATTAGCTAGAGGCTCCTAGCATGTAGCCTGTGATTACAGCTGTCCCCTTCTGGTCCTCTGTGTTCCTTTGGTGATGTCACATCCGCCCGTGTGTTCCACATTGGTCAGTAGCATGACTTCCTGCTCCACTTCAGATTGCCTCCCTGGACTTCAATTCCAGCACTACCATCGGCAGTGGTGTATTTTGGTTTTGTGCTGCCCTAGGCAAGAGTAAAATCGGGCACCCCTCCGCATCTAAATTTGTCCCACCCCTTCCTGTTTAAGGTACACCCCTTCTGTAAACTCCACCCTTCCTCTTTAGGCTCCACCTCTTCCTATTAGTGTCCCGCCCACTGAGAAGAACGATGGGGCGCTATTCCTCCCACTGACAACATTGTTGGGGCACTGTTCCTCTCACTGACACCAACGGTGGGGCACTATTCCTCTCACCGACACCAACAGTGGGCACTATTCCTCCCACACTGACACCAATGATGGGGCACTATTCCTCCCAATTACACCAACGATGGTGCCCTATCATTAGTGTCAGTGTGGGAGGAATAGTGCCCCATCAGTGGTGTCAGTGGGAGGAATAGTGCCCCATCATTCCTGTCAGTGTAGGAGGAATAGTGCCCCATCATCAGTGTCAGTGGGAGGAATAGTGCCCCATCATTAGGGTCAGTGGGAGGAATAGTGCCCCATCATTGGTGTCAGTGTGAAGAATAGTGCCCCATCATTGCTGTCAGTGTGGGAGGAATAGTTCCCCTATTATTGGTATCAGTGGGAGGAATAGTGCTCCCTCATTGGTGTCAGTGGGAGGAATAGTGCCCCCTCATTGGTGTCAGTGGGAGGAAAAGTGCCCCATCATTGGTGTCAGTGGGAGGAGAAGTGCCCCATCATTGGTGTCAGTGGGAGGAATAGTGCCATATAATTGGTATCAGTGGGAGGAAAAGTGCCCCATCATTGGTGTCAGTGGGAGGAATAGTGCCCCATTATTGGTGTCAGTGGGAGGAATAGTGCCCCATCATTGGTTTGAGTGGGAGGAATAGTGCCCCATCATTAGTGTCAGTGTGGGAGGAATAGTGCCCCATCATTGGTGTCAGTGGTGGCAGACAGACACTTACCGATCAGCTGTCTTCGTTCTCTAGCCGCTCTCCTCCTCTTCACTGGCTCCTGCTGGTCCCTCACTCGATCTTCTTCAATCTTCTGCTGCTTGGCTCCTCCTCTCCAAGATCCGCCTCCTCACCGGTGATTGGCCACCTGTGTGTCTTTCCTGAGCTACAGATCTGGTGGCCAATCACCGGGTGAGGAGGTGGGGCTTGCAGAGGGAGGGACAGGCTGCCATAGGCTGTCCAGTGATCCCAGGGTGTGGCCAGATGAGACGGGTGGCATGTCATCCCGCCCTCATCGTAATCAAGATACAGGGAGATGAAGACACCAGACGGACACCCTCTCCACCCCTCCTCCAGCAGTGCCCCGTGGAACGGATCAAAGTGGGACGCGGAGTCGCAGAGACAAGTAAGACACAGAAGCCCCTGTCCATTTCACACGGAAGTGGCCCTTCCATGGGGAAGGGGGGGGGCAGGGCTGCAGCGCCGCTCCCCTGAAATGTGTTGACCTAGGCAGACGCCTTGTTTGCCTCGTGGCAAATATGCCCCTGACAATTGGACTTTTTTCCGCTAGCGGTTCCCTACAAGAAGAAGAGAGCCCCCCCTTCTGGATATGTAGATATGCTTTACCTTTATTTACTCCTGTGAGTGCATTTCTACTGTTTGTCATTAAAGTTTTTACCCTACCACACTTAGTGGCGCCTCCTTCCCTCTCTCCCTTATAAAAATGAGTTGGCAGATAATGGTGTATCCAGAGTTGCCATGATTTTGTGTATTGCTGCACCCTATCCTGCAGAACTGCTTCAATGTTAGCATGTATCATGGCATGAGTCACCCTGTTCTTAGTTTCTGCTATATTAAGAGAATTGGATTTCCATGCTTTTGTTATTGTCTGTTTAGTGGCTGTAGTGATGGATAACATCAGCTGAAGTTGGCAATGGTTGAGAATTGGAGGATGTGAATTCAATAGTTCTATAAATGGGTCTGAGGAAATGTAGGCAGTAAACAAAGCACTTTGTGAATGATGGCCCTGCAGTCTTCTTGGACCCAGAAGACTATGGGGAGGGAGAGGGGGAGGCAAACTTCTACTTCCGATCACCTAGGCGATTGCAGCAGAAGTGGGAGTGGGTACCTGTCAAATTTGGGTACCCTCTCCCCAAAGGTGCCAACCCTTAGTGGGGAGCGGGGGACAAAGGCTTAAAGCAGAACTTCCCCTTTTGGGTGGAACTCCGCTTTAAGTACCTGTGATTTCTGTGGGTTGACAGTAAGGCCAGATATCATGGCAAAATACATAGAAAAGATTAGGAGTAGAAATAAGGGGAGAGGTTAAGTAATGAAGGTCATCATCTGCAAAAAAAAAAAGAGAGTTTATGTTGGTAAGCTCCTATCTGCACTCCTTTAATATTTGCATCAGAGTGAATCAATAGTGCTAAAGGATCGATGACCAAGGCAAAAAGGAGAGGAGAGAAGGAGTACCCCTGTCTGTTTTCTCTGCTGATTGGAAGTAGGCTTGACTTATTTAACATAGGTTTATGGTTGTAATTAGTGGGGTCCTCTGGAATGAATGTAATAAAAAATTCAATCTATGAATACTGTCACTGGTCTAACTCAGAGGGATAAAACCCATGTGATCCTTATGTATCATTCAACCTAAATAGGGTTGGAGACAAGTGCTTGAATTTTAGAGAGTATTTTGACATTAGGATTCAAGTGACACTAAAGCTTTATTGTTATTTTTTAAATAACAAACATGTTATACTTACCTGCTCTGTGCAGTGATTTTGCACAGAGCAGCCTTGATCCTCTTCTTTTTGGGTCCCTGACGGCGCTCCTGGCTCCTCCCCCTTGGGGGTTCCACTACATGCTCGTTCCCAAGATGCTGCTCTATGCATCCATAAGACACATAGAGCCGTGGCTCAGCCCTGCGCCCCCACTCTCTCCTCACTGGCTCACTGGCTGTGACTGACAGCAGCGGGAGCCAATCCAATTTTGGATAGAGGGGAGAGGGATAGAACACTTATCATTTTTTATTGCTGTCTGTGTTCTTGTTAGAGAGATTCACCCTCTCTGTTTGTCCAGTTTATCATTATCACTGAAAGTGAAAGTAAAAGAAAATCCCACATTTTGGGTTGTTCCCAGAAAAATATTAAAGGGGAAATGTTCCAATGGGGACACTGGGGGGTCCCCAAGAGAATCCCTTAATTTGAAGGAATTTACTCCCACTTCTTGTTTTGACTATGGGACAGGAAGTGAAGATATATCTCCCCTTTGGGCAAAAGGACAAAAACAAGGTGTTATATCCTCCCTCACTCCATCCAAAATGAAGCCTATAGCCTTTAAGCATTTTTATTGCATGAGCCACTTCTTCTGAAGAAACAGGGCAATCCGGAGAATTGCTCTGTTAGGAAAACAAATATTTTCATTGTCAACACTATATTTAGCTACAGTAATCCACAAAGCACTTGTAATTTTATTCAGATGACTTTGTATGTGTGTGCACTCTATTTCAGTGTTCATTATTATTAGAAATAAGCAAATCTGCCTGGGTTGTATTTACAGGGGGTTCAACAAATGCTGCTTGAAACTATGAAACCCATACTTAAGTGAAAATCCCAGTGAAAGGCCAGTGTCAGTGCTAATATGTAAGCTATAGTCAAAAACAAGCATGAGGAGCTGAGTACTGCCATGGGGGACAATTAACAAACAATTTAGCTTGGTTTAACTACAGCAGCAGCACCCCAATGTGTTTCATTTCAACTTATAAAAAAAAGTTTTATAGGTAGTATGACTGCAATACATGATTTTTTTTAGCTGTAATAGGCCTAAATTTAACGGTGGAAGTAGCAGCTACAGATCTCAAAGTTCCAGGTACACAATTACCCATATAAAGGCTCATGTAGTCAGGTGTTCAGTTCGTATTGGCATTTAATGCACATTTAAGGTCCATTCCTATTGTCAGACTTTAAATTTCCATTTATTTTTTGGTTCCACATTTACTTGTTTATTTGTGTAGTGTAGATGACTGTTCTGAAACTGTGTTTAATCTGCTTTGCATTTATTTGGATAAAGGGTGTTCTTTTGGGGTCTGTTTGCATTGAAGCAATATAGATCAAATTTAGCCCCTGCCACATTTTGCAAGCACTAACCACCTAAAAGAGAGCAGTTTATTTTTACTTAAAGTAGAACTATACCAAAACATGTTTTGTTTTTTTTCCATTTTGGAAAGGATAAGGGATGGTTTTAACCCCTGGCAGTTTCTTGTCTCATTGGGGAGATTTGCCTTAATTTCCTGTCCTATAGCCTAAGCAGGAAGTGAGGGGAAATCCCTGAAAATTAAGGGAAACTATTGGAGCCTCCAAGTAACCAGAACTAGTGTCCCCATTGGAAGATTTCTTCTCTGCTACTGTTCTGGTGACATCCCAAAATGTGAGATTTTTTTTTTACTTTAACGTTTACGGTAAAAAAGTTTTACAGATAAAGAGGGTGAATCTCCCTGTCAGGTACCTAGTGAGAGGCTGATTTGATGAGAGGGATTCCCTTTTGGCTAAGTGCCAAGCACCCCTGAAGGTGAGCATAGAGAGTGCTAGGCTCAAAGAAGCACTGGTACCATTTAGGTAGATCTTCTATAAGCTGCTTGCAGCACAGTTAACCAGATAGCTGTCAGCAGGTCTGTCAGGACAGATGGCAGGACATCTGTTGCCCATGGAGATGTAGGGATGTGGGACAAGGCAAGTCACTGGGCACATACAGCCCAGCTCGGGAATGCATCTGTGCGAATGACCCCATAACAAGAGACTTGAATAGGGGTACTCGCAGAAGTGGAGGAGCAGAGAGCACCAGTGTGGGAGCCCAGAAGAGGAGGTTTGGGGCCAGTCTGTACAATAGCACTGCAAAGAGCAGGTAAGTATAAACCTGTTTTTAGTTAAGGGTTTACAACCACTTTAATACAATTCAATATACTTAAAATTTAACCCTTAGGAAGAATAAGATGAAAAACATTTTCTGTCAATGAACTTGCTCTTTTTTTTAAATTTTTGAGGCATCTGGTATTGTCTGTTTGTCAGGGCTGTAGCAGTCAGGGCCTAATTCTGTGTGTAGTGAGGGGGGCCTATGTGGATGACAGTGAACTGTTGTATACAGAAGTGGCCAGGTTGGGGCAGGACAGGGCTGAGATTTTGTCATAGAGACAATATGTTGCTAAAAAAAGAAGAGGAGGGTTAAGATAGCGAAGGTTTCTATGGGTAACTGTTCGGGAGTTGGAAGACAAGGAGGTGGAAGCCAAGGAGAGAGTGAAGCTAATAAGGGAGTGATCAGAGAGAGGAAAAGGAAAGTTGGTGAGGTTGCAAGGAGTGCATAGGTAGGAGAATACAAGGTCAAGGCAGTTATCATTAGAGTGAGTAGAAGCATGTGTCCATTGTTTTAGGTCAAAAGAAGTGATTAGACTCAGAAGTTTAGAGGTAGCAGGAGTATTAAGATTAACAGGGATGTTGAAGTCACCAAGAATGATTGTGGGAATTTCAGAAGAGAGAAAGTAAGGCAGCCAAGCAGAGAAGTCATCAAGGAAGCTTGATACCGGCCCTGGAGGTCGATAGATCACATCAATTCTTAAAGAAACTGAAGAGAATAGACAGTGAACTTCAAATGAGGAGAGGGACAGAGAGAGAGGTGAATGAAGGACCTGAAAAGTGCTTTGAAGGGATAGGAGGATTCCAACTCCACCACCTTTCCGTCCACTAGGCCTGAGATAGTGAGTCCAGAGGAGTCCATCATGGGAGAGGGCAGCAGGAGAGGGAAAGTCAGATTCAGGAAGCCAGGTTTCCGTAGTTGCAAGCAAGTTAAAGGAGTTTGTGATAAAAAAGGTCATTGACAGAGGTGAGCTTGTTACAGACAGAGAGGGCATTCCAGAAGGCACAGGAAAAGGGGAGGCTCATTCTAAGAAGAAGAGAAATAGTAACTAGATTGTGTGGATTGTGGCTGTTGTTAGAGAATAGGGGTTTCCGGGTGTGTTGATCAAAGGAAAAAGATGGCGGCCCAGGATTTGGGGAAATTTCTCCAGATGTTAGGAGAAGCAGAAGAGAGAGGTAATATGGGAGTATGACTTATATGGAGGGACAGGTCCATGTGTCCTGGAGGTTTTATTAGTTATGGGTTCAGAATTAGCAGGAGTTGATGAGTACAGTAATAAGGTGCAGACAGGAGTGAGGGTGATATATATAAGTTGTGGGGTGGAGAAGAGTTAAAGATTACGTTTATTCTGCTTATACTGTATTTTGTCTTGAATGGTTTCACCTTTCCCTTCTAATTAGAAAGCTAAGTACATTTTTAAATAAACCTTTTCTAATTTCATTATATACCCTGTTTTAGAACCAGTAACCTCCTCACTGGGTGTCTGTGCTTTTCTGTGTAATGCAACTCTCTTGAGTTCCTTACGCACATAGTGGGAAGCTCACAGTGTGCAATGAAATCAGAAGTCAGGGATCAACCATGCAGCCATATAATAATAGAAATCATCTTTATTTTCCCTAAAAGGCAAACAATCAATGCTTCCAGCAGCAAACAGAAAGTGGCTTCTCTTGAATACAACAACATAGAGCAAACACTGCTAATTGTCAGCGTAACAATACGAAAACTGCAGACTCAAGGTTTTACCAAAATTAAGGATATCACAGTAGAGAGACAGACCTCAGCAGTGCTCAGCAATTCAGTAGCTGAAACCAGCTTTTTTTTTTAGACATCTGTTCCATTCTCCAAACTCCTACTACTCCACTGATGCTCTGTGAAGTTTCCTACATATAAACCCATCCTGCAGGTAAGAGACCGCTCTGCTATGTGGGCTCTATGGACTCCACTGTCCATTTACACCCAACTGCCCCCTGATCTGATCCACCTAGATGGAGAAGGATGGATCCCCTTCTGCTTTTGTTTAGTGGACCAGATTGAATTGGAGGTAGGAAAGTGTAAATGGACACAAGTAGGGGTGAATGGACCACTTGATCAGGTCCACCAGAAAAACTGACGGGTGGATCTGACCAGAGGTTATGACTAAAGCTGTGTAAGCTGAAGCTCGTCAACCTACTGTATCTGTGATGCATGTACTGTGGTCAGTATAGTAAGTGAAGATTTTAGAGCAGTGGCGGTAGTGCAGATCGTTTTTCTTATTGGACCTGACAAGACACTGTATCTGAAATGGTCCTTAGGGTTATCAAGTGGAATGGCTAAAATGTACTCCGAGGCCTTGAGATTTGAGATGCTAAAAAACTAGTGAGCTACTGAGGACAGTAGATGGAAAAATATATGTTAAAAGTTAATTCCATATTAGTTAAAGATGTCCTCTCCTCCCTGACAACCATTCTCTACAACACCACTCCCTAGTACTGTACCGACTCTGCTGACAGCTTACTTGCTACCTGTCCTTTATTATGACATACTTTATATTAAGATCATTGACAGTAGGGAGCTCATCGGGGGAGGGGGCATAACATTTTTGCAATAGAGCCCCATCTTCTGTAGTTACTCTCTTGCATTGCAGCCAATCAGAGTTCACTCTTCTGAACTTCAGTCAGTACAAGATGCAATTTGATTGGTTTCTGTAGTTAACTCTACTTAGGAAAAATAAACCTATATTGTTCAATGGTAGTTGTGTTTGCTGTAAATTGCAAGGTGACGTTTTCTTACATAATGCAAAGATACTAAACTGGCGGTTAGCCTCCTTTTAAACATGTATAAATGTCTATATGGCTGTAGTGTTGCTTTCTCAGCTCAGTAGGCTATTTCTATATGTCTTATAAAGCTTATATGTGGACTAAATTAATATAAATGATATACTATGCTCAGGGGAGTTTTCTGGAAACAGTGGGTCTCTGTGTAAGATCAAAAGTTGGACATCATTGCTCAAAATAAAATAAGAAAAATAAAAAAGGGGGTTTTCATTCCTGCCGCCTTCACGTCCAGATTTGGTGTATGGATGTGATGACTTCAAGAACAGCCCTTTCACAAGACCGCTACATAGAGTGGTGGGGACAGTCTTGCGCTCAGAGGATCTGCAGATTAGGAAAGTATATCTCCACTTTTAAATCCCCTTAACAAATGAGCAGAAATGAGCATGTGAGAATTTCTTTTTTCTGGAATTCTTCTTTAATTGAACATGCTGAAGTTAAAAGCTGTTTGGTTACTGTACACAGCTGCACCAGATTGTGTGTGAACCAGTTTTAGTAAATCTCCCCCACTGTGAACCTTTAACCAGTTTCTGTTACTGTGCAGCTCATTTCTCATTTGAAAAGGTGTTTTTTTTTTCACTCTGTCTCCCGCTATTGATTTGTCACCTAAAATAGCTCACAGGGATCTGACTGTGCTTTTCAGTGAGAGCAATATATCTGTTCTCAGTAGAAACACCTTTTATGGCAGTTTCTATAGTCTCCTCTTGTAGTAACCCCAGTCAGTCAGTGCTGTGCTCACATTTTTTTCCAACCAGATAGTGGGCACTAGCTGGTGCACATTCAGACTGGCAGTTAGAATTTGTAAACGCAGTTGCAGGGGAGGACTGACAACTCATGGGGCCCCCGGGCAATAGGGGATCATGGGGCCACTGTGTCCTTGCCCAAACTCAAAAAAGCCTATGAAAAAGGTACCAGGGGCATCTCATGGGGCCCCCTACTGACCCCGGGCCCTCGGGCAGTGCCCGAGTTTCCAAATGGTCAGTCCGCCCCTTGCCAACCACAGCACAGGCGCTGCTTTCACCACACATGCAGATCCTGCTGCTGGCATAGTTCATTAGGGTTATGTAAGCCCCTAGTGTTATGTTAGCACCCTCTCCCTCCCCTGGCATATGCAGACACAGGATGGATGTTCTTTACACTGCTGCAGCTGCAAGTGATAGGCGCAGCTGCAGCACAGGCACAGAATGCTGTTATATAATTTAATCCCCACCCTTGTTGTTGTGCAGTGTGTGAGAACACAGTGGGCCCAATCCCCTTTAAGGCTATGTACCTAGGACATATTGCAACCATGGAGGATAAACCACTGACTATGCTTTAGCAGTTATCATATAATTCATTTATTTTTAGGCTTATGATGAAGAGATGTATGGCAGCAAATATCAGTGGATCATTCCTGGATGGTATCAAGCATTATGGTGGCAACAGGCCAATTCTTCCACCTGTTCAAGTAAAAACCTGCTCACTGCAATGGAAGGATACATTGGAGTGGATTTTGAACCTCTTAGCACAAAGCAAATCAAAACAATATCAGGACGGGTAAGCAAATTACACATCAAATTAGGTGTTTTTTAATGGTATGGATTATATAGATGAATCTAAATTGAGATCAGATAAGGACACACTTTGCTGAGAATGAACATTTCAATTTTACATGTGAATATATTAAATACCATAGCTACAGAAGAATATCAATCATGGTATTTGTCACAACATTGGAATATGTAACTAAAGAGTACAAGCTATAAAAGTATATAGTAAATACATTGGATTTAACAGTAAAAGCATATAAAATGTAATATTAATGTGCAGCTGATCATTTTAATAGATGTAATCACCAAACTGATTCAGAATATTTAGTGGAGACTGTAGGTTTCAGGCAACTGCCTGGTTTTCCACAGTGAAAAGTGCATGGCAAAACAATAAGGAGAGCCAGATATATTGGCAACTGGATTATAACCAGCTTAAAAGAACATTTAAGTTTACTTTTTGTATCTCGAGTTACATATTCGTTCCCTAATGTAAACTTCATAGACTAATAGGGAGGTTCTAGTAGCAGAAAGGTGTGGAATTTCAGGTTTTTCAGGAAAAGTTAAAGGTTTGGAGTTTAGGTGATATGAAAAATGCAAACTTTTGAGATAACTTAAACTTCTAGAATTGTTTAAGGCCTAAAGAAGGAATCTAAGTCATCTTGGAAGCTTGCATCTTTAATATCTTACGTTATTTAATAAAGGGTGTCACTTAAACTTCAAACTTTATGTGTTGCTCAATGGCTAACATGATGCAATTCTGTCACAGTCTGAAGTCAGGCTCAGAGGCCAGTGGCTCCAGCAATTGAGTGATCCATGAGTAGTAAGTTGGATTAATACACAAACAGATGGGAGACACGGAGTTGCAAAAATATATAGAATACTAACAGAATTAGACACCGGCACAAAACTAATATATGTAGAGAAATGGGAAAAAGATATGGGAAGGGAAATAGACGAGGAGCAGCAGAGGAAAATGTTTAGATTAATTCACGAAAATATTAGCATGCGGGAAGTGGAGTTGAATTATAAGTGTTTAGTAAGATGGCACATCACACCGAATGTGGAACACAAATTGAATGGGGAGATTTCACCATTGTGTTGGAGAGGATGTGGTGAAGTGGGTACGTCATATCACATATGGTGGGAGTGTTTAAAGATACAAGTGTTTTAAAGGAAAATTGTTTACTTAGTAAGGAAAATTACTGAGATCGATATTAGATTGGATCCAGAGCTATGTCTTCTCCATGTCACACAGCTTCCAGTGAGATTATATAAGGATTCAGGAATATGGCATTTCTTGAGCGCAGCTAAGAGTCTTATACCTAGGTTCTGGAAAAAAAGGGAGGTGCCGACAGAGGAAGATTGGATTGTCAGAATAAATCAGATCTGTGGGATGGAAAGATTGTATTATATGCATATAGCTAAGATGGAGAAGTATCATATAAAGTGGAAAAAATGGGAAGAGTATAGAGAAAAAGTGAAATGTATGATGATGATTCATACCACTCGATATAAAGACAGATTTTAGAAATGGTTTTTAGAAGGGAAAAAAAAAAAAAAGAAAAGGGAAAAAGAGAGAAAGAAAGAAGTTTTGGGTTAGAAGAGAATTGCAGAGTGGGGGGGGGGGGGGGGGTGATTGAAGGAGTAGGGGAGGGGGGGGGGGAGAAAGGGAGGGTAGGGGAAGTGGGATATAGATAAAATATGTCAATAGGAAGATATTGATTTGATGTCTTTTCTATAGAAGAATGTGATTGTGATTTGTATTTGGTTGAAAATTAATAAATATTTATGATAAAAAAATACACAAAACAGATCCGCCAGCAGATGATGCTGGCTCAGCCAAGGCATGGGGACTAAGCACTAGCTAGTCTTCACCAGAGCTTCTGTTGGCGGAGAAGGATTTCACTTCATACTAATGCCAAGTTGTGGACCTCAGGATTGACCAAGGAGGAGTCAGGTGGCAGATGAAGCAGATAAGAAACAAACAGAAGCATAGTCGATGAACTAGTCAAGGGTCAGTAACAAGTAGTAGCTAGATGAGATCAGATGGAAACATAGTTGATAACCAAGCTAAGATTCATAACAAGTGGTAGTAAAGATAAGGACAGCTGCAAGTATGAAGGAGCAAAATATCGGCTGGAGAGAACACAATAATTTGGCAAACAAACAGGGAGTGCAGAGACATTTGCTTAAAACAGGAAGTTCATGGGAGTAGTAAACAGTTCAAGGTTTGCCAGAAACAAGAAACAAAACAAGTTTATCCAAGGGATCAGGCAGGGAATTGTCTAGCATCTTAGGTGACACAGTGAGAAGTGATACATCCAGACACCATTTAGATCACAGGTTCAGACCTATGGTTGCACCCTGACAAATACTCTAATGCTGCTAAGAAAATTTGATATATTCACAATGTATATAAATATAGTTCAGCTCTTTGCATATACAAATAAGTTTGACACTGAACGCAATCTCTGATTATGTGTTATTTCCCCTTACACTTAATTTAAATTTCCCAGTCTTGTAAAATATTTACATTAAAGAGTATCCAAACCCAAAGAAATGAAATGAATTGCAGCTTACAAATCCTTAGATGTCATAGCTGCATTCATTTTCTGGTTTTAGCTAATTTCCATTCTTTTTCACCTGGTGACCTGGGCAGTAATGCACTTCCTGTCTTAAGAGGATCAATAGAGACACTCTTGGACATCAGCATTGTAGAGAGGGGTATTGTTACATGGGCTAGTAGATTTAGATGGACTTTTCATAAGTGACCAACAAATCAAAGCTTCACTCCAGCTTTTTGTTTTCCTTTTGAGATAAAGGTATATAAATGAAGAAAGCTGTTCATTGTAAGCAGTTTTGCTGGACAGCTCGTTCTGGTAAAGGAAATTCTCAACAGGTATAAAAAACCATGTTACAGGGTGGACTCAGAAAAACAAAGACTGATTTATTAGTACTAGTGACAGACTGCATGATTAATTTTTGATTTTGCCTTTAGTATTGCTGTAGGGCCTTAAGTTATCTTACTTTCTTCAGTGAAAACTTTTTTTTTTTTTTAACGGGCATCTAGAAAAACATATTTGTATTACATTTGTAACATAAAAAAGAATTGTTTATGTGACTTGTATCTGCACTTTTTAGACTCCTCAGCAATATGAAAAAGAATACAATGAAAAGCGATCTGATGTGGAACCCAGTAAATTTCATGGTTATGCCTATGATGGAATATGGGTAATAGCGAAAACACTTCACCGAGCGATGGAATACCTTAATGCTACCAACAAGCATCTAAGCATTCAGGATTTCAACTATACAAATCATAAGCTTGGGAAAATCTTCCTTGATGCAATGAATGAAACAAATTTCTTTGGTGTAACTGTAAGTATATAAATATTAATCATACCAAAAGTAATATTGTAGTTATATGTTCAATAGTTTGAGGCTGATTTACTAAATGTTTTAAGAATGTTTATATAATAAAATGTGTGAAAATAAACTTAAATTATCCAACCGTGTGAAAAGAAATTCCCTGTTGATATTCACCTGCACATGAGTGGATTATTTATTTATTTATTTCAGGTACTTATATAGCGCTGTCAATTTACGCAGCACTTTTACATATATATTGTACATTCACATCAGTCCCTAACCCTCAAGGGGCATACAATCTAAGATCCCTAACTCACATTCATACATACATGTACTATGGCCAATTTACACAGGATCCAATTAACCTACCAGCATGTTTTTGGAGTGTGGGAGGAAACCGGATTATTAACCTTGTCGCTGCCACCAAGGTAACTATTTTATCAGTGGAAGTACCAGCATATAGATGAAATCCTGGCTGCTATAGCAGCTGGGAAACTGTTTATATTTTCATCCCAAGTTGCTGGCTATGTATTAGAAGCAATTACTTCTACATATGAATAAAAATGCCACCCCCTCTCACCTAACTCCCATCCCTAACCTTCTCGCCATTTGTAAAAGCTCTATCCCTCCACAGTGCCAAGGATCCCCATGGTGGGTGTGAGGATGGAGAGCATCTGAAGATCTGCAAACATGCATCACTGAGCACTTCCAGGTTCAGAGATGTCAATGTATGGCATCTGTGGCCTAGGTAAAAGCTGACTGAGTACAGTCTGTGCTGCACATGCAGTTTTGAGGCTTGACATAACTGGTATCTATTTACTTGACAAAACCTTTTTTTTATATTTTATAAAGTGTTATATTATATTGTATGTGTGTGCTATAAAATTAATTTGAATGTCTTTTTTACACATTTTATTCAGAAATGTTATTATATTTGGGGGTTTTAGGTAGCCCTTGGGCCTAAAATGTGCATTTTAACATGCATGCAAAAAATTGTTTAGGCAGCAAACGTTAAATGTTTGCAGTGTTATTCAGAGAAAATTTTTCTGGATGATATACAGAATTGGCAACAGGCATACCTGTAATTCTAGCTCATCTATACTTTTGTTGTGGACATTATATAAAGAGGTATATGTCATTATCCACTAGGAGGCTTCCAGCAGCCCATTTTAACTTACTAATAGCTTGTACAGTATGCATTTGCCAAGGTTTCTAAGCATTGCCAAGTGTTTCAGTGTGGGCCTCATTCAGTGCCATGAGCAGAGTAAAGTTTTTGGCTATAACAGTTCCAGTGCACTAGTTTGATGTATTTTTTAGGCTTCTTTGTAACCATCCTACAGCTGACTCCCTTGATTGCCAGTTACCATATGGCACTTGAAGAAAACTTTACAGACCATTTCCTTGTGGCCAGTTTGGCACTTTGCAAGGTTGCCCCAGGGTATTAAGCACTCTATCATCTAACAGAGGTTTCCTCTTCCAGGCATCCTCACTTCATCTATATTGCATCTCAGATGCTAACATGGTACTTTACAACTTTGTTTATCTCCCTGGCCACACTATCACTATGTGAACTCTTTTTCTAGCAATGCTCAACCTTGCATCATTGTTTATGGTTTTGTGGGCTTTTGGAATGAATGGCACCACAGTAGATCTATGGATTTTATTGCAAGGCCATTATCCTTTACAATGCCAATGCATAACTTTCCAATATGTTTATGAAGCCAAAATGTAACTGAACTATGATAGGTTCACATGACCTCTGTACTTAAGGCAAGTTCCTTCAAAGACTGCTTTCCTTCCTTATCATAGAGAAAGCATAGAATACAAAACCAATACTCCTACATATCATAATGCTTTACTCACATCTACTTCAATTACAAACAAAAATCTAGTATTTGGTATCTCAACTGTGGATGCTTACATTAGCTACTCAGAGTGACTTCTCTGGGGGTAACATTTTTTGCTCTTATAGCAAAAGATTTTAGCCATTGATTTGAGGTCTTCAATGTAGCTGCACATTACTCTTAAAGCCCAAATTCAAAGTTTTTTTATTGAGAGGAGAAACATCTATTAGATATTTAATGCTGTCCATTTCCATTGTTGGAAGGATTTCCCCTATCCCCTATCACTGGAAGAGAACGTTAGATTAAATTCTTCCAATGGAGACAAAATAAATATAGCAATTGCAGTCACTTAGCCTTTTTAGTGTGATAATGTGTAAAGCTCACCTCCCAACCACTGAATGCTCACATCTTCAATGTTCCCCTATTGCTACTTTTTCTTTTGCTGCCACAAAAATACTGGGTGCCCTCCTACTAAGATGCATAGATCAAGCCTAGTGGTCAATCTCTAAACTCAAACACTGTCACATGATGGAGGAAGTGACATCATTCCTGACTGAGCTCTGACTTTAGGTATTTTTGGGGATGATGCTAAAGCAAAAGGAGCAGTAGTGGAGCTATGAAGCGTTGAGAGGGAAAGGTTTACATCCTAGTGCATTCTTTATTGCTCTCTGTTTCCCTGATATGAGCTTTCCTTTTCAGAAACCACTGTCTCTGGGGCAGAAAGTGAAAGGGAAGGCTCTTCAAAAAGGACACATAGAGCTGTAAAACCTGAGACTTTCCCACTATTCAAAAAGAAAACAAAATCTTTTATTGCTGTGTGTAGCCCAATTGGAGATATTTACCTTCACTTCCTTTCCCAATAACACTACAACAGGATTAGAGAAACATTTTCCTATTAAGAAGCACAAGCAGCCAAACAGTGTTTCATACCTTTTCTCATTCTACCTAAGGCAAAAAATAACCAGTTTGGAGGTCTATTTTGTGGTGTTGTCCATACCCTGTGCTGCCCAAAGCACAAACATTGACAAATTATGCTTGATCTGCTTAGCAATTTGCACCTTTATGGGCACTTTAAAATTCTGCTTAAATATTTTTAAAATATTCAGAAAATATTAATACGTTTTATCTGAAGAGGTATAAAGCAGATACAGCTTCACTGGGGCCATTGAGCAGGTGATTTAAATGTATTTTCTGAATGGCAGAGTTGTATTTCATGCATTACAATTGGATTGCAAATTATACATAATAGCACAGATACTTTAAGCAGGACATCACCTTCCACTGCTTATTTCTATGTAACTAAAACATAAGAATTGTATGACTACAGATGTAACAGTCAGACTGCCAAGGGAGTCACTTTAATGAGATGAATCTATAACATTCCTCAGGGAGATTTTCCTTTCGGAAATGTTCCATGCACTTCAATTTTATGTGTGCCTTGTGGCAGACCTGACTCTAGAATAAAGAGACTCTTTGCTAATTTTGACATTAATTTATTTGACAGCCACTTTGCAGCTTCTTGTCCTTCAAAAATATCTTTTTTTTTTTAGCAGAAATTTGTTTATTACCTCTTCTGTCAAATTACTTATGAAGACCCTATTAGCAAAAAATAAAAAAAAAAGACATTTTTAACTTTACAGGTTGCTAGTAATAAGCTGACACACTAATATATACACTCACCGGCCACTTTATTAGGTATGCCTGTTCAATTGCTTGGTAACACAAGTTGCTAATCAGCCAATAACATGGCAACAACTCAATGCATTTAGGCATCTAGATGTGGTGAAGATGACTTGCTGAAGTTCAAACTGAGCATCTGAATGGGGAAGAAAGGGGATTTAAGTGACTTTGAACGTGACATGGTTGTTGGTCCCAGACAGGCTGGTCTGAGTATTTTAAAAACTGCTGATCTACTTGGATTTTCACGCACACCATCTCTAGGGTTTAGAGAGAAAAGTCAGAAAAAGAGAAAATATCTACTGGGTGGCAGTCTCATTTTAAAGGTGCAGGGGTATATATTTATAGTTTGTTAACCACAAGGATACAATCTGTTGTATTTTGTAGTCACAGAGTAGTATGCAGTAAGTGCTGATTCACCAAAATAATATCAATCATAATAAATCTCTAAAAAAAAATAGATATTGTGCACTATAATAAACAACAAAATATATATAAAAATAGGTATCTTGCACTATAATAAACAATAAGATATTTAAAGTGTAGGATCAAAATTATATTAAATATAAAAACAAAATAATCTTCTTACATCATACATTTTTTGGGGTTTTGAGGACCTTCTGAAAATCCTTTGGTGCATTCTATGCCCAGTCTGACAATTGTATCTTGTTTTTAAACAGATTAAATGGATATTATGAACATGGGAACAATAATAGAAAACATTACTGTAACATAGGAATGCTATTATATGTATTAGAAAAATATACAAAATAGACTGCATAAACGATTATCTGTTCAGAGGTTGCTGGGCCCAGACACCAGTTCCAAGCACACCAAAAAACACAAGCTCAAACTAGGAGATGTAGATTTGTTGCAGTATTTGGACAGGAGGGAAGGATGAGGGTGCAGGATACTCCAAAACTGCAAACAGGAACAGGAGGTCAGATTCTCAAGCCAAAATCCTTTCACAGTAGTTTTACTGGAGGTAGAGGGGATAGCCAGCTAATCAGAGACTCTGTATGAGCAATCCCAGTCCTTACCGCCCCCAGAGCACATGTACACTTGGAGTCTTAGATACTCCCAATATCTAAGGACAGCTGTCGCCACCAGCGTCCATGTTACACTTTGCAATGGGGTCCTTATCCAACCCAGCTTCCTGAGGTAGTGCCCTCCATCAAATGTCTTTCAGTCTATGATCTTCCCAGCACATGCTGATGCCTAGCAACAACTCTTCAGTACATCGGCTGCCTCCCAGGGGCAGCAGTCTCAGTAGAAGACTTTCTGAACAAGCCTCCCAAATCATTATTATTATATTATTATTATACAGTATTTATTAAGCGCCAACAGTTCGCTCAGCGCTGTACATTACAATGGGAGACAGAACATGCGACAGTGCGAGAACAATACAATGCGATACACGAGGGGTTCAAGGGCCTTGCTCCTTGGAGCTTACAATCTAGGAGGGAGGGGATAGTGGTACAGGAGGAAATAGCTGAGGGGGATGGAGTGGTAAGAAGAGTGGAGGAGGTCAGGAAAAAACATGTATCTTCTCTCAAGACACCTTATGGGCACCCCTTCCCGGGGATTGGCTGAAGTCAGATTAATATTCTTAACTCAGTGGTTGACCCTTCTACTCCATTTCTGGAAACTTATTGCAAAAGCAGACAGGAGCAAAGGAGCGATCAACCACCAAACCTAGGGAAACCTGGACAGACCTAGAAAAAATATTGCTGCTCCATTGAGTACAGCAGAGCCAAAAACGAAATTTAGCTAGGGCAGGGAGCTGCATATGTACTGTATAGTAACTTATTGGCTTGTGAAAAAGCTAAAAAAATGTAAATTATAATGAATTTGGAAATATGTTTATGGTAAACGGATTATTTTTGGCCTCTCTTTTTTGATTGGATTATAAATGTGTTTGGTGATAGATAAAACCATTTAGAAAATTAATATCATATTTGCAAATATATGTTTATGTTAAATGATTTATTTTTCGCCTTTCATGTTTGATTGAATGATAAACTTAATATAGTAGTTCTGTGTTTGCCAATGGATAGTCTAGATAGTAGATATTTCATTCTGCACCTACATTGTTAGAATCTCTCATACTAACTTGCCTTGCCTGGAGAAGCTCCAGAGTTGTCAGGTCTAATGTTGTTCATTGGATCAGTTTTTTCATACATCACTGCTCTTCTTCCTGGCCAGACACACTTTTAGTCCTAAACTAGTTTACTTCCTTAGAGAGGTGCTCCAATTGCAGTTTAAATTTTTGTGAAAGAGGAAAATGTGTAACTCTTTCATATGCAAAACCTAAGAAAATGTATGGGTATCGCATTCATACTAATTTAAAAAATGTAAACAAATGAAGTTGATATGCAGTCTCCATTCAGTCAGGTTGCATACTTCACTTACAATGTGAAAACTGCCTGCATGTAGCAAAATAGATAATGAAAAAGTATTCTAAACTAGGGAAGGAGGAACACAATGGGAGGGGTAATTCACTATGTACACAAAACACAACATAATATAACAACATAACTAGCAAAGAAATGTTAAGCAAGTTTCATTTAAAAAAAAAAAAAACAACATAATTCTCAGTAAGTATATTTTCATATGTATAGGGAAGCTGCACACCATGTCAAACACCTTTGTGAAAGAGGAAAAAAGAAAGTGTAATCTTTCATATGCAAAACCTAAGAAGCTGTGTTGCTACCAAATTCATACTAATTTAAAAAAAATTAAAAGTGGGGCTGATTTACAAACTACATCCAGTCTGGTTGTGTTTCGCTTACAAACTGCCTGCATACTGTATATATGTTAAGCCATTGTAATATTTACATACAAAAACATAAGTCTCAGTAACATACATTTTCAAATGTATAGGAAGGCTGCCCATCTTGTTAAACCACCTCTGTGATATGCAGTCTTACTTTAATTAGTGGACATTCCACCATTATAACACACAGCAATAAATCTTCATCCATAAATGTAATATTTTGTTTTCGGAATATAAAGATTATATATAAGAGGAGGGGCATAACTAGAACCTTCAGGGCCCTGGTGCAAGAAACCACAAAAGGCTCCCCTGACCCCCGGCCGGGGGCCTTTCCCTCTGAACCTAGAGCCCTTCCCACTGATCCTGGGGTCCTTTACTCCCATTGTGGGATCCTTTATTACAGTCCCACAGCAGAACTCTTTCACATGATCTGCAGTGGGGCCTCTTCCTGCCATCTTGGGGCCCCCCAAGTGTGACCTTTAAAATCCTGGTAGTTCCACCACTGGTGACAGCAGTTCTTTTTTATTTTTGTTATGTTACTTTTTTACCATTTTATTTTATTTTTTACAATTTTACTTACATTTACAATTTTAGGAGCCCCCTTGGGGAGCTTTGGTGAGATATCAGGGATCTAAACAGACCTCTGATGTTCCAGCTTTGACACAGAAAAAGGAGATTGAGGACACAGCTCTCAATCTCCATCTTTACTATGCATCATTTATGAATGAACAGAGTCAGTGATCGGTATAAATCAGAAAAGGAATGGGCTGGTGAATGCCCTTTCCCCGCTCTCCAACTTGACACCTTCCCTGAGAGTGGAGAACCCATAAGTGCTGTGGGGGGGGGGGGCAGGAGAGTATGCAGGGGCCCGGGGGCAGCAGGACTAGATAGAAGGGGCGGCATATAGGGGAACTGATCTCCTCCATTTTCCTCCTACAGTCACTGAATGCCTCCAGGAGAGAGAGGTGGAGATGCAGTCTTCTGGATTCCTGCCTCCCCTCTCTTGCTACCCTGTGCACTGGCCTGTGCAGGGGATTGGTTCTTACATATGCCACCCCTCCTATCTAAATGTACAGGAGAGCCACACAAGCCCCCTGGAACATGGGGCTGGGTCACAATTGCAACACCTACAACCCCTGTAGCTATGCCCCTGTATAAGAGTGGGTACAATATACTGTTTTGTACAAGGCTGTTTTTAGAGATGATGCTATCCTAGGTGCTAGAATTTAAACTCTCTGAGTTATTGCACTTTGCAAATCATTATTTGTTGCTATGCTCTGCTTCATTCAATGATGCCAGGTATATATTTCTTAATCAAACAGATCTTTAGCATGATTTTTCATCACAGCACGAACTTTACATTTGGATTTACTGTATTTTCAGTTTTCTCAATCAAACAGATGTTTAACATGATTTTTCAGTAAAGCACAAGCTTTACAGTTGAACGTTTATTTGGAAAAGTACACAAAAAAATCATAACTTTCTAAATAAACAACTGTTCTTTACATTAATGAATTGAAAATCTGCTTGGGTTTGAATAGAGAATGGGTTCACAGAACACATCCAAACATCCAAATTGCAAACTTTAAAGCAAACCCCATGGAAATCAATGGGATATAAATGATGAAAATAACTTTTTCCATTTTCAAGGATAATAACTGTCAAATAAAGGTTTTTTGAAGCTGGGCATTGCCTGGGGATTCCAATGTACCAATGCAAACATTTAAAAATAAAACAACATTTAGTGGGGAGCAGCTCTTTTAATAAGGAATAAGGAGCAATTTTAAAAACACACAATTTCTTTAAATAACATGATGGAAAGTTGTTTTAAGCCTGCCTGTGAAGTGGTACATCTATAGAATGCACACAAGCAAAAGTGACATTTACAAAGATACACTTTGTCCTGTGTATATACAAAGCAGTCGGGATTCCCCTCCATATCCATATCAAACCAATATCCCAGATAGGGGTCTGCTATCAATTTTAAGGGGGACCCTATGAAAAAAAATGGCATGGGTTCCACCCCAAAATTCAAATCAGATCCTTTTCAAACCATGCAAATTAGCTAAGTGGGTGCCAAGCATAGGCCTTAATCTGCTCTAGAGGACTTGTGGGCTCATGTGTTTAAGCATTGGAGGATTATAGAGGAAATCCTATACAGTAAATACATGAAGACTTAATATGATTTATAAATCTAGTCACTACCATAATGCATTTATTGGTAGTCTTCATTGGTGGACATGGCAGAAGGACATACTTGTTTTGGCAAGTTTTATTTGTCATACTATATAATTGCAAGTCATTTTGTATTTTATCATTAATAAAAATTACTTTCCCTTTTCAATCTGCAGCAAGCTTTGATTTTCTAAATATTGTAATGTGTCTTCCTGGTAGACATGGCAACTCCCTTATAGATGTAATTTCCACCTTATGCGATTGGCTATCAAATTTTCTATATTTTTTTTCATTTCAACACTAGAACTGATTATTTGATTGAAGTAAAAGAACAGCAGGCATGAAGTGTCAGCCAAGCTCCAGTAAGCAATGACGTTTTTGACATCCTTGCAATGTCTATAAAGAGGACGTTATTAAGTTGCATTTTACTCTTCTAAACTGCATGTTCATTTGGGCTGGCAAGTTCTCAAAAGGAGGTTTCTGTTTTGTTAAAGTGACACTAAATAAAATTCTTATTTCTCAAAAATAATCTATTCACATCCACTATTCAATGGCCATCTGATCTATTTTTCATTAAAGTGTTTCCTATTGTGCTTTTTGCCTCCTTGTAACGACCTTTTATTTCTCCCCTCATTTCTGTTAGTTTGGAACAGTGTACAGTAGTTACATTCACTTGCATTGCTGCATGCATACTACAAGTCCCATAGTCACTAATGCATCTCAGGAGTGAGTGAACAAATGTAGCCACCCTCTCACAGGAAGTCAGAACACAGCAGCAAAAAAAGAAATTTAGAAATTTGGAAGAAGTTGGGAGCAATAGAGTGTGCTCTCTGAGTTAGGAATCCTTTGTTAGTAATGTAGCATTATGTATAACAGGGGTCTTGAATTAAAATGTACGGAGGTTGGGTCAGCAAAATTTCCGTCCAGCAGAGGTTAGAATCTCGTTAGGGATGTAACACATCGCAGTACCAACATTATCATCTTTAGTCTACATTTTGCATTGTAGTCCCCCTAGATCACAGTCCACTCTTTAAAGAAGTCCCACAGTGTCCTCAGTTCCCCTTCACATCACTGCCCCCCTTTACATCGCAGTGCCCCTTTAAACATCACAGTGCCCCTTAACACAACACAGCGCCCCTTAATATAACACAGAGCCCCTTAACACAACATAGCGCCCCTTAATATAACACAGTTCCCTTTAACACAACATAGCACCCCTTAACACAACACAGTGCCCCTAACACAACATAGCACCCCTTAACAAAACATAGCACCCCCATGACAACACAGCACCCCTTCACATAACATAGTGCCCCTTTTAATGCAATCCTTCCTCTGCACAGTCCTATGGTACCTTAGGCAGAGCAGAGGCACTAATCCTTCTGGGGTGTCATCACCTGGGCCTCCAGATCACCACCGATGTCATCCTCATAGTGGGTTGGGGTGGGAGGAGCTGCAGATCGGGACTGAGAGGCTGGAGCTGCCCAAGTTTTTATATTAACAAGTGGGTGATTGCCTGGCTTGTTAATATGAAAAGACTCCAGCTTTCTGTCTTGAGCTACAGAGAGCGGAAGTCTTTACATATTAAAAAGCTGGATAATCACCAGCTCCCGCCCTTCAGTCCTGATCTGCAGCTCCTCACACCCCACCCACTGTGAGGATGACATCAGTGGCTGAGTGAGAGGCCCGGAAGAGGATACCCAGCTGTGGTAGTGACATGGCTGCGGTCCGGACAGGACTGTTCCTCGGTCCGGTTCCGGACTGCGGTCCGCCATTTAGTGACCACTGATGTGTAAAGTCACATGCCTGGGGCCACTTTTTTTGTTGCTCCATGGGTGGGTAGGCATATAGCTGAGCTGGGGGTTTAGGAACTAATGTACCCACCCAATGATTTATGAAATATGATTTTAGGAAGAAAATATAGAAGCTTACTTGCAGGCTTGTTTTGAATGTTGTTTTCCACCTCTTGTGCTGCCTCTTGTGTTACTGCCCTTATACAAGCATATGCATATGTGATGTTGGGTTACCCGATATCTACATTCTTTATCTACTATTTTTCAGTGACTTATTGAGAAACAAGATCACAGCCCTTGGCCATATTTCTGACCTGAAAATTTTCTTTTATTTTTGTGCTCTGAGCATTTGGCCACCTCAAAAATAGACATGTCTGTGCTGTCACATCTGCAGAAATAAGCATTTGAAACTCCTTCAATAACATAAAATCTGCACCAAACATATTTTCCTTTGCAGCGCTTGGTGAGCCAACTTTGAGAATACCTCATGCTTAGTGCAGCATTCTGTGACATTCTCCACTTTGTAAATGACTCAGTAACTGCTCATTAAACACATTCTCTGTCACGTATCAAGTAGATTCCAGATTCTGCTTTTGACTGGTAATCAGCTCTCAGATTAACTAATTGTGAGCAGATGGCAAGGAGAAATTATGGCAGTATTGCATTGATCCAGTGCTGAGAAGACGTTTAAGTTAAAAGGTTTTACCCGGCTGGATTCTGCATGAATGCTGAAAATTAAACAGACAAGTATGTCTCTATTTAACTGCAATACAGAGTATCTATGTGCAAATCAACTGTTATAGCAGGCTGTCAATTTAAGAATGATTAATACGTAGCAGTGTAACATATTTATAAATAAACAAATTTGTGTTGCCTACATAGCATCACTGAGTGCATTCTACGCTCGTGGCCCAAGTGAAATACAACCTTTTGATAAAGTCAAAAAGGAGCCAGTGGTCAGTGAACAAGCTGAATTGTGTTATATTATATACAGTTAGGTCCATATATATTTGGACACAGGCACATTTTTCATACTTTTGACTCTGTATGCCACCACAATAAATTAAAATGAAACAGTCCAAATGATTTTGAAGTGCAGACTTTCAGCTTTAATTCCAGGGGTTGAACATAAATATCAGGTACAGATTTTAGGAACTGCAACCATTTTTATACACAGCCCCTCCATTTTCAAGGGCTCAAATGCAATTGGACAAATGAATATATGTAAAATGTTCATTTTTAATCTTTTGTTGAGAATCCTTTACTGGCAATGACTGTCTGAAGTCTAAAACCCATGGACATTACCAAAGATTGGGTTTCCTCCTTTCTGATGCTTTTCCAGGCTCTAACTGCAGCAGTCTTCAGTTGTTCTTTGTTTGTGGGTCTTTCTGTCTTTAGTTTTGCCTTGAGCAAGTGAAATGCATGCTCAGTTGGGTTTAGATCAGGTGATTGACTTGGCATGAATTGCTGAATTCTGCCGATTGCAGAATATTCCACTAATTTTCTTCAAAAGCTCCTGGGTTGCTTTTGCAGTGTGTTTTGGATCATTGTCCATCTGTACTGTGAGCGCCGTCCAATCAACTTTTCTGCATTTGGCTGAATTTGGGCTGACAATATATCTCTAAATATTGCAGAATAAATCCAGCTGTTTCTGTCTTCTGTCACCACATCAATAAACACCAATGACCCAGTGCCACTGGAAGCCATGTATGCCCATGCCATCACACTGCCTCCACCATGTTTTACAGATGATGTTGTGTACTTTGGATCATGAGCTGTTCTAAGCCTTCTCCACACTTTTTTCTTCCGGTCATTCTGGTACAGGTTAATCTTAGTTTCATCCATCCAAAGAATGCTTTTCCAGAACTGGTCTGGCTTTTTTAGATGTTTCTTGGCAAAGCCTAATCTGCCTTTTCTCTTCTTCAGGCTTATGAATGGTTTGCACCTTGTGGTGAACCCTTTGTATTTGCTCTTGTGAAGTCTTCTCTTGATTGTAGACTTTGACAATGATATGCCCACCTCCTAGAGAGTATCCTTCACTTGTCTGGATGTTGTGAATGGGTTGTTCTTTACCATAGAGAGGATTATGCAATCATCCACCACTGTTGTCTTCTGTGGGCATCCATGCCTTTTTATGTTGCTGAGCTCACCAGTGCATTCTTCTTTCCTCGGAATGTACCAAACTGTTGATTTGGCGACTCCTAATGTTGCTGCTATCTCTCTGATGGATTTGTTTAATTTTTGAAACCTTACAATGACCTGTTTCACTTGCATGGACAGCTCCTTTGAACGCATGATGTAGGTTCACAGTAATATATTCCAAATGCAAATACCACACTTAGAATCAACTCCAGACCTTTTACCTGCTTAATTGATGAAGAAATAACAAAGGAGTAGCCCACACCTGGCCATGAAACAGCTTTTGATTCAATTGTCCATTTATTTTTGGTCCCTTGAAAAAGGGGGGATGGCTACTCTTAAGAGCTGTGATTCCTAAACCCTTCCTCCAATTTGTATGTACATACCCTCAAATTAAACCTGAGAGTGTT
The DNA here is from genome assembly GCF_062004578.1 of Staurois parvus. Lineage (NCBI taxonomy): Eukaryota > Metazoa > Chordata > Amphibia > Anura > Ranidae > Staurois > Staurois parvus. The sequence goes on from NW_028318225.1 coordinate 995,864, forward strand.
CCCGTTCAGCCCATATCCATTATATAACTATAGCTTGAATATGTTTTGGTAAATACCTGAAAAAAAAAACAAAAATTGTGCCTGTGTCCAAATATATATGGACCTAACTGTATCTCCACTTTCAGAGAACTAAAGCTGGCCATACACTTTTACAATTCCACTCAAAATAGTTGCATAAACTACATTTTTGTTTTCAACCATATTCAAGAGAAAATGTGAAGCAGCAGGATAGAATTTTTTTCTCAAACAAATTTCTAACAATGTATTTAGTTTTCATTTTGTAAAGTCCATTTTTTTCCAAAATGTAATATTAAAAACAAGCAAAATACTAAAGTACTTTCTAACAACATATGTCAAGTCATCAAGTGTACTGAGACTTTTCATACAAAATTTCATACAAATGTTCATATGATCATTCAAAAATCTGCTAGTATATGGCCAGCTTTGGTCTATCCCTATAGAAAGGATTTTAAAGAGTTCAATCATTCTATGAAGTACTGGAAAAAAAATAATTCTGTCATTGTGACATATTTGATACATTACAGCATTTGTTACCAGTGCATGGTTGGAGTGCATGGTGGAGAAAGAATGGTGTTCCCTGTTGTTTTTTTTTATCCCCCTTACCTCATGCTGGGGTAGACTCTATAAACATACCCACAGGAACAGTAAATCCAGCATTGACATGCAGTGATCTGCTGCTCCAATGCAGTAAGTCAGGTCCTGCACTGCCATCTTCCTTTCCTATGTCATCAGGAGCCAGCTGTCTCATCCTATCCATGTTCAAGTAGCCAGCCCCACTAATGATGTGCATTTCTGAGAAGGCACCAGGAATGAGTACATATCATTCTTGCTTAGTCAAGAATCAAGGTGGGGGCAGGCTGAAGCTGACAGATAAAATAGCAAATAAACAATACATAAAAGTGGGATTTTTTTTTGTTAGATTGTAGAGGGGGAGAGTGTTTTAACCCTTTGAGGACCAAGGGACGTATTTGTCCCATGTTTTTAATTGCGTGTATCATCTGATTAAGAACTTAAAACTCTTCTTTTTTTTTGGTTTGAGTCAAAATGTTAGTTCTTATCAACAAACAACAAATGGATCTAGCTTTTTGCCATTTATTTCATGAAATGGTTTAGTTACAGCAACTGAAGTGTACGAACTTTAAAAACCAAAAAATTGATTGTTTTGGCGTTCTAAAATCTTACGGTCCTCAAAGGGTTAATAGTACAATTTAAGTCATTTTTTGGAGTAAGGGTCCAAGGAAGAGTAGGTCATATTTCCCAGTGATGGTAGACACACCTATGTACTGTATGAAAACACTTTTAGTTTGCCCAACAACAAATCAACCAAATGAGCTTCATCGTGGTGGAGAGGCTGGTCAAGTGACTTTGACAGGTTGCGTGAGTAGGATCCCCTTCACCTAGTTGATTTTTTCATTCAAATGATTCTAAATGCTCAATATGTCATACTTACCTTCTTTGTGCAATGGTTTTGGATATTCCTCTTCTCGGGTCCCCTGCTGACACTCCTGGCTCCTCCCCCCACTGAATGCCCCCAAAGCAAGCCACTTGTTAAGCGGGCTCTTGTGCAAGTTCATGACAGACAAAATGTGGCTCAGCCAATGGCTCCTGCTGCTGTCTGTAAGCCAATGAGGAAGGAGAGAGCTGAAAGAGCTGCTGATCCATCTCAGATAAGAATAAGAGGGGCTGAGGAGGAGCTGCATGAGAGATGGAATGAGAATGCGTTAAGGTAAAAACCTTCTCCCTTTAGAGCAACTTTAAGAAATTAAAACCTGTGTCAGGGTTTTATTGCTGTCTGTTTATCTGATGGGTAGTTTGGCCTTCTCTGTTTGTCCTGGAGGCCTTTGTTACAGAAGGTGATAAAAAAAATGAATTTTTAATCTGTCACCAAAAGAGGACAAGAAGGAGAAATATTTCAATGGGGAAATTTATACTGGTGACAACTGTGTAAGAAGGGATTGCTCTGATTTTGGATACTACCACTTGCACTTCAGGTTGTACATACAGGAAGGGAAATCTCTTGAATAGGATATACTGTAGATGGCAAAAATACCTGATAAGGGATTTAACAAATCCTGTTTTATCTGAAATGAAGAAAAATAATTTAGCTTTACTTATTTGGCTATTTGAGAGTACAATTATACTACCTTAAAAGGGTGGGCATAATTCACAAGAGGGACTGACTTTATTAGATTAGGTTGGATACTGTAAAAAAATTAGTTACATTACTATCATATCATAGTCTTAAAGGGAATAACTCTCACCTGTTTTATTGAAGTTAAATATTTAGTAAGACATAACACTTCAGAAGGAACCTTGCATGTACATCAATCTGCAACGCCACACCTACCCAAGGACTCTTTCACACAATTTGCACCGACTTGCATATTTCTGCAGTAGATAAACACTGGTTACCAGTAGGTCAGACGGAAAACAATTGTCTTCTATGCTTCCCATTCACACCACAGCTCTGGTATGATGTGCAGTGTGGTATAGTTTGGAAAAATGCAGCATGGCTGCATCTTTTTGTACTGCATTGAATAGAGTTTCATGTTACCACACAGCAGCGCAATACTCTGTGCTGTGACTTTTGACACTTCAAATAAAGTGTAAAAAAAAAAAATAGCATTGCACTGCTGCCTGCCAGAACTGACATTGCACTTACCTGAAGAGCAAAATGCTGAGTTTTTCCATGCAGGCTAGTGTGAATGTATGAAAAATTATATATACAGCACTCAACAGTGTAACTAAAACTTAATATAAAATTAAATTACAAAGTGTCCAAAAAAACGTCCAATATTGTGATAAAGTGCTTCCAATTCACTATAGCAGGGAAATTTATTTTGAGAGCCACATTTTTAAAACTGAAAATACATCCCCCATAGTAATTCATCCCCCATAGTAATTCATCCCCCATATAGTAATTCATCCCCCATATAGTAATTCATCCCCCATAGTAATTCATCCCCCATATAGTAATTCATCCCCCATATAGTAATTCATCCCCCCCATAGTAATTCATCCCCCCTATAGTAATTCATCCCCCCTATAGTAATTCACCCCCCCTATAGTAATTCATCCCCCCTATAGTAATTCATCCCCCATAGTACTTCTTCCCCCATAGTAATTCATCCCCCCTATAGTAATTCATCCCCCCCTATAGTAATTCATCCCCCCTATAGTAATTCATCCCCCCTATAGTAATTCATTCCCCATATTGTGTCAATTCACTTACCTTTGCTCCGCGCGTTCCTCTCGCCGTGTTCCCGCGCCGTTTCGGTCTTCAGGGCGGACTGTGAGAGGAGAGGAGTTCGTCACGCTGCCCCGCCTACATCCTGACAGCCAATGTTTGCCACGCTCCGCGGGATTAAAAGGTCCGCCGGGCCGTATACGGCCCACGGGCCGTAGTTTGCCCATTGCTGGGCTAGCTGCAGAGTCCTGACTTTTGGGGCAGCTGCCCGAGAGGAGGGAGGGGAGCGGGCGCCCGGCACACAGAAGAGCCGCATTAAAATGTGTAAAGAGCCGCATGTGGCTCGCGAGCCGCGGCTTGCCGACCACTGCACTATAGCATCCTCTTCAATAAAGTGCTCCGTGTTATGCAAACCATAGCCTTGGTGCTCAGAAAGTGCTCCTTAATCAGTGACCCCTCTTGTGACCGCACTCACCAGACAAGGTGGACTCCTTGCTTTAAGCAAAAGAGTCAGAAAGTGCTCTTTCTAATGTGGAATATCTCCTTCTTTCCCACTCATTGTTACTGTGTCTCAGTAGTCAGTATAGATTCTCCCATTGGAAAGAGGTATGATAGGTGGATAGTGTTACCCTGAAATCAGGAAATTCAAACCCTTAAGGGTTCATTCTGGCCATACCTCTTCCTCCTAGCCCTTGCCCCTATACATGACACGCCAGCTCCCAAGTCTTCTATCTTCATCAGGTGTTCATGTCTCTGCCTGGGTGACTTGGACACTTCACATTGGCTGTTCAGTGAAGGGTTCTCTCAGTATCCTGAAGACTGGAGCAGAGAAATTACAGCTAGTCTGCTACAGAGCCTGATCCACTCCTGGAAGCAGCAATGGAAGAGGACATCAACAGCATATTCAGGTGAGCATTAAAAGGACTTCATAAGGTTTTTTCTGTGTCATAAGAGCCAAATAGGTTGGATGAGGGTGAGTGGGGGGGAGGGGGAGGTTAGGAATGGGGTTTCTTTTGCAGAGAAATGTGCCTTAATAACAGTGTACCATTTTGGAGGGACATATAAAGGTTAGTTTTCTGCAGATAAGTATGTAAAAGTAGCTACAAATACTAATTTTAGTTTTGCAGATGCAAGACACAAGTTCCTGTTCTGTGTGTGATTGATTGATTGATTGATTGATCTATCTATAAGACCCCTTTTCCTGCACATCCCTTTACAGATATGTTTTTATGCTGCTCCTTGAATATTTCTCATATAAGATTTTAGAAAAATCATTAGACTAAACATTCGTCTCTAAAACCTTGCCCATTCCAAAATAGACTGTTTCCTTGGAGACAGAGTCTTGATAGCTGATATTTAAAAAAAATAGCTGTGGATAACTTAGGGAAGGGTTAGAGCCCCTATGTACTTTACTGATGCCAATGTCTCCATTAGGGGAACCACATGTTGTGTCCATGGGACAGAAGGTTGTGCACAATCTCTCCAGAAGGAACAAAAAAAAGATATGCTTTGGATATGAACAGTAATGTGTAGTATACATAATTCTATACACATGGGAGTCTACAAGCATAAATGATTCATAAACCTACTCTGTTCCTTTTATCTCAGTGTTAGTGGTCCAGTTTCTAATAATGTTTCTAATTTCTTTCCACTAGTTCTCTCTCTCTCTTTCAATGTATTCACATTACGCCTCCATTAATGACAATTTTTTTTAATGAAAAAGAAAAAAAAACAGTTTTAAACCATTGTAAACTAATTGAAGAGCAAATTTAATGTTATTGGTTTGAAAGTGCTGTAATTATATTCTGAGTTAGAAATCTACCTTCTATAATTGCGACTCCTCCCTATTACAGAATTTATCTTTTTTGTGCAAGCAAATATGGTAAGCTAACTGACAAAGTAATTAGCACAGATAATGAGTCTTGGTACAAAATCCCTTGTGGATGATATTGCTATAGGATGTGTAACATTTTCAGAGTTTAATTCCAATTAAAGTAATTTGCAGATTCGTGTTGGTAAAATTTTAAGTTATATGTGCTGTGTTTTCAGTTTTAATGGGTCAACAAACATTGCTAGTCTTTGAACTTCATGGTTGTTTACATAGTTTAAAATGCAAAGCCCATAGGAATTTTCTATTGCTTAGAGGAAACAATTTGTCCCAATTTTTTCACTTTTTTATCCATATAGCTAAATTTATTGTACACATATTAAAAACATGGACTTTATCAGATGCAAACAAGCTGCACAGTGTATAGAAATGCCTATTCTGACATGAGAGGCCTAGTTTCTGTAAAAAATAATAGAAGTTCCCATCTCAGAAAAATGTAGAGAATTGATTATACCTTTATATATATATTTATCTATATACAGCATGTATGTATGTGTGTGTATATATATATATATATATATATATATATATATACTGTATATATATATATATATATATATATATATATATTCTACTTGTATTTTAGTTTTTTTAAAGAGTGGGGAAGAATTGAAAATTCCTGTTAGGCTGTTATTTATATCTGTGACCTCATTAGGAAGGTTTTTTGCCCCTGTGATGCCTAAACTAGGCTTTACCAGAACAAAAAGACACTGACAGCGATAAAACCATTGCCAAAAGTTTTAACTCTTCCCCACTTTACTAAAAATGTGTGAGTTGGTTTTACGCAGATATTTTAGCAAGCACTGTACTCCCATGGCAATATAGACATAAATTAGGGGTGAATCCTGATTCTTCATAATTTCTTGCAGGGGGCACAAACTTTTTATTTACACTAACTGCCACTTACACTGACAAATACTAAGAAACATAAACTAACTGTCATTGGCATATACAGAATGACGGGCACAAAATGTGATGCTGTGACAAACACAGGCGGACATAAAAGTAATACTAAACTGCCTTCCCTTCCCTCAAGCTAGGTGGTATATGGACTTGAGTGAGAAAACCTAAGAATCTCTACAGGAGCTCAGAGGCTGGCCCTCATCCTATTAGTAATAGATATACCACCATTCCTGTACAACTGGATCCAACAAGATTCTCCCTCTCAGGGCCAATTTTTAGAAGTAGTTCAATCCATTTTTGAAGTGGAATAGGTCAAGGCCTTTCTCAACAAAGAGATGGACACAAAACAGTTCTTCAAGACTTAAAAGAGCCGCATTAATATTCTTAAATTCCCATCGGAATTCACTGCTTCTGACTGAGCCCTTGGTACCTAGAAACAATGATCAGCATTAGCCCACCAATTTGGTGACCACACTTAGCGCAATCTAGAATTGTTCCACCCAAAGAAAAGTGGGAGAGTCAGGCCATCACCACGCTGCATTTAATCTTTATACACCTTATTAGGCAGAGATGATTTAATAATATGAATATTAAAAAAGTCTCATGTCACTGTCTCTCATTGTACTCCTGTTTTTTTTTTTCTTGTTTTATTGATCACCTTTTATTTTATTGATTATTATTGTAAACTTACATACTCAAACCTGTATAATGAATTCTAATAGAACACCTTAGCTATGTGTAATGTTGTATTCCAATATTACCCAGTTAAGCATACACCACACCACTGTACACTTCAAATTCCCTCTATTATGAATTAACTCCCTTAAATTTGAGCAATGCAATATACTATAGCATGTACACATAGTATATACAGTATAATACATTATATGTACTCCATGGGAAAGAGGAAAAATAGCTCACAATCATTAGGTGCGGTGGGGTCATCAGGATAGGAAATCAAGGGAAATCTCTCCAATGGGAACACAGAGAGAAGGGGCCAAATTCACCATAAGACCCAACAGGCAGGTGCCTATAAGTGGCAGAAGCAAAAAGGTTGCTTTTCTTTTATAATTATCAACCACATATTTTTTTCCATCATCAGAAGGAATAGTCATACCATGTATAAGTATATGCAGACTATCACAATTTTCTTAGCCAGGTTATGATCAAGAAAATTGGTATGTGCCCCTTGTGAAACTGGTGATTCTAGCAGAGGGGTGTTATTTAGGCTAGCTATACACCAATAGGTTGCATTTTTGCATGTTTTCACAGGTACATTGTCATGTGTTAACATACTCTGCCCCTCCCATCAAAAACCCCTATAATGCAGGTCCTTTGACAAAAAAACAGACTAGAACTTTTTCTATCAACATCTTGCACACATGGTAACTGCCAGTAGTAATAAAAACAATGGCAAAACTGTGTACTTGCATTAATATGTTAAAATATGCTAGTGTGAATGGACACCCTAGGGCACCCAACCCCATGTGCCTACTGAAGATCTGACAGAGGATCCAAACCTTGCTTACTTAAAATTATAAACACATGCTAAGTACACTTTAAATAGTTGCAGTATAATAGAAATGGTTGCTTGAGAGAAAGAATGTTGTTAATGGTGTGGAAGAATTAATCTACATTTATGTAAACTTCAACAATCAGAGACCTATATTATTCTTAGCAAGTCAATCAACACATTTCTGCCAGTACAAATTTAAGATTATTTATGAATAAAATGTCAAAGGATGTACAACAACTTTCTGGCTAGCTGTTAAATGCACCTGTATAATATGTTGTCAGATCATTGTTGGTACTGTTTTCAGCATTGCAATGAATTAAGCAACTCCTTCAATCAATTTACAAAATGGAAAATAAAATGTGATCTAATTTGAGTTAGCAATTATTTGCATTAGCTGTTGCATGATTAAGAATTCCTGTGTGTTCAGCAGACTGGAAGAGAGGAGTCAGATCACTCTAGCTGCCTGGTATATAGCATCACTCAACATTCCTACACATGGCAGAGCACTGTGCATATCATTTGACTGATTGGTGTCAAGGGAAAAATGTACTTTTACTCTTGGGGAAAATGGAAACCATAGCACATTGTAAAATATAATGATGCCTGTTTTTAGTAGGTTTGACAGAATGGTAGATTAAACATGACAAATTGATAATTTTCACAGTGGACATATCTTTATGAGAGTTTAATTTTATGGCACCTTGACTTATTTTAAATAAAATCATTACCTAGTCCACAGAAAGAGCCTCTTTTTGGACACTCCTCAGATACCCACACCTCTTTGTTTTTCCTTATCTGTCAGTCTGGCTGTTTTTGGATAAAGTTAATTATCATAGGCTGGCCATAGACAAGTCATTTTTTTTTTCATTTAACCAGAATGAACACAAAAACTGACTTCCCCCATCCAAACACTCCAGTTGGATGAGAGACTCCCCCCTGCTGTGTCCTTGTTTTCTTACAGTGCATATACTTTCCCTCCTTCAGAATACACTGATCAGTGCTATAGTTGGCAGTTAGCCTACAACAGTGATGGAGTGGAAATTTTCCAAAAGGCTGGTTGAACAGAATCGATCAGTAGATCGATTTCTGTGCAACCACAGTGCCCATAGACATGGATCAAATTTTGTGCAGTTCCTCTTGAACTGGCCAAATTTTGTTCCATGTATGTCCAGCTTTAAAGTCACCATTCTACTAACATTATTAGGCATATATGAGCACACTGCATCCACAATTAGCTTTCTAGCGTCTATTAATATTTAAAGGGCCGGTCCACTGAAAACGTTCTTTTCAGGTTTTGGATAGAGCAGGAAACTGTTAAAACCTCTGCACAATTTGTTGCTATATGTAACCATTGTTAACTATTGACCATTGTTATTGGCATGTAAACTGAAAGGAAATGACAATTTTAAAGTTTTTATTGGAACAGTGGGCAATGGCAATTCTTCCAATGGTAACACTTCTATTAGTGGCTATTTTTAAAAGCGGAATTCGACTCCAGAACAGTAAGTGAAGGAAAATCTCCCTAATGGGGGACACAAACAGCAATATGCCAGAAGTTTTAATATACCTAAGTCTATCCAAAACTGGAAAAAAGCTCTTTTAGCCACACTTTTCCTATTGGTCACAGACATGCACTTAGTTCTGCACTCCTGTGACCCAGAATCAGCCGGCAGTGAGCTAAAGCCCTTTGTCGGTTGACATCACAGAGCCGGTTCAGGTTGTGCTGGAATCCTGACTGTAATGTTTGGATCTGCCCAGACTCCTGACCAGCAGCTGGCTCGGCCTCTCAGCGTGCCACTGAAAGCCACAGCCAGCTGCTCTTGCCCCCTGCACAGTGAGCACTGGAGGGGCAGAGCACTGGCAATCACCGCTCTGTTTTCAGAGTGGACTAGAGAACTGAGCTGTCTTGGATTAGTTCTCGGTTTGGAGCAGGCAGAGGATAGATACAGCATCAGATCCAGGGGCGGACTGACAACTCATGGGACCCCTGGGCAATAGGGGATCATGGGGCCCCTGTGTCCTTACCCAAACTCAAAAAAGCCTATGAAAAAGGCACCAGGGGCATGTCATGGGGCCCCCTACTGACCCCGGGCCCTCGGGCTGTGCCTGAATTTCCAAATGGTCAGTCCGCCCCGATCGGATCAATGTTGCATCCTCCTAGGTGAGTATGTAGGTTTATTTTGTTGAAATCCTGTACTTGTCTTTTAAGGCCTTTTTCTTGTTTCTTTGCTGTCTGTACACCTGATTTCTATTTGTCATGGTGACCATTCTCACTGGAACATAACGTGAATGGAAATCTAGACGTTTATGGTTGTCACTGTACTGGGATGTGTGGAAATCTTCTGATGCAAACACCTCCATTGACAGACTTTAGATATATTTGTATCACAGAGAGCTTGTTGCCAGCTTCCCTAAGAAATGTAAAATGGCCACATTATTTAACTTCCAGCACAAACAGAAATAGTGTTGACATAACTGAACATAGCATGCATGTAAAGTAAGGAATTCCTTTACAAAAACAGTCCACACAAAAGTCACTGTACGCCAGCTTTTAACTCGGATATTACTACACTCTCAATTGATTGCAATGTCAGCATTGGCAAAATCAGAAAGCATGTTATAGGCATCTGCTCAATAACTGCAAGGTGGGGGATAAACCTTGGTGCATTAAAGGGAGAATTCCGGCATGCTGCATATTAAAGTCAGAGAATGAGAGGTACATATCTTACTAATAGAGGAAACCATATCAGAGATTGTAGTACATGGAAGGATGATCTGCCAGTGAGATTTTGCCTCATGTTGTCGAATGGGGTCTACTATCCAGCAAAATGCATGCACAGTATTTGTACTTTTGGGTTACATTTAATATTGGATTTGTATGTGTTAGCTATAGCTTGATTTAATCTGTTCAAAGAAGGAGTCCAGCCTAAAAAAAATGTTCTTATATTTCTAATTCTATAAGCACGTTTCTGTCAGTTTGTAAATGTGGGAGCCCAAAACAGACAGAAGATGTATTGTCTGTACCCAATCTGTTTTAAGGAAATGTGGGATCAATGTGGGGTATGGTTTGTTTTTAGCCACCCCACCAGTGCCTGATGTAATATGGGAGGGATTGAAGGATGAGCCACACATAGCTTCTGTTTTTAATTTACCCAGATGCATATTACTGTTTCGCTTACGAAAAATATAGATGTATGAAAATTATACTATATATATGATACCTATATAGCAGCAGTCCTAATTGTGAATTCCTATACACAAAATCTTAAGTATTTCAAAATGGCGTGGCCCATTTTGAAATACTTGTTACATTACATGGCCAAAAGTTTGTAGACACCGGAGAATAACAACTATATAGCCACGCTGAGTACTCTGTTCCAAAACCATTGATGGAGTTAACCCCCATTGTGGCTATAACAGCCTCCAATCTTATGGGAAGGCTTCCTTTGACATTTAAGGGTTTGTCAGTGAGAATGTGTGTCTATTCAGCTAAAATAGCATTTGTGAGTACAGTTACTGATGTTGGATGAGAACATATGGCTCACATTCAGAATTCCAATTTGTTCCCAAAGAGGTTCAATAGAATTGAGGTCAGAGCTCAATGCAGGCTACATGAGCTTCTCCACAACAAACTTGTCAAATCATGTTTTTTTATGGACCTGCCATTGTGCATGGGGGCACAGCCATGCTGAAAAAAAATAAACATTCACCAAACTGTTGACGCATGTCAACAGTTTGGTGAATTTTCTCATTTTCTCATTTTAATTTACTAAAACTGGAGAGTGCACAATCTGGTGAAGCTTTGCATTGACACCAGTCAGCTTCCATGTTTTTTTTGTCAAAGCTTAATTGAACAAACTGAAGTTAGAAGTTGGAAGATGATTGGCTGCCACCATGTTTTGTACTGTATGCAGTAGCATTAACAGTACCTTCATTTGAAATAACTGAACTCAATCATTTGGAAGGCTGTCTACAAACATTTTTCCATATGGTGTAGCTGCATATGAACTGCAATAAACACTCCTACACAAGAAGGCAGTTTTTAAAAATAATAGTATTGGAATACTATTTTCTGGTCAGTTTACAGTACATGCAAACAGTGCTTGGCAGACTTCTTCTATGTACTAACCATATGTGGTCATTCATGCCTTATTTTACTCAAATGGTGAAGTGTGCAGTACCTCTTGTCTTAGAACAATACTTCACTAATTGAACTTTGTAAAACAACTGTGCCTTGATTATATACTTTCAAAGCTACATCAATTCTTGAAGAAAGAATTGCAAAGGAATCTGTGCATGAATACAGAATGAAAGATCCTACATGCTTAGTTGGCTGTTCCATTTTTAACCAAAAAAAAAACAGGTTGTAAAAATTACATATCTAAAAATACCTAGTAATTGCATTTCTTTGTTGAATGTGCCAATTAGGAAAGGGGAAGCAAGGATTAAGTGAGCATAATGATTCCTTAATAATGCAGATTTGTGTGTTCGCCAGACCAGGCATAGACTCTCAGAAAGGAGGTATCAAAGCCAGAGATTTTTTTTTCTTTAATTGAAAGTAAAAATAAATTTTTCATGCAACATTCACGATATGTAGGTATATTTTCATTAGCATAAATATATAGTAGTGCAGCACTGTACACTAATACTCCCAAAAACCAGTGTAAAATTCATGAAAAATCAATATATATATGTGATACAGTGATAAAACTATATGCACACGTGATCAACCAACATATAACAATCTAAAAAGATCTAAGGTCCCCCTTCAATCCACGTTTGAAGGATCATTTAATAATACATAGTGCCAATAAGTGTGTGCATCCCTAGCTAGGGATAAATAGCTAAAAATGTGATCAGTGAACCACACTTGACAAAAAATGCACAGTAAAACCCAAATCAAAGTCCCCCACATATAAATGCTGAAATAAATGCAGTATACAAACAAATCAAATCATGCTCCAAATATTCACAACACATGCAGGTGATATTTAGTGTGGTCGTGGTTACAGGTGCAACTCCTCAAATGGCCAAAATGCCCCCTCACCTCCTTACAGTGACCCCACAGGGCCAGCTTGCCTTTAGGATCACACCACGATCCTCACAGGTAGTACTCTTCGTGGGTCAATTACCCACTTGTAGTCATCAATGGTGGCACTCATCTCCTTATAGGTCTCCTCTAGCCACTGGCATCAGCAACACATTTTACCCTCCATACAGGACCACAGTGATGAAACAAAAAAATACTCGATAGTGTGATAACGTTTTTTAATAAAGCCAATAAAATAGGTAAAAATGCCCACTCACATGTCTGTAGTAACACACTCGCTTTTACACCACACACTATGGGTGTATGGGTATACTGCATGGGTATAGGGTGCACCAAGATGGTGCCCACGCCAGAAGTGACGTCACCGTGTACCGGAAGTTCCTCCCCGCGTACCTACGCGTTACGTCACGCTAAATCACGTGACTTCTTCAGGATATACGCCCATGATGGTAGGAACCTCCTATATAGATCCTCTCCACCAATCAACAATTGGGAGGCAGATCTCCGGTGGCCATTTTGTTGTAGCCTGCCGTGTAACCATCACATTACTACACTGGTAAGGAGTGTGGACAATATCTCCTAACTCATACATATGAGCGGGACCCCAGGATCAATATGAACCTCATAATTATTGTATCTAATCTGGATATATATGCACAAAGGATCTCATAAGTATGTACCTAAATATATATGTCTCCCGGAGGACATACTATCGTAGTCCATATTATTACAGGCCCAAAAAAAACCCCTGTCAATATATATGAAAACCATAAACTAAAATATAATGAAATACTTTAATCAATTATTAATATCTTTATTACAAACTGGATTAAAAGCAAAAACCGTAAAAAGGACAAAAACCCCAGATCGAATAACTCATACCCATGTCGACACACCCATACTATGGGTTTACACTATACAAAAAATATAAATATGCAGAATAATTAATTTTAAATTAAAATATATATAAATATAAATATTTCCATTAAATAGAACCAATTAAAAAGGTACGTATTTAGTGCCAGCAGCTTAGAGATAGGGATTATCCATATAAGCGCAGGAGGACTTTATATTATCATATATTTTCTCCCTTATCTATGCTCTCCAATGTTCAATTTCTCTGAGAATAATTGAAATATTATTTTTGTCTTTTTATTTGGTATATTTTTAATGATTTGTTATACAATAGTCTTTGACTTAGCCATTTTTATTGCAAATAGTGTTGCGTTAACACAATTAAATAAACAAATCTAAAATCGAGTGACTGTTGAAAAACAATGGAAAAATGGTAATAAGAAACCTGTAAACTAAAGCAAAGGAGAAGTACACGCAAAATCTATAATATACAGTGCGCCCAACAAGAACAGTTTTTGTCTGAATGGTCTAACTAATTAGTTGAACCTCCTGACCATTTTGTTTTAGTCTCAGACCTTGAAGCCCCAAAGCACCTAATACAAGGTTAGAAGTAAATCTGTAGCAATAAGGCAAGGCATGAAATAATTATTCCCTAGACGATAACCTCAAACTGTGTACACTCTAAAGGTCTTGTTATACTCTGTCCTAAATTTGTCTGCACATGGAAAGGAGCATTTTCTCAGTAGCAGCATTTTTTATACATTTATCACAATCAGACCAAGCTTGCAGTCGGTGTACTTTGCCCATGAAAAGAACAGGAAGCCATTTTTTACTTTGGTCGATTTTCTATTAATATGCGTATTTTAGATCCATTGAAGTTAGTGACACTGCAGACACATTTGATAGCTACAATGATTTGATTGCTATTGGTACCCTGAGTTAATATGTTGTGCTAAAAAGTGTTTCCTAATACAATAAATCAACAGATCTGTGATCATTATATTTTAAATCAGGTCAGTTAAAAATGTTTGAAAAGTGTCAAAAAGCATTGTTTTAGTTGAGTGGGAAAGTTTTAAAGCCCCTGTCAGTTTTTTATTACTATTTGCATATTATATCTTTGCCCTTTGTTCCTATTATGGAGACACTGATCATAGGTAAAAGTAAAAAATCTAGAGGTTTTAACCATTCTTGCTCTATACAATGCAAAAAGAAAAGTGGCTCTCCTTCTACTTTAATATAATATTTAACTGCTTCAGAAATACTGCCACAGGGTGGCACGGGTGTGCAAAATCACATATATATTCGTGATTTTGCAATCCCAGGTAGGGGGGCGCACGTGCGCCCTACCCACGCCTCCATTTGCGGCCTCGGCTGTCAATCACCGGGTCTCGGCCGGTGATTTCTTGCCAGCACCCGGTGATCGCCGAGTATCTCTGACAGGGGAGAGACCTGTGTTTCAGCTCCTGCACACTGCTTTGTATGTCACTGCAAAGCAGTGTGGGTACAGTGAAACATAGCACACAGCCTCATAGTAAAACAGCACACAGTTAACCCTTTGATTGCCCACATGTTAACCCCAGTGCCATTAGTACAGTGTCGGTGCTTTTTTTAGCACTGATCACTGTATTGGTGTCACTGGGGATGTCAGTGACACCAATTCAGTTCAGTTCCCCCCCAGTGTCAGAATTCCCATTGCAGTCCCGCACTCCCACTATAAGTCGCTGATCGCCGCCATTACTAGTAAAAAAAAGAAAATTCCAGTATATATACCGCCATTTGTAAACACTATAACTTTCACATAAACCAATTAATTTACATGTATTGGGAATTTTTTTAGCAAAGACATGTCGCAGAATACATTTTACCCTAAATTAATGAAGAAATTAGATTTTTTACTTTTTACTGTACATGTTTAATAGTAAAAAGTCAAAAATATTGTTTTTCTTCTCAAAATTATCAGTCTTTTTTTGTTTATAGCACACAAAATAAGAAATGCAGAGGTGATCAAATACCACCAAAAGAAAGCTCTATTTGTGGTTAAAAAAAGGATATAAATTTAATTTGGGTGCAGTTTTGCATGACTGTGCAATTGTCAGTTAAAGTAACGCAGCACCATATGGCAAAAAATGGCCTGGTCAGGAATGGAGGTAAATCCTCTGGAGGGCAAGTGGTTAATAATGTGATTGCACAAATATTTGTTTACATATAGAGTGGAGCCTGTACACCATCATTTGAAAGCCTAGGGCATGATAATCTCTAAATATATAATCCACAGGATGCACGTTGCGCTACCTCCTATTGATTTAAGATGATGGTAAACCCCAGCCTGACTAAAGTCATGACTAAGCTCAAATCTTGGGTAAAATTCATCATAGGAGTAGCATAGTCTGGTAGTGAATTAACATCAGCTTTGATCAATAAAGTTTTAGTGAATGGTAATCTGCAGTAGTGCAGCTGGCTTTCTGTGGACGCAAGAATTGGATGCGCCCATTTTGCCGGCCAGCACTCCTAGCTAGCTTTTGCAGCCAGACTGCCTTAAGCAGTACTGTTGCTTATCAGGTTCTCTAAATGCATTAATTATTAAATCTTGTGCAGTTTAATTACTTGCATTATGTTATTCTGCGATACTGGTTGGCCAGTTACAGTGCATAATGAGACTATACTACACAGTTTTTACATCAATGTTGGGCAAATTATTACAAAATCAAGAGTATAGTTAGTTATATCATGGAGACCACAGGCAATGTCTTAAGGCCATGTGTTTCTACTTCCATAAAGAAGGCTCCAAAGCTTAAGACACCCATTGAAGTTTGCAGGCACTTTGGCTACTTGACTCTTTGTATTTGTCAAGCTCTGCACTACATCAACAGCTGTTCTGTGCTACAAAAGACCTGTAGCAAATGACTTAAATTTTATGAATGCATTTTCAATTTGGGAGCTGTGCCATAAAGCACAGTTATGAATTTGTTAGATGTCAAAGTAATTATAAGGAGAACTAATTCCCATTGCATGTTTTCAAAACCTGTAATAAAAACCAAGCTATAAAAGAGAAAAATAACCACTTGAGAATTTCTGAAAATTGCTTAGTAATTCAGGCTTTCCTTATTGTCAAACCCTGTTTAGTGATGTAAAAATGGAGCATATGAAATCAAAGTTATGTGCTATAATTATGTTTAAAAGTATTTTTTAGTTCATTTGTTATGCATTTATTAAAATTGCAATCTATTTCCCTTCAGTAGTAGCCAGGGGCGGACTGACAACTCATGGGGCCCCTGGGCAATAGGGGATCATGGGGCCCCTGTGTCCTTGCCCAAACTCAAAAAAGCCTATGAAAAAGGTACCAGGGGCATCTCATGAGGCCCCCTACTGACCCCGGGGCCTTGGGCAGTGCCTGAGTTTCCAAATGGTCAGTCCGCCCCTGGTAGTAGCAAAACTATCATGTTATAGTGAAGAAGTATAGCAAGATTTAATTTATACAAGGTATTCCGGTTGTGTGAAGGTAACTTAAATAGATATGTAGCCCACTGCAATACCTGCTTTCTTTACAAATTGTGAGAATGTTGCAGTGCTTGTCAGTAAAGAGCAATATCAATAGTTTTTAGCATTGATTCAATAAAGGCAAAAAGGTTGTTCACTTTGCAAGGGACCAGGGGCGGACTGACCATTTGGAAACTCGGGCACTGCCCGAGGGCCCGGGGTCAGTAGGGGGGCTCATGAGATGCCCCTGGTACCTTTTTCATAGGCTTTTTTGAGCTTGGGCAAGGACACAGGGGCCCCATGATCGCCTTTTACCCGGGGGCCCCATGAGTTGTCAGTCCATCCCTGCAAGGGACATTGTACTTTGCAAGAGAATTGCCCCAGAGCTTAGTGAATGCGTTCAGGTTTCACTATTCAAAAAATACCCAATCTCATGCATGCAAAATTAAAGAAAAACAGCATTTTTGCTTGCACATGATCAGATGATGGAAGTCAGTAGAGATTCACTTCATTTACTAAACTCTAGTAAATCTTCTTGCAAGGTGAACAGCCTATTTGCCTTTAGTATATCAACTCCATTGTGTCAGAAAATCGATTGCTGAAGCTAGCAGCAAACTTCCATCGAATTACATACAATGGGTAAATCTATTTGTTAACTGATACCTAAAATGTATCAAACAACCATTAGGTTAGAAAAATTACAAAAATATAAAAGAAAGCGCCAATCAACAATAATTCCTCCTATAAAGCAGCAAATCTCTAACCCAAAAAATATTGGTGAAAAGTAAAAAAACAAAAACAGAATGCGCTTAAATTATAAAATTCATATATCGTGCACAAAAAGTCCAAACACCATAAATTTAAATAATCAATAAAGTCCCCAGTGAACAAATTATTATTCATGCAAAATCCAATGAATTTCTTCTTAAAAAACACCGTGTATTAATCCACCACCAGATGAATGGAATAAACTCACCAGAGCTAGATGCTGATCAAGTTATAAATCAGCACAAGCGTATTTGCTCTGGGAGCGATGAAAGAATCCAAGGAAGCAACCCTCTGTAAATTGAAATCCAGACACCAGAAGCAATACTCTGCAGCCACTCTACGGTATGGCCAGGACCCCTTATAAATCGATCATCCTCCACATAAATGGTAATATCACTCCAAAATAAAGGAAAGGCATGATGGTGCAGTAAATAAAAACTGTGTATATTTATTAAAACTCCATTGTACTCACAAAACAAGTGTCCACCTGACACTGGTATAACAAGCGGTAAGGATATGAGGAAGCGTATAGTGGACGAACTCCGTTCACCACGGACACCTCGCCGACAGCTGCAGGGAACGTCCTGACGTCATCCAATTAAGCTCCGCCCTACGCGTTTCGTCACTCCGACGTCCTCACGGAGCGGCATGGATCAAGACGTCACATTCATTCATATATACCGCTCGCACTCTGCACAGCGGTACCACTTAACCAATCAAAACGGCGCTATAACAACACACCGCCGCTCAATTGGCAAGGTTATAATTATACAGAAAATTAGCAACCCCATATATCCAACATATATTATACTAAATTAAAAGAATGAACTATATTTTACATCAAAACGTTTCATCACATATTAATAACCCTATAAAGGGGAACTCTATCCCTGAAAAATGAATTACATCAAAGACAAATATTTCAATTTAAACAACTATGCCACATTTTTCATAAGTATTTCTATATCTATAGGAACTCTCCAACATAAAGGTATATACATATATGCATATCCATCCAAATCATTCTTAACTATGGGAAACCTACAATTACCCTATTAATGTAACCCCTCTCACCAAGGGACCTACCTCCAAAAAAATATTTATTAAAGAAGAACTCCACTCCCAATCTGATTCTATCAAATTCTATGCATATATGTATATCCTCTATTCCAAAACGTAACTAATATACAACCCCAAATTTTACAAAAATATTTTTTAAAAATTTGTTAAAAAACAATTCAAATCAATATCTATATTTAAACCATTTGGTTTCAATACATCTAATTCGTATATCCAAAACGTCTCCCTTTTGGATATTTCATTTATCATATCTATTCCTCTCCAGTGTTTTTTTACCCTTTCTATTCCATAAAAGGTTGCTAGACTAGGATCACTATTATGCTTTAATTTAAAGTGCTTAGACACACTGTGTTTATCATACCCCTTTTTTATATTGTTAAGATGCTCTCCAATCCTTGTTTTTAATTGCCTCCCTGTCCTCCCCACGTACTGTAAGTGACATGGGCACTCTAGAACATAAATTACATGGGATGAATTACATGAAATTAACGAATTTATCTTATATTCTTTATTTGTACATGTTGAAACAAAACTCTTTCTTTTTTTCTTCGTATCTTTTTTTACTGTTTTACATGCCTTACACTTATTACAATTGAAAAAACCTTGCAATTCAGGAAAGAAATGTTTTTCTGTTGGCGGGTCTAAAACATTATGAACCAATTTCATTTTCAATGATTTATTTTTTCTATATATGAACTTTGGTTTCTTGGGGATAATCTTCTTTAATGTCTCATCTTTAAGCAGTATTGGCCAATACTTATTGAAAATCTTCTCAACACATCTATATTGATTATTAAAATTAGTAATGAAGGCAATATCCATCTTCTCCTCTTTCTTTTTCTTATTCATCAAAAGCCCATCCCTATCTTTATTACCAATCACCTCTCTTTCAGTTTCTAAAAAGGACTTGTTGTAACCTTTATCAACAAATCTCTCTATAAGTAAACTAGTTTGATCTACAAAATCTTCTTGTCGGCTACAATTCCTTTTTATTCTAGTGAACTGACTCCTTGGTGTATTGAACAACCATCTCGGATGGTGTCCACTGGAAGTAGGGATGTAACTATTTTTGTCAACATCCTTAAAAAAGGTTTTAGTGTAAATACCACCTTCATATTTATACAATGTGAGATCTAAAAAATTCACTTTTTCAAAATCACTAATTGTTGTAAACTTTAATCCATATTGATTGATATTGATGCTATTAGTAAACCTCATCAGGTCCTCCTCAGAACCCCTCCAGATCATCACAATATCATCAATATAACGCCTGTATAGGACTATTTCTGGCCACCTGTCAAAGATATATTCCTCTTCCCATTTGTCCAAAACAATGTTTGCTACACTGGGAGCATACTTAGCTCCCATCGCAACACCTTTACATTGCTGGAAAAAGGTGTTGTTATACCAGAAAAAATTATTTGACATGGCAAACTTCAACAATTTAATAATAAATCGTCTCTGAATGGTTTTTATCTTAGATTTTTGTTTTAAAGCCCATCTCACTGCTTCAATTCCATCCTTTTGTCTAATACTAGTATATAAAGCTTCCACATCAATGGTCACCAAGATACAATCCTCAATCCCCCTTACTGTTTTAAGGATATTAATAAGTTCACTACTATCTCTCAAAAACGCTCGATTATTTCTCACTATTGTCTGCAAAAAAGAATCTATATATTCCCCAATGCGGGAAAAAATTGAATTGATCCCGCTCACAATGGGTCTTCCTGGTGGCTTCTGTTTATTCTTATGTAATTTTGGCAAATAATATATAACTGGAATTTTAGGATTCTTAATATAAAGATATTTGGCCTCCTTTTCATTCAAAACCCCGGACTCTTTCCCTTTCTTAATCAACTGCTTTAATCGGTTTTTTAACTCTTTCGTAGGGTTTGATGTTAGAATTTTATAAGTGTCATTAATATTTAAAAGTCTATTCATCTCACATTCATAGTCCTTTTTATTCAGAATCACAATACTTCCTCCCTTGTCTGCTCCTCTAATAACAATATCTTTCCTTTTTTCCAAATCTTTAATTCCTTGTCTAATTTCATTCGGGGTATATTTTTTATTATTTTTTAGATCCATTTTTTTAATATCAGTTTCAACCATTTTTTTCTAAAAATTCATTCCCTATATTCTTTGGATTAAATGTTGAAGAGTTCCTCAAATTACTGTGTTGATAAGTATCAGATAATATATTATTATTTCCTTTATTTTTATTCAATTCAAAAAACTTTTTTATATTTACTTTCCTTATAAATTTTTGAATATCAATGAATAAATCAAATTTATTCATATTAACGCTAGGTATATATTTTAAACCTAGATCTAATACTTTCAGTTCACTCTCTGTTAAAACTACACTACTCAAATTAAAAATACCATTATCTATGTGTCTCTTTTCCTTTTCTTTTCGCTTGCCTCCTCTTTTTCCTCTATATCTCCCGAATCTTTTTTTGCCCCATCCATGTCTGGTTCTTTCCATCCTCTGTAATTGGGTCCATAGTATCTCATCCCTGAACCCCAATTCCTGTTGGGGTCTTGAAAACCCCCTCTGTTGGAAAAATTCCCCTGAAAACCACCCCTCCTGAACCAATTTCCTCTACGGCCACCTGGTCCTCTATAGCCAAAATTACCCCTAATAAATCTTCCTCGCCCTTCAAAATAAGGCCTCTGAGTAGGATTATTTCTTTCAAGCATGGAAATTTGCTCTTTTGTATGTTCTTGAAACTGAACATTTTGTTTCTTTTGAGGAGAGCTAGACACTCCCATGTTCATAGGCAATTTGGGTTTATTACCAGGGGTCTTTTCAGGTGTGGATTGTTTGGAATCACAATCTTCAACATCCAATTTATCCTGCCATTTATATACCTTATTGTTTTTATAATCATCTGTGTCTCTATTGTATTTCTTCACTTTTTTGTTCCTGGTATCTTTATCCACTTTCATGATATATTCCTGGACAACTTTTGATCTTTCTTTGTATTCAGTGGTATCCATGAATGGTACCATAATTTCTTTCAGATCTTTTATTTTAATCTCTAATTTTTTAAGTTTTAATTGTCGCCTTTTTATAATCAATTCCAACAGTTTGCTTTCACAATGGTTAAAAAACCAAAACCATTCCTCCATAAGATCTTTATCATCCAAACCATCATTGGCTGGAATATCCCACCTAAGTCTCCTTGGTGTAATCTTATCTTTTAAATATAACTCTAAAGTGTTAACATCCCACCATATCCTAATTTGTTTCTCTAATAAGTGTTTAAGATTCTTAAATTTTTCTTCTAAATTGATCCCATTACTCATACCAGTAGGATTAAATACTTCCAACAAATCTACTTGTCTTTTCTCCATATACCCAAAAATATCCATGGCTGCTATTCTTAAATCACTCGTCAAACAAAGTGCAAAATTACAAAAATATAAAAGAAAGCGCCAATCAACAATAATTCCTCCTATAAAGCAGCAAATCTCTAACCCAAAAAATATTGGTGAAAAGTAAAAAAACAAAAACAGAATGCGCTTAAATTATAAAATTCATATATCGTGCACAAAAAGTCCAAACACCATAAATTTAAATAATCAATAAAGTCCCCAGTGAACAAATTATTATTCATGCAAAATCCAATGAATTTCTTCTTAAAAAACACCGTGTATTAATCCACCACCAGATGAATGGAATAAACTCACCAGAGCTAGATGCTGATCAAGTTATAAATCAGCACAAGCGTATTTGCTCTGGGAGCGATGAAAGAATCCAAGGAAGCAACCCTCTGTAAATTGAAATCCAGACACCAGAAGCAATACTCTGCAGCCACTCTACGGTATGGCCAGGACCCCTTATAAATCGATCATCCTCCACATAAATGGTAATATCACTCCAAAATAAAGGAAAGGCATGATGGTGCAGTAAATAAAAACTGTGTATATTTATTAAAACTCCATTGTACTCACAAAACAAGTGTCCACCTGACACTGGTATAACAAGCGGTAAGGATATGAGGAAGCGTATAGTGGACGAACTCCGTTCACCGCGGACACCTCGCCGACAGCTGCAGGGAACGTCCTGACGTCATCCAATTAAGCTCCGCCCTACGCGTTTCGTCACTCCGACGTCCTCACGGAGCGGCATGGATCAAGACGTCACATTCATTCATATATACCGCTCGCACTCTGCACAGCGGTACCACTTAACCAATCAAAACGGCGCTATAACAACACACCGCCGCTCAATTGGCAAGGTTATAATTATACAGAAAATTAGCAACCCCATATATCCAACATATATTATACTAAATTAAAAGAATGAACTATATTTTACATCAAAACGTTTCATCACATATTAATAACCCTATAAAGGGGAACTCTATCCCTGAAAAATGAATTACATCAAAGACAAATATTTCAATTTAAACAACTATGCCACATTTTTCATAAGTATTTCTATATCTATAGGAACTCTCCAACATAAAGGTATATACATATATGCATATCCATCCAAATCATTCTTAACTATGGGAAACCTACAATTACCCTATTAATGTAACCCCTCTCACCAAGGGACCTACCTCCAAAAAAATATTTATTAAAGAAGAACTCCACTCCCAATCTGATTCTATCAAATTCTATGCATATATGTATATCCTCTATTCCAAAACGTAACTAATATACAACCCCAAATTTTACAAAAATATTTTTTAAAAATTTGTTAAAAAACAATTCAAATCAATATCTATATTTAAACCATTTGGTTTCAATACATCTAATTCGTATATCCAAAACGTCTCCCTTTTGGATATTTCATTTATCATATCTATTCCTCTCCAGTGTTTTTTGTGATTCCAAACAATCCACACCTGAAAAGACCCCTGGTAATAAACCCAAATTGCCTATGAACATGGGAGTGTCTAGCTCTCCTCAAAAGAAACAAAATGTTCAGTTTCAAGAACATACAAAAGAGCAAATTTCCATGCTTGAAAGAAATAATCCTACTCAGAGGCCTTATTTTGAAGGGCGAGGAAGATTTATTAGGGGTAATTTTGGCTATAGAGGACCAGGTGGCCGTAGAGGAAATTGGTTCAGGAGGGGTGGTTTTCAGGGGAATTTTTCCAACAGAGGGGGTTTTCAAGACCCCAACAGGAATTGGGGTTCAGGGATGAGATACTATGGACCCAATTACAGAGGATGGAAAGAACCAGACATGGATGGGGCAAAAAAAGATTCGGGAGATATAGAGGAAAAAGAGGAGGCAAGCGAAAAGAAAAGGAAAAGAGACACATAGATAATGGTATTTTTAATTTGAGTAGTGTAGTTTTAACAGAGAGTGAACTGAAAGTATTAGATCTAGGTTTAAAATATATACCTAGCGTTAATATGAATAAATTTGATTTATTCATTGATATTCAAAAATTTATAAGGAAAGTAAATATAAAAAAGTTTTTTGAATTGAATAAAAATAAAGGAAATAATAATATATTATCTGATACTTATCAACACAGTAATTTGAGGAACTCTTCAACATTTAATCCAAAGAATATAGGGAATGAATTTTTAGAAAAAAATGGTTGAAACTGATATTAAAAAAATGGATCTAAAAAATAATAAAAAATATACCCCGAATGAAATTAGACAAGGAATTAAAGATTTGGAAAAAAGGAAAGATATTGTTATTAGAGGAGCAGACAAGGGAGGAAGTATTGTGATTCTGAATAAAAAGGACTATGAATGTGAGATGAATAGACTTTTAAATATTAATGACACTTATAAAATTCTAACATCAAACCCTACGAAAGAGTTAAAAAACCGATTAAAGCAGTTGATTAAGAAAGGGAAAGAGTCCGGGGTTTTGAATGAAAAGGAGGCCAAATATCTTTATATTAAGAATCCTAAAATTCCAGTTATATATTATTTGCCAAAATTACATAAGAATAAACAGAAGCCACCAGGAAGACCCATTGTGAGCGGGATCAATTCAATTTTTTCCCGCATTGGGGAATATATAGATTCTTTTTTGCAGACAATAGTGAGAAATAATCGAGCGTTTTTGAGAGATAGTAGTGAACTTATTAATATCCTTAAAACAGTAAGGGGGATTGAGGATTGTATCTTGGTGACCATTGATGTGGAAGCTTTATATACTAGTATTAGACAAAAGGATGGAATTGAAGCAGTGAGATGGGCTTTAAAACAAAAATCTAAGATAAAAACCATTCAGAGACGATTTATTATTAAATTGTTGAAGTTTGCCATGTCAAATAATTTTTTCTGGTATAACAACACCTTTTTCCAGCAATGTAAAGGTGTTGCGATGGGAGCTAAGTATGCTCCCAGTGTAGCAAACATTGTTTTGGACAAATGGGAAGAGGAATATATCTTTGACAGGTGGCCAGAAATAGTCCTATACAGGCGTTATATTGATGATATTGTGATGATCTGGAGGGGTTCTGAGGAGGACCTGATGAGGTTTACTAATAGCATCAATATCAATCAATATGGATTAAAGTTTACAACAATTAGTGATTTTGAAAAAGTGAATTTTTTAGATCTCACATTGTATAAATATGAAGGTGGTATTTACACTAAAACCTTTTTTAAGGATGTTGACAAAAATAGTTACATCCCTACTTCCAGTGGACACCATCCGAGATGGTTGTTCAATACACCAAGGAGTCAGTTCACTAGAATAAAAAGGAATTGTAGCCGACAAGAAGATTTTGTAGATCAAACTAGTTTACTTATAGAGAGATTTGTTGATAAAGGTTACAACAAGTCCTTTTTAGAAACTGAAAGAGAGGTGATTGGTAATAAAGATAGGGATGGGCTTTTGATGAATAAGAAAAAGAAAGAGGAGAAGATGGATATTGCCTTCATTACTAATTTTAATAATCAATATAGATGTGTTGAGAAGATTTTCAATAAGTATTGGCCAATACTGCTTAAAGATGAGACATTAAAGAAGATTATCCCCAAGAAACCAAAGTTCATATATAGAAAAAATAAATCATTGAAAATGAAATTGGTTCATAATGTTTTAGACCCGCCAACAGAAAAACATTTCTTTCCTGAATTGCAAGGTTTTTTCAATTGTAATAAGTGTAAGGCATGTAAAACAGTAAAAAAAGATACGAAGAAAAAAAGAAAGAGTTTTGTTTCAACATGTACAAATAAAGAATATAAGATAAATTCGTTAATTTCATGTAATTCATCCCATGTAATTTATGTTCTAGAGTGCCCATGTCACTTACAGTACGTGGGGAGGACAGGGAGGCAATTAAAAACAAGGATTGGAGAGCATCTTAACAATATAAAAAAGGGGTATGATAAACACAGTGTGTCTAAGCACTTTAAATTAAAGCATAATAGTGATCCTAGTCTAGCAACCTTTTATGGAATAGAAAGGGTAAAAAAACACTGGAGAGGAATAGATATGATAAATGAAATATCCAAAAGGGAGACGTTTTGGATATACGAATTAGATGTATTGAAACCAAATGGTTTAAATATAGATATTGATTTGAATTGTTTTTTAACAAATTTTTAAAAAATATTTTTGTAAAATTTGGGGTTGTATATTAGTTACGTTTTGGAATAGAGGATATACATATATGCATAGAATTTGATAGAATCAGATTGGGAGTGGAGTTCTTCTTTAATAAATATTTTTTTGGAGGTAGGTCCCTTGGTGAGAGGGGTTACATTAATAGGGTAATTGTAGGTTTCCCATAGTTAAGAATGATTTGGATGGATATGCATATATGTATATACCTTTATGTTGGAGAGTTCCTATAGATATAGAAATACTTATGAAAAATGTGGCATAGTTGTTTAAATTGAAATATTTGTCTTTGATGTAATTCATTTTTCAGGGATAGAGTTCCCCTTTATAGGGTTATTAATATGTGATGAAACGTTTTGATGTAAAATATAGTTCATTCTTTTAATTTAGTATAATATATGTTGGATATATGGGGTTGCTAATTTTCTGTATAATTATAACCTTGCCAATTGAGCGGCGGTGTGTTGTTATAGCGCCGTTTTGATTGGTTAAGTGGTACCGCTGTGCAGAGTGCGAGCGGTATATATGAATGAATGTGACGTCTTGATCCATGCCGCTCCGTGAGGACGTCGGAGTGACGAAACGCGTAGGGCGGAGCTTAATTGGATGACGTCAGGACGTTCCCTGCAGCTGTCGGCGAGGTGTCCGCGGTGAACGGAGTTCGTCCACTATACGCTTCCTCATATCCTTACCGCTTGTTATACCAGTGTCAGGTGGACACTTGTTTTGTGAGTACAATGGAGTTTTAATAAATATACACAGTTTTTATTTACTGCACCATCATGCCTTTCCTTTATTTTGGAGTGATATTACCATTTATGTGGAGGATGATCGATTTATAAGGGGTCCTGGCCATACCGTAGAGTGGCTGCAGAGTATTGCTTCTGGTGTCTGGATTTCAATTTACAGAGGGTTGCTTCCTTGGATTCTTTCATCGCTCCCAGAGCAAATACGCTTGTGCTGATTTATAACTTGATCAGCATCTAGCTCTGGTGAGTTTATTCCATTCATCTGGTGGTGGATTAATACACGGTGTTTTTTAAGAAGAAATTCGTTGGATTTTGCATGAATAATAATTTGTTCACTGGGGACTTTATTGATTATTTAAATTTATGGTGTTTGGACTTTTTGTGCACGATATATGAATTTTATAATTTAAGCGCATTCTGTTTTTGTTTTTTTAACCATTAGGTTAGATCATTAGTTTAGTTTAGATTAGTGTAGAATTGAGTATGCGTGTGAACTAGTCCTGAGCAATTAACATTTTGAAATGTCTTATACAGGGTAGTAAAGGATAAGGCTTTTGAGAAGACATTCCACACAGGCTATAAACTGAATACTTTAATCTCGGAAGCATTTCTGGACAGTGATGCCAACCTGGAATTTGTATGTTATGGGGACAAGGCTCAGGAATGTTGCAACATTGATGGAAGACATGTTAAGTGCATAAGAGACTAAAGAGAGTCCCAGTGTTGGGAATAGGTTCTAGGGATGTTGCGCTTTAGAGACTAAACACTCCAAATATACCTACTTTTGGCCATGTTGCTTTCAATACCTGTAAAGTAAAATACATGATAAAAAATTAAAATGCTAAATGAATAAATAAAATGCCATAATCTGATAAGTAATGTACACCTATTTAAAATACACATTAAATTACAGGAGAATTTTAAAAAACAGTTTTGATGTCAAAATCAATCATTAAAGAACACAACCACTTGTCTATGAAAAAATGTTTATAACCAGTGCAGTATACGAGTTAAAACAAGCTCACAGCTACCTCTGCAGTTGTGAGCTTGCTATTGATTTTTGGAGTCAGTGAAGTGCTTTGAAATAAAAGTGATCACTTTTTATTAATAATAAAACATTTTTTAACCCTTTTCTCTCAGATATAAACCCCAGTTCAAACATCGGGCAAGCACATGTACACATAAACATAAATGTAAACATATTTTAAACATAAATCGTGCCACATATCTGAGATATCACCATGAATGTTGAAGTGAAAGTAGTAATTCCACAGTTCATTGTACCCAACATCAGTAGAACTGCACAGTTAAAATTAATTTTTTTAAACAGTCACTGACCAGCCTTTCCAGTACCCTCATTGTAGGTCCCTTTAGGTGGGTTCTTTTTTGGAGCCTATAACTGGCTTACCCCAAAGGGTTCATCTCTATCGGCTGCTAGCTTTACTGGTAATATGCTGAAGGTTACCTTTTCCCCGTCAATGTATGCCCGAAGCTCTTCTGGATGATCCACAGTCATCCCCCTGTAGATGGATACCGATGTTTGGGGCTAAACTCTCTCCTCAGAGGTGCTCTTCCATAGAAGGTGGTACATCTTTATGCTTTATTCACTTGTTGAATAATCTCACACTGTTCAGCAATCAGGTACAGATCACTTCCTCTTTAACCACGTCTTCTGGCTAAGACCCAAGCAGCAAGGCCAACACATCCTCCACAGGTAGTGACACTCGCTATCCTGCTGACTATGTTGAGTGTAAGGAGGACCTTGATTCGCTGGCAGCAATGGTCATGCTAATCAGAAGCTTCTCCCACTATCCTCCTGCAATAGGAACGAGATAGGGCACCACACCTGTAACATGAAGGAACTCCACCGTCTTGTTCACTCACAATCTCCTGGTCTAAGGTCCACCTTTAGAAATAAAGGAATGTCCACACGTTGAACATTTTTTAATTTTTACTGTAGCAGGAACAGGGTGTACAATTATTTTCCAAAAAACAGATTTGCCTCTGCCTCTTTGTATCCAACATCAGTAACACTGCACAGTTCAAATTTAACACAGCGGTGCTGACCAGAACTTTAGGTAGCTCTTCCTTGGAGCTTATACTGGGTCTACCCTGAAAGGTCTGCCTCCATGAGCTAAAAGCTTACAAGGTAGTGTGTTGCCCCATACTCTTGCAGCCCTAGATTATAGCAAAAGTATCAGTCTGGGAGAAGGGCTTCCCTAAAAGGGGTACTAACCCCTGCTTACATACACCTGTGCTCAGACTATAATATTAACCACATGCCGCCCAGCCACTGTATAAATACGGCGGCAGGGCGGCATGGCTGGGCAAAACCACGTTTTAAAAAACCTGTCCCGCCGATTACAGCCGCGGATGTCAGTAGCCGGGTCACAGCCGGTCGTTACCGGCTATGTCCCAGCGATCGGCGGCAATCGCTGACAGAGAGCACAGCTGCAGTAGCTGTGCTTTCTGTCAGTTCCCTGACAGCTCCAGGACATGCTGATCGGGACAGAAGAGTTTCTCTCTCCCGATCAGCGGTGTTCCCTGCAGTACACACCCCCGCCCCCTAGTAAAACACTCCCTTCACACAGTTAACCCTTTCACTGAATAATAAAGTTAACCCCTTCCTTCCCAGTGCCATTAGTACAGTGTCAGTGTTTTTTTTTTTGCACTGATCACTGTATTGGTGTCACTGGTGATGTCAGTGACCCCAAGTCAGTACTCCCCAATGTCAGAATGTTCACCGCAGTCCCGAAGTCCCGCCATAAGTCGCTGATCGCCGCCATAAGTCACTGATCACCGCTATAAGTCACTGTTCGCCGCCATTATTAGTATAAAAAAAAACTAAAAATCCCAGTATCTTTCCCGCCATTTGTAAATGCTAGCTTTCACATAAACCAATTAATTTACACGTATTGGGTTTTTTTTTTAGCAAAGACATGTCGCAGAATGCATTTTGGCAGAAATTAGATTTTTACATTTTTTTTACTGGACATGTTTTATAGCAAAAAGTCCAAAATATAGTTTTTTTCCTCAAAATTGTCAGCCTTTTTTTTATAGCGCAAAAAAAAAAAACGCACAGGCGATCAAATACCACCGAAAGAAAGCTCAATTTGTGGGGAAAAAAAGAATGTAAATTTCATTTATGTACCGTATTGCATGACCGCGCAATTGTCCGTTAAACTAGCGCAGCGCTGTATTGCAAAAAAATTGTGTAAATTGCAGTATCTATACCATAGTTTGTAGATGCTATAACTTTCACACAAAGCAATATACACTTATTGGGATTTTTTTTACCAAAAACATGTAGCAGAATACATTTTGGCCTAAATTTATAACTAACTTTGAGTTTACTATATATTTTTTATAGCTGAAAGTAAAAAATATAGTTTTTCTTCAAATTTTTTGGCGTTTTTTGGTTTATAGTGTGAAAAATAAAAAGCACACAGGCGATCAAATACCACTGAAAGAAAGCTCTATTTGTGTGAAAAAAAGGACGTAAATTTCGTTTGGGTGCAGCATTGCATGACCGCACAATTATCAGTTGAATTAGTGCAGCGCCGAGTAGCAAAAAGAGGCGTGGTCATTAAGGGGGGAAATCCTCAGGAGGGCAAGTGGTTAAAGTATTTATATATTCATAACATAAGCAGTCAACACAAAAAATGGAAGGCCTTGCCTTCCTTTATGATGAACATCCTGGAATTATTTAATTCCCATATTATTGATGTATTTGTTCATTTTATAAATTTGATAAATCATTTAAATGTTATATAATTTTATTGTTGATAATGATGATAGGGGCTGGGATTCAAAGCTTTGGCTATTTGACAACCAAATTCTGAATGTCAAGTGTATCAGCCACTTCCACGGGCAACAGTACAACTTTGACATTCTGTGCAGTAGATGGGAAGAAGCCATTTGTAGTAATAATAATTTTGTAACAGTTGATGCAGCTGCAGTGATACAAACAGGAGAGAATGGGGTAAATTTACTAAAGGCAAATAGGCTATTCACATTGCAAGGGAAGTTGTACTTTGCATGGGAATTTTCTACACTCATGAGAAAAAATACCAAATTACATGAAAGGGTAAAAACATTTTTGCTTACATATATCATGATGGAAGTCTGGAGGGCTTTGCCTCATTCACTAAGCTCTGGAGATAATTCTCATAAAAAGTACAACTTCCTTTGCAAAGTGAACAGCCTATTTGCATTTAGTACGTTAACATCAGTAGCTCTGTGATCATATCAGCAATGTTAGAAGGTGTCAGCCAGATGTGAGAGTTATATGAGGAAAAGGGTATTGCAAAGAGGAGCGGAACGTTTGAAGCTGCTGTCATGATGTAGACAGCACTAGGACTGGATGTTGGCTGTGTCATTTGAGGGCTGTCAAAAAAAGCCATAGATTACACCTATGAATTGGGTGACTGAAGATTTGTGCTGATTATGCTGCATCTGTCTATGTATAGAACCTCTAAGGGGTTGTCTTGCTAAAATCAAATAGACTGTGTAATCAGCAGAGCTTCACCACATTTACTAAGCTCTGAGGAAAATGAATGCAGCTGCACTTGCAAAGTGCACAGTATATTTGGCTTTAGTAAATCAACCTCTAATGTGATCTGGCAAAGGATTAGGAGCACACATTTGGAAAACAACATATTTTCTACAATAAAGACTTTCATTTATTATACTTTATACTATTACCATGCTAATACTGTCATTGTACACATTGTACACAGTAATCACACTCCCTAACACACACTTAACCCTTTGATCACCCCAAATGTTAACCCCTTCCTGCCCAGTGTCATTAGTACAGTGACAGTGCTTTTAATTAGCACTGACACTGTATTATTGTCACTGAAGATGTCAGTGGCAGTTAGTCAGTTCCCACCCAGTGTCAGTTTGTCAAAATGCCCGCTGTACTATCACAGTTCCACTATAAGTCGCTGATCGCTGCCATTACTAACAAAAAAAATTCCAGAATCTATTGGTTGTAGGTGCTATAATTTTCATGCAAACCAATTAATATACACTTATTTGTTTTTTTTACCAAAGACATGTACAGTAGCAGAATAAATTTTGGCCTAAATGTATGAAGAGTTCTTAAAATTTTTTATTGGATATGTTTTATATCCAAAAAGTAATAACTGTGGTTTTTTAAAAAAGATTTTTAGTCTTTTTTCATGTATAGCGCAACAAATAAAAACTCTGTGGTGATCAAATACCACCAAAAGAAAACTCTATTTGTGTGAAAAAAAATATAAATTTCATTTGTGTACAGTGTTGCATGAAAATTGTCAGTTAAAGTAGCACAGCGCCGTATAGCAAAAAATGACCTGGTCAGGAAGGGAGTAAATGTTCCGGAGGACAAGTGGCTAAAGAAACTATTTTCTTTTGTGTCATTGTCTTCTGCCATCTTTTCCTCCACTCTGTTTTGGCATCAGCAAATGAAAAGAACTTCTGTTAGCATAGAAGTACCAACTATGTGCTTTTAACACTGATGATGCAGTGCTGCTCTCCCTAAGGGCCATTCACACCAGAACACAGTGCGGAAAACATTGGTTCTGTGCGTGTTTCCTGCAAAACGCACTGGGTGTGCAATCTGCTGCATCTGCCATTGAAACAAATGGTTTGAAATAGGCATCACCCTGTGTGTTCCTGTGTGATTCAGTGTGAACCAACACTGCGAGCAGATGAGATTCACAGTTGCTTGTTAACTATGAGCTTTATTTATAAAAACTAGAGAGTGCAAATTCTGGTGCAGCTCTGCTAAGAAACCAATCAGCTTCCAGGTTTTATTGTCGAAGCATAATTGAACAAGCTGTTAGAAGCTGATTGGCTATCATCCACAAATGCACCAGATTCTAAGTGCTCCAATTTTAGTAAATCTCCCCCTAAGTGTTGAAAGCCCAGCCTACACAGGTGGCAGCCTGCTCCAGGTTTGAAAAAAAAACCTGTTTGCAGGGGCAGACTGACAACTCATGGGGCCCCTGGGCAATAGGGGATCATGGGGCCCCTGTGTCCTTGCCCAAACTCAAAAAAGCCTATAAAAAAGGTACCAGGGGCATCTCATGGGGCCCCTACTGACCCCGGGCCCTCGGGCAGTGCCCGCGTTTCCAAATGGTCAGTCCGCCCCTGCCTGTTTGTAGTAGCTACAGTAAAATCTACAAGAAGTTGTACCTCTGTGTATTATCTCACAGGCATTTATAGACATTGTAATATGTTAGTAAATTTCACTAGTTGGGGTTTCCATAGCAACAAAAGAGCATTCAGTTCGCTGGCGCCAGAATGAAACTAAAATGGTGAAATAAAAGTGATAGTAAATCTGCAACTGGAAATCCGACATCAGTAAAAAGTGACAAGGGTTCTATCCTACATCTAGGGCAGCACAGTGGCTAAATTATTTAGCACTTCCGTAATGGTGTGAACCTCCTGCGCTCAAAAAAACTTCCAAATTAATTAATTAAATAATTACGAGAAGCTGCTCACATTAAATCATATACCAATGATCTTCAGCATAAACACATAGAACCAATGTACCGCTACTCACTTAAAACACATGTGAACCAAACATACCTAATAAAAAAATGTTATATACAGTTGCAAGAAAAAGTATGTGAACCCCTTGGGATTACGTGGAGTTTTCCATGAATTGGGCATAAAATGTGCTCTGAACGTCATCTAAGTCACAACAATAGAAGAACACAGTCTGCTGAACATAATACTACACAAACATTAGATGTTGCCATGGTTTAATTGCACATAACATGTAAACATTCACAGTGCAGGGAGGAAGAAGTATGTGAACCTTTGGACTTAATAACTGGTTGACCCTCCTTTGGCAGCAATAACCTCAACCAAACGTTTCCTGTAGTTGCAGATCAGACCTGCACAATGATCTGGAGTCATTTTGGACCACTCCGCTTCACAAAACTGTTTCAGTGTAGCAATATTCTTGGGATGTCTGGTGTGAATCGCTCTCTTAAGGTCATGCCACAGCATTTCAATCGGGTTGAGGTCAGGACTCTGACTGGGCCACTCTAGAAGGCGTATTCTGTGCTGTTGCAGCCATTGTTTTGTTGAATTACTTGTATGCTTTGGGTCATTGTCCTGTTGCATCACCCATCCTCTGCGGAGCTTCAGTTGGCGGACAGATGGTCGTACGTTTTCCTGCAAAATGTCTTGATAAACTCTGGAATTCATTTTCCCATCAATGACAACAATCCGTCCAGGCCCTGAGGCAGCAAAGCAGCCCCAAACCATGATGCTCCCTCCGCCATGTTTTACAGTGGGGATGAGGTTTTGATGTTGGTGTGCTGTGCCTTTTTTTCTCCACACATAGTGTTGTGTGTTCTTCCCAAACAACTCAATCTTGGTTTCATCTGTCCACAGTATATTTTGCCAGTAGTGCTGTGGAACATCCAGGTGCTCTTTTGCAAACTTCAAACGTGCTGCAATATTCTTTTTGGACAGCAATGGCTTCCTCCGTGGTGTCCTCCCATGTACTCCATTCTTGTTTAAAGTTTTCCTTATTGTAGATGTGTCAACAAAAATGTTAGCATGTGCCAGAGATTTCTGTAGGTCTTTAGCTGACACTCTGGGATTCTTCTTTACCTCATGCAGCATTCTGCGCTGTGCTCTTGCAGTCATTTTTACAGGACGACCACGCCTAGGGAGAGTAGCAACAGTGCTAAACTTTCTCCATTTGTAGACAGTCTGTCTTACCGTGGACACATGAACATCAAGGCTTTTGGAGATACTTTTGTAACCCTTTCCAGCTTCATGCAAGTCAAAAATTCTTGATCGTAGGTCTTCTGAGAGCTCTTTTCTGCGAGGCATGGTTCACATCAGACAGTGCTTCTTGAAACCAGTAAACCCAAAACAGGTGTGTGTTTTTTAAGGGCAGGACAGCTGTCAGCAACACATCCAATAGCATCACACTGATTGGAGTCAAGGTTGGCTCACTCCTGGCTCCAATTAGCTCTGGGAGAAGTCATTAGGCTAGGGCCTCACATACTTTTTCCTCCCTGCACTGTGAATGTTTAATTGTTATGTGCAATTAAACCATGGCAACATCTAATGTTTGTGTAGTATTATGTTCAGCAGACTGTGTTCTTCTATTGTTGTGACTTAGATGACGTTCAGAGCACATTTTATGCCCAATTCATGCAAAACTCCACGTAATCCCAAGGGGTTCACATACTTTTTCTTGCAACTGTATATATATCCACTTATGTGAAATCATGCACATAAAGCATATAAATGAAAAAACCTAATTAAATAAAGTGAACTAATCATATAAAAAATTACTACGTGCTCATTATGAATGTATATATATAAATACATAACACATAAAACACCAATGTGTATTAACACATATATATAAACCCCATAAAGTGAAAAGACTCAAAAACGTGCATATATGTGAACTCGGTACATGCACCTAAACATAATATATAATGATATTTCCGTGTATATAAAGTCCAAACTAAAGATGATCACACTCAGGTGAACACAAAACACTCGTGCTGATATCTGTGTATAGAAGTGAGTTGATAGTTGAACTCATCCGAACACCGGCTGAATCAGCCTCTCACCTTAAGAATTCGACCCTTGCGAGTCAAAGCGCTTATTAGGATCCCTCTCACTGATCCTCCAGGTAAGTATCTCTCCAAACACTGCTCACATTGTATCTGAAAATCCCCCCAGGGGTCCGCACTTCAACACTGGCTCCTTTCTCCAAGTGGACTCAAGTGCTGCGCCAATCACTCATATGAAACATAGAACACAAGCCTCCATTGTGTAATATGTTTATTTTAAAAGGTCATAAGCAAATAGAAAGCGCACTTACATAAAAAATCGTGTTAGCAGTTCAGGGCTCCTATCCCACGCTTTTGGATCCAATCTGCATGGGTGTAGAAGGGTATACAAAGGTGTACCAAAATGGCCGCCACGCCGGAAATGCGTCACTACGTTGGGCCGACGCGTTGCGTCACAGTATCATGTGACTTCCTCGGGGCTCCTGATACTGTGACGCAACGCGTCGGCCCAACGTAGTGACGCATTTTTGGCGTGGCGGCCATTTTGGTACACCTTTGTATACCCTTCTACACCCATGCAGATTGGATCCAAAAGCGTGGGATAGGAGCCCTGAACTGCTAACACGATTTTTTATGTAAGTGCGCTTTCTATTTGCTTATGACCTTTTAAAATAAACATATTACACAATGGAGGCTTGTGTTCTATGTTTCATATGAGTGATTGGCGCAGCACTTGAGTCCACTTGGAGAAAGGAGCCATTGTTGAAGTGCGGGCCCCTGGGGGGATTTTCAGATACAATGTGAGCAGTGTTTGGAGAGATACTTACCTGGAGGATCAGTGAGAGGGATCCTAATAAGCGCTTTGACTCGCAAGGGTCGAATTCTTAAGGTGAGAGGCTGATTCAGCCGGTGTTCGGATGAGTTCAACTATCAACTCACTTCTATACACAGATATCAGCACGAGTGTTTTGTGTTCACCTGAGTGTGATCATCTTTAGTTTGGACTTTATATACACGGAAATATCATTATATATTATGTTTAGGTGCATGTACCGAGTTCACATATATGCACGTTTTTGAGTCTTTTCACTTTATGGGGTTTATATATATGTGTTAATACACATTGGTGTTTTATGTGTTATGTGTTTATATATATACATTCATAATGAGCACATAGTAATTTTTTATATGATTAGTTCACTTTATTTAATTAGGTTTTTTCACTTATATGCTTTATGTGCATGATTTCACATAAGTGGATATACTGTATATATATAACATTTTTTTATTAGGTATTTTTGGTTCACATGTGTTTTAAGTGAGTAGCGCTACATTGGTTCTATGTATTTAGCACTTCCGCCTGGCAGTACTAGGGTCGTTGGTTCGAATCCCAGCCACGGCACCACCTGCCTGGAGTTTGCATGTTCTCCCTGTGCCTGCGTTGGTTTCCTCCGGGTACTCTGGTTTCCTCAACACTCCAAAGACATGCTGGTAGGTTAATTGGATCCTGTCTAAATTGGCCCTATTATGTGTATGTATGAATGTAAGTGTTAGAGACCTTAGATTATACACCCCTTGAGGGTTAGGGACTGATGTGAATGTACAATATATATATGTAAAGTGCTGCGTAAATTGACGGCGATATATAAGTACCTGAAATAAATAAATCTAGTCTACTAAACAATAATAATTTCTACACATAATTATTTGTATTCACTGTTTTTGTTTTTTTTCTGTGAGCTTAAACTGTTATATTGTATTCACATCACAGAGGCAAGGATAATCCATTTGATTAATTCTGTGCATGTGTATTAACCCTTTGTTGCCAGTGCATTTTTTTGCACACATGTTTAAAAAATCATTTTAGGTCTGAAGATTACACAGAACCACCAAATATTATATATTTTCTAAGAGCAGGTACCCTAGAGAATAAAATGG
Source organism: Staurois parvus (assembly GCF_062004578.1). Classification (NCBI taxonomy): domain Eukaryota; kingdom Metazoa; phylum Chordata; class Amphibia; order Anura; family Ranidae; genus Staurois; species Staurois parvus. Next base: position 1,033,403 of record NW_028318225.1, read on the forward strand.
TGGTAGTTCTAATTTTTTATGTCACACAATATTACCGCAAAGGTCTAGGGAAGGCAAAATTTCAGTAAAAAACACACTATAGTGAATTTTAGGGCAAACAAATGCAATAAATTACCCACATTTTTGGTAAAAAATAAAAGACGAAGTTGCACCGAGTAAATAGATACCCAACATGTCAAACCTGAAATTTGCATGCACCTGTGAAATGGCAACAAACTTCACTACCCTATATTTTCTATAGGCAATGCTTCAAAAGCCCCTACAGGCCATCAGTTTAGTGTTACAGAAGAGATCTTTTACTAGAATTATTGCTCTCACTCTGTCATGTACAGCGATATGTAATATGTGTATTGCAATAGATGTTTTCACATGAAGGCTCCCCCTATGCATGCGGTTACGTTTGTATGTGCGTATATGTAGAGGTAAGGGCCTCAACAAAAATTTTTAGGGAGGATGTTATGTGCTTGGGTGTACCTTTATTGTTTTGCAAAAAAAATTTTTTTAAACTTAGCTTTTTTTCATCACATAGGGGACACAAAGTCCCCAATGCATAACCCAAATCACTAAAAGCTCACATAGACTCTAATATATTAATGCTATTTCAAAAGTAATTTTAAATATTTTTAAATCTGCAGCTTTCATTGAAATAGTATTTGGCAGGGGCGGACTGACAACTCATGGGGCCCCTGGGCAATAGGGGATCATGGGGCCCCTGTGTCCTTGCCCAAACTCAAAAAAGCCTATGAAAAAGGTACCAGGGGAATCTCATGGGGCCCCCTACTGACCCCGGGCCCTCGGGTAGTGCCCGAGTTTCCAAATGGTATTTGGTGATCTTGCCACTAAGGTCCTTGTTCAGGCACTTATAGAGTAACAAGGTCCTATCTCTGGCTTCTACTTAAGTTGCCATTTTCATATATTTTATGCAGGCGTGATCTACCATAAATGAGGACATTTGAGGAGATACATAGGCCACATACAATATATGTAACAGAATATATCATAAATGACTGCTAGCATTGCCAAATTTCATCTCAAATTGATTCCAGTGCATTTCTCCTAAATTTTATGTAAGGAAAACTAATAATTCCACTAACCCATTTAGAGATGAGAAATGTTCTTTTGGGGCATTTTCGATTAAATGTTTTGGAGTCAATTGGAGGAGACGTTCATTAAAATTTCAGCACTCATATCTACTCCTCAATGATGCCTGATATGTAAATTAAAGCGGAGCTCCACCCAAAATGGGAAGTTCCACTTTAAGTACTCTTCCCCTGCACCATTTGGAATGCAATTCATGGGGGGAGTGGGTACCTAGTTTTGACAGCTACCCGCTCCCACTTCTGGTTGGATCGCCTAGAAGCAAGCAGAACGTCTCTTCTCCCACTCACTTGCTACAGTCTTCTGGGATATGTCACAGGTCCCAGAAGACGGCCGACCCATTCATGAGGTGCAGCATGACTCGCGGATGCGCAGTGGGCACTTGGCTGTCAGGCCATGCTGTCACAGCTGGGTGCCCAGAGTTGAGATGCTGGTGCTTGGGAGAGAAGAGGAAAAGAAGTTACAGCACGGGCAAGCACACCGCTGAACCCTGGGACAGGTAAGTGTGTGTTTAATAAAAGTTAGCAGGTACAGTTTTTGTAGCTGCTGACTTTTAATAAGCACGAAAATTACTAGTGCTCCACTTTAAGGTCTGTTGCATTACAAGATCCAATATGTAAATGGATATAAATCTGTCAGAGAATTGTGATCAATGAATCATACTCTGAATAAACTGCAAAAGGAAAAAAAAATGCAGCCTTCTTGATCGCTAGCAGTGCTGACATCTGTCTTCCTCACTCAGCCATTATTGTGTAAGCATAGTGGATTTTTTTTTGTTCAAATGGGATTCTTCACTATTTAACCACACTTTTGTTTAACTGACTGTTGTAAAATACTAAAGTGAAGGAAACACCAATACATTAGTTAATAAAATTAATGTGCACTCATGACTTTAGAGTCTTTCATTTAAAATCATTGCTAAAAATATGTCACAACTAACGTGGGTGGCATGCTTAACAACTGTTATTGTACTATGCACCCCGTAATTTAACAAAGCATTGATCAAAGAACAAATAAATCTAGTGTTTAGAAACATCATTCTTGGCCTACTTTGGGAAAATACCATTTTACTTTTGTAATAGAATAAATGGAATATTATATGTATGCTTAAAATGTATTAAGAAGGCAACATGGGAGAGGGGTGGGGCAGCCATATATTATAGAAAAGCAGATGCTTACTATTAGAGGTTTATGAGTCCATAATTAAATAAATAGTCTTTTTGCAGTCTGCTCAGAAAGCTATGCTCAGGCATTTTGCCTATTTGGTAGCCAAATGTCTAAGGTGGAGACTTAAAGTCATTCTAAAAATTCAGTTATTTCTTTTTATCAAAATAACAAACATGCCATACTTACCTACTCCATGAAATTGTTTTGCACAGAGCAGCCCTGATCCTCCTCTTCTTGGGTCCCTGCCATTGCTCCTGGCTCCTCCTCTTAATCCAGTACCCCCATGGGAATCCACTTCCTATGGGAGAACCCGTGTGGGCTCGCTCTTGAGCGCCGCTGCCTGCGTCCATAGACATAGATGCCCTCACTCCCCCATCACAGAGTTTGATTGACATGGATCTGACCTGTGAGGAGGGACATTCAGAGAGAGCCGCTGCACAGAACTAGATCTCCATCTGGTTACAACATTTGTTTATGCACCCAGTGAACATCCTGGTTCACTTATTAGAGAAGTAAAAGAGTGTGCCACTCTAATGCTAGTATAGCACTCCCTAGGATGCAAGACTATAGACTTATTTAGTTTAGCCCCTCTGAAGGCAGAGGAGCAGGGGGCAATTGCTTAGGAGGCTGTGCAGTGCTTCACAGGCCGGGACTCTGTTACCACCCTCTACTTTCTGGAGCTCAGTGGATGTTTCCAGAACATAGTGCGTGGAGGGACAGAGGCTGCAGCCTGAATATTCATGGGACTGCCACCATTTCCTGGAGAAGTAGGCAGAGAAGGTGGGAAAGCAACCCATAAATATTCTGAAGCCTGGCAGTCTGGGAGCAGAGTCCAGGATCCAGTCATCTGGAGGGATCCCTAAATAAAAAGAGAGAGAGGAGGTACAGGAGAACTCTAGGAGTAACCCAGTTCAACTCTCAGCTGAGCTTAGCTGCAGACCCACAACCATGCCAGAAGCAGTCTGTCAAGTGGAGGCTAAGACAGCAGCTATTCTGGAGTCTGGGAATTTCCGAAGTGATTGAGTGAGGAGAAAAGTAGCCATCGCCCCTAAGGGAGGGAAAGGGCAGCGTGCAATACCACATGTGTCTGGGAGTGTAGCACAGGAGTGCACTAATTCTCCAACCTTGTGACTAGAGCAGTCAGATTCCATGCAATATAGCCAGGTGCAGTGTCTTTAATACAACTTTTTGGAACTGGTATTCCATTTTGTTTTTCACTAAAACTCCCACAGCTATGCAATACAGCTTGCATCCTGAATTAGAGCAGCCAGAGACTTAGCGGGTTCTCAACTGTTTGTACATAGTTCTACAGTGTTCCTTCAGTTTGAGGTATCCCATACACTCCCATTCCCCAATCCTAAATAAACACCAAAAACCAAAACCCGTAAACTGTTTATTAATACTTCTGAAAGCATGTGAAAATACCATTTGCCTGACTGTGGGTGCTGTGAGGGGAGAAATAGGCCTGAAAACCAGCCGTTCCTTCAGGGGTAGCATTAAACTAGGTCATCAGCTTTTAGGCCCTAACAATACCTTTGATTCTGGGGGGCCTAAATTGTCCCTTCATCACAGCTTTTCAAAGTATACAGTTTAGATGGTATTTCTCAGCTTTCAGGAAATAAAGGGCAGGGATCTGATGTCACACACTGCACAACACAGAGCACAGAGGTGTGCCCTATGAGCACACAGTCTCATAGGGAAACATGCACATCTGAGGTTGCCAATCATCAGCCAGGGGGAGGAGGGCATCATCTTCAAGGATTGCCTGGTGTCTGATTGTGGCTAGTTCACTCACACTTAAGGTCTAGCTGGAGGGGGAAAACCTTTGGCCATATTCTACACCTCCCCCCACAACTAGAGGGAAGAGCAGGTAGCAAAAATTGGAGGAGGAAAACTGCATGGCATGGCAGGCAGCAGCACGTTTAGTACATCATCCCCCAATAATAAAATGCCCACCCTTCCCCTGTATTAAAAAAGTCAATCATACATAAAGTGGCAGGCACAAGTTCTTCACACAGAGGTGGCATGTATTATTATGTATTTATTTATTTATTCATTTAACAGTATGTAGTGACTGATCTTTTCTCACAATTTGTACCTTTGTAAAATGTTTAGGTTTTTTTTTCTTGTAAGGCTGCCCCTGCTCTGGTGAAGTAAATATGAACAAGGATGCACCTTGGGTACTCCCTTAGGAAAAAAGTCCTAGGCTTGTGCACCACCTTGTCCCTGTACAATGCACTCTGTTTGTAACCTGCACCACTATGGCAGGTACTCAGCTACCATTATTTGGACCAGAGGGTAAAGAGCTCACACTATTTAGTACAGAAGATCATCCCTACCTTCCACCTGCATGTGGAATGCCTTGAGGCAGTGGGAAACAAAGAATGAGTACAAGGAGGAGTGTTGGGTTGCTGATGGGGAGAAGGAGGACTTTTTTGGGGAGGAGGAGTACTTTATGTTTACAAATCTAATTGTTTTAATTTCCTTTCATTTTATTTCAAGTTTCTTTTCTTTTTATGTAAGGCAATATTTGCCCAATATTTGCCCAGTTGAAGCAGTGCAACCTGGTTACTACATTTAAAAAATTAAAGGCCTAAACACTACCTTGTCCATATGAGACAGTTAAGAAATTAGGCAAAATTGTCATTGACCGCACAGGTTCTCTGATGTAAAACAGATTTTCGATCTGGCCTCAACTGCATCCCTGGGTTCTTCTGACAATGTAGAGGGTATTGATAGCATAATGGAAAAGGTGAATACTAATGTTTCTAAGGAATTAGAAGTCTTATTCAGGGAATCCAATTAAAGAGAACAGGTAATAATGATTAACACATACTATAGAGTTGTAAATGAGATCAATGTAGAGTTTTGTCTTAGTGAATCAATTAAGTATTTAACTGGTATTAAATAAAAAAAAAAAAGTACAATGGATCAATAAAAACCAAAGTGTGGATGATTTGATTGCTGTGAAGAAGACAATTAAAGAACTGAAAGGTCAGCTGTGGTTGACATTGCAACAAAGCAGCAATGTGGAAGAGGCAGGTGAATACATTGTACAATTAATCTGTCCAAAGTCCATTGCCTTGCACAAAAAATGAGATTGGGTTGGCAGAGGTGATAGTTACATAGAATACCACCTTGTAAGTTAGAGGAGAGATATAGGTCACTAATGAGTTAAAAAGGCTGTTTGTGAAGTGCAGGGAGAACTGATCATTACAGAAAAAATGGATATTGGAACCTCTGTGGTATCTGGACATTGGAGAGGACTTGACCCTTAAAAGTCATAAGGCACAGAATCTAAGGACAAATACCAGATCTTTATCAGAGTACCCTGCAAGGAGTGATGGACCAGGTGTACTGGTACAGTAGGTGTACCCAGCTGTGATCCTTAGACCCACCTTTAGGGACGGCAGCTGACCAGGTATAGATTCAGATTGTCACAAAAAATGGATTGTGGACCTTTGCAGATGAACAGAAAAAGAACCAGAGCATGGTGTACAGTCAAAAGACAATATCAGAGACAGTATAATAATATACATATGAATGGTGCTCCTATTTACATATGAGTGCCACATTACTGCCACTATTTACATATGAATGATGCCATTATTTACATGTGAATGCTGACATAGTCTGCACATGTGAGTCACCATCTGAACATGTGAGATATCAGACACAGACTTCCAAGCACAAGGGAGTGTAAAGCAGTACAGTTGGCAAGTATGGGGTACCTGCTTTGGGCCCCACAACAATGACTGGGCCCAGGGTAGCTGCCCCTTTTGCCCCTCCTTAAAGACGGCCCTGGCTAATAGAACCAATCTGCTCCACTGCTGATCTGTGACGTGTAGATTAGATTTTATTTAAATAAGTGAGAGGCCAACAGTCTTCTAACCAACATAGAAAATGCAGAAACTCTGAACATTGATAGTGCTATGTGCCAAACACTGGTCCAGACCCATCCATTTCCCCACCCTTTACTACTATTTTTCACGTTTTTTTCTTTTTTTTTACACTATTACTACTATTGCAAATTACCATTTAATGTCCTGTTTAGGCAAGCATGAATGGTTGAGATGTCAAGGCTGTGGGTGATCACATCTCCTGAATTAAAGGCTGGACAGTCCTTTTCTGCTGTCACAGATGTGTATATCTATAGAATGACCTTTTTATGGCTTTGCATTGGTAACAGTTTCCACTCAAACCAAAGCAAGCTCAAGATCTAAAGAAGATTGAAGTGGATGCCAATGCAAAATGCCTTCCATCCAGTTTACTTTGTTGTGGTAATTGCATGGAGATCAAGCAGAACAAAGATCATGAATATTTTCTGATTGCCAAAGCAGACATTACTCTCTTGCCTGATAAAGATGAAGGGTCTGAAGAGAGTGCACTAGCTGACTTTGCCTAAAAAAATTAATTCCTTTGCTAGAGTTACCTTTTTTGTTGTGGAAAATGAAGGAAAAATATGTTGTGTTTATGTAGCTGATTATGTAAGGGCTAATTGAGTTTAGGCAGCTTCAAAATAACTTGCTGGTTTGTGAATGCTTTTTAAATATCCATATAGTTTCATGTGTTGTTCTGTTAACTCTTTCCATTTACCTGTTAGTAATGGCATAAAGAGTTTATAACTTTAAAAAAAACACATAGGATATGGCAGTGTAAAATTGGCCAGCAGCAGGTCAGCTTAATCAGGGATAATAGGCCTAACCTATGTATGCTTTTTATTTTATCTATGAGGGTGGATAGATGCAGGGAATTATATCATTTGAAGTGGTTTAGGTGCACAGTATTCTTGCATGGTTTTTTTTTTTGCTTTTAAGCATTGCAAAAAGCTCTTTGACAGACTGTCAGCAACAACTGTCTGATGCCCCAAGCATCATACATTTAAATTATAAATAAATTATACATTTCAATTATAATTTAAAAAATAAAGGGATAAGATCCAATTTAAAAGAATAATAGTAAGTAAGGTGTTGACAATTGAAAGGGTAGCTATCGATCAGTTGTTGCAGACAAGTATAAATCATTTTTGGGTGTATAAATCTGTCCACACACACAGGGCACATAAGACAATGTACCCCATCACTGCAATTTAACCACTTGCCTACTGGCCACTTTTACCCCCTTCCTACCCAGGCCAATTTTCAGCTTTCAGTGCTGTTGCTCTTTCAATGACAATTGCACGGTCATGCAACACTGTACCCTTATGAAATTGTAATCATATTTTCACACAAATAGAGCTTTCTTTTGGTGGTATTTGGTGGTATTTAATCACCACTGGGTGTTTTATTTTTTGATAAACAAATAAAGTAAGACCGAAAATTTTTCTTTGTTTCTATTATAAAATTTTGCAAACAGGTAATTTTTCTCCTTCACTGATGTGAGTTGATGAGGCTGCACTGACGGGCACTGATGAGGCAGCACTGATGGTCGCTGATGAGGCAGCACTGATGAGGTGGCACTGGTGGACATTGATGAGGGGGCACTGATGAGGCTGCACTGATATGCAGCACTGATGGGCATTGATAGGTCACAATGATGGGAACTGATAGGAGGCACTGATGGGCACTAATAGGCAGCACTGAAAGGCACTGATAGGTGGCACTGACTGGAGGTACTGATGGGTGACACTGACTGTTGGCACTGACTGTTGGCACTGATAGATGACACTGACTGTTGGCACTGATAGGTGGCACTGACCGATGGCCCTAACTGGTGACACTGGCAGGCACAGATTGGCAGCACTGCTGGGCACAGATTGCCAGCACTGCAGTGCACAGACTGGCAGCACTGTTGGCCACTGATGGGCACTTTTGGGGCTGCACTGATAACCAGGGCATTTCTAATCAGTGCCCTGATTATCAGTGTAGATGTCTACTTTTCACAGTTGCTGGTTATTGGCAGTACTGTGACAGCGTGAGGAAAGTACTGCTGATAAGCGGCAAGTGTATTTACACGATGATCAGCTGTGATTGGACACAGCTGATCACGTGGTAAAAGGCCGCTGTGATTGGCCCTTTACTGTGTCATGTGATCAGCTGTGTCCAAAAGACACAGAGCGCCGGGTGCACGACGGGAGGTGTGTTCTAGGAGGACGTCATATGACGCCCTCTTAGAACTGGACAACCGTGCTGTAGACGTCATTTGGCTATAGCGTGGTCAAGAATTGAAGCATAGTTTGTTAAAGTATAAAATCCCAAACACAAAATTGTCATATAAGCTTTACCAGCTGGTGATACTGATATAAAGGTCCTTGTTTGCTGCATGTAATGTTATGGGGTGGCAATGCTCTACCCATCTCCTGCTAATCTCACTTTCACATTCCTCTTCCCAAAGGAAGAATACACGTCTGTGCTGATGCACATTGCCCAGGAATATTACACTGTTTAAAGAAAATGTTGCAGCCATCGTCTTTGAGGAAATATGCCCTGTGAAAGTACACATGTAGTCTCTTACATTGAAATGTATGTGAAAAGGCTGTGAAAAAAATTAAGCCAGCAAAAAAAAGAAAATATGGTCTTTTAAAAACATACATGCAGCTGGAATGACTATAGACAGTGCATGTGGATAGGCTGTGAAGAAGCTGCAGGACATACATAATCACTCAGCAGCATTAAGATGTAAAAATCCTGCACCCCCAAATTCCCTAAGATACACAGCATTTTGCTACCTAAAGGACATTTAGTGGAGTTATTACATGTACTTTAACGGCTTCCCAACAGCCCTATAACAGAACTACTGCTACAGGGAGGCAGGGCTGCGCAAAATCACGTATATATACATGGTTTTGCATGTCCGGGGCGTAGGGGGCGTGCATGATTTTTGGAAGACGGCTATATTCCGTCTATTCTATTTTTATTTTCTATTCTTTTATTTTATTTTCTATTTCTTTATTTTCTGTTCTATTATTTTCTGTTCTGTTCAATTATATGCTGTTTTACTCTATGCTTGTCTATTTTATTGTCTATTTTATTCTGTTTTATTCTATTCTATTCTTTTAGAAATGTGGATTTCAGATGACAGCTATATTAATTTATTTTATTCTATTCTATTTTGTTCTTTTTTCAATTCTATTCCTTTATTTTCTATTCTAGTCTATTATTTTATTTTCCATTCTATTCTGTTTTACTCTATTTTTTTCTATTCTATTTTATTCTATGCTAGGTTTTTAGAAATTTGAATTTCATAAGACCACTATATTATTTCTATTCTATTTTATTCAAAATTTGAATAACACAAGACAGATATATTCTTTCTATTTTATTCTATTCTGTTTGAAATTCAAATTTCAGAAGGTAGCTATGTTCATTCTCTTCTATTCTATTATGTTCTATTTTTTCTATTTTTTACTTTTCTGCTTTATTCTGTTCTTTTTTACTCCATTCTTTTCTAATATATTCCTTTTTGTTCTATTATATTCTGTTTTATTCTATTCTGTTGTATTCTATTTTATTATTTTAGATATCCAAATTCAGAACATGGCTATTTTTTCTTTGTCATGCTATCCAATTCCTTGTTATTCTATCCTATTCTTTAATTTTGTATTCTATATTTTTATATTCTGTTCTATTCTGTTTTATTCTATTCTATTCTTTACAAAATTCATATTTCAGAAGACAGCTATATTCTAACACTAATACACACAATCTATGAAGGAAATCAGCAATAGTCAGCAATATGTTTACATTTCACATTTGTTTTGGATTCTATTCAAATTTGAATCATTTGTTATTTAGGACAAACTTTTGTTTAGTTATTGTGGATTTGTTTAAATTCGTTAGTATTGTAATTTGGAACTTCGGATACTTCTGGATCTCTGAATGACAAAAATGTTGTCTGAATTTTTATTTGGGGCAAAATGAACCACACATGTCTAAATTTAGATGGAGTGAAGAGAGATAAGAACACCTGTCAGGTTTTTACTGATGTCTGCGCCCTCATTAGAGAGATTCACCCTATTTGTCCTGTCTCCTGTTATCACCAAGAGTAAAAGGAAAAGAAAATCCCAAATGTTTGGTTGTCACCAGAACAGGGAGAAGGAAAATCCTCCAATGGGACACTAGTGTGGGATTCCCTCAGTTTGGAGGGATCTCCTCTCACTTACTGTTTTGGTTATGGGAAACAAAATTAAGGGAAATCTCCCCAATGGGACACAGATGGCAAAAAATGACAGGGTTTATAACCCTCCCTTTCACTATCCAAAAACGACAAAAGTTTTGCCTTTAGTCCTACTTTAGGACAACAACCACCATTTGCAAGAGCAAGCTTGTTGAAATGTAAATTGAATCACATAGCCAGGTGATAGCAGCATTCTCTATTTATTTCATTTATTTATTTCATTTCATTTGTTCATGTAGTTTTAAGTACCTTATCAATATTTTATGTAGCACACAAGTATTTATTCCACTTCATTTTAAAATTACTTTAAAAAAGGTCTTTTATACTGAGACAATCTTAGTAGAAGAGCAGTACTTTGCCTCATCATGTCAAATATGACCTGATGATCAAGATCAAGAAGCAGAGTGAGAGATTGAGGAAGCACAGACCCACAGAATAAATAAAGCGGAAGCATGGTGATCCTAGCACTGAAGGTCCTCAGGAAAACCTTCATCCACTGAAGTTAGATAGCGGAGTGCCTATTTACTTGATTTCCTGCAAATCCCTGGCTTCCTGGACACTCCCAGAGAAGATAGGTTTCTCTTCTTCTGGTCCTCAGAGAAGTCACATAGCCGTAGCGATGTAACTTCTACAAAAGGCACAGTTTCTGTCGGGAGCCCATTCCTCAATTGTCAGTTCCAATGGAGTGGCCTCTTGCCCATGGGTCTTGGATCCGTTAACTTTTCATATGTGTTACCAGAGCTATCCTCACAAAGATCAAGGCCAATGAGGATAATTGCAAGTAACTTGTTTGTGTTCCAAACTGTTTTACTGAACTAGTGATTCTCAGCTAGTTTGTCATAGAGTTTTATAGAAAATATGCCATGCAGCTATGTGTTACCATGATTGAGCCACAGAGACATTGAAGAGTCCATGTTTGTCCATGTTCACAGAAAGTGTGAAGTTGTTCATGTTCAGGAAGCTTCCACTAATGCTGGCAGGGATGAAAGGTTGGGTTTATTTGCCCACTCATGCTAGCACTTTTGTTACCACAACTATTGAAAATATGCATTTTGCACCAGTGGCATACCTAGAATATCTGGCAACTGGAGACTATACGTTTTTGTACACCCTCACCAAAAGGTTCTGAAGAAATAAAGTGGCATGCCGCAGTGAATTTTAGGAATACCAAACAGTGGGAGGAGCCTAAAAGGGCATGGTTAAATAAAACCTGAGCCTACTTCCTCTAAACACAGCACTTATATTCCACAGTGTTTTTACCTCCCCTCAAGTCCATATCTCCCACAGAATAGATCTCCCCTAACATCATTAAACCCCCCCAGCCCTCCCGTGGTAACCCCCCCAGCGCTCCCGTGGTAACCCCCCCAGTAAAGACTTCTCAGAACACTGGCACAGACCACACAATGCAGACACCGCTTTCCAGTACAGACCACTCAGAACAGTACAGACTGACCCTTCACACAGCAAGCCAGTACAAAGCCCTTAGTAAAGCTCCCCCGCCTATAATATAGATCATTCAATACAGACACCCTTTCCCACTGCTGTCCCCTCGGTACATACTGACCCCTTACATAGCATGCCAGTACAAAACCCTCAGTAAATACCCCCCCCCCTTAGTACAGATCCTTCAATACAGACACCCTTTCCCACTGCTGTCCCCTCGGTACAGACTGACCCCTTATACAGCATGCCAGTACAAATCCTCAGTAAATACCGCTCTTAGTAAAGATCTCTCAATTCAGACACCCTTTCCCACTGCTATCCCCTCAGTACAGACTAACCCCTCACACAGCATACCAGTACAAACCCCTCAGTAAATACCCCCCCCCCCCCTTAGTACAGATCCTTCAATACAGACACCCTTTTGTCTCTGCCGTCCCCTCAGTACAGACTGACCCCTTACACAGTATGCCAGTAAAAAACCCTCAGTAAATACCCCCCTTCTTAGTACAGATCCTTCAATACAGACACCCTTTCCCACTGCTGTCCCCTCGGTACAGACTGACCCCTTATACAGCATGCCAGTACAAATCCTCAGTAAATACCGCTCTTAGTAAAGATCTCTCAATTCAGACACCCTTTCCCACTGCTATCCCCTCAGTACAGACTGACCCCTCACACAGCATGCCAGTACAAAACCATCAGTAAATCCCCCCCCCCCCTTACTACATATCCTTCAATGCAGACACCCTTTCCCCTCAATACAGACTGACCACTCACACAGCATGCCAATACAAACCCCTCCGTAAATACCCCCCTTTAGTACAGATCTCTCAATACAGACACCCTTTCCCACTGCCGTCCCCTCAGTACAGACTGACCCCTCACACAGCATACCTGTACAAAACCCTCATTAAATACCCCCCTTAGAACAGATCCTTCAATACAGACACCCTTCCCCAGTGCCATCCCCTCAGTACAGACTGACCCCTCACACAGCATACCAGTACAAACCCCTCAGTAAATACCCCCCCCCCCTTAGTACAGATCCTTCAATACAGTCACCCTTTCCAAGTGCTGTCCCCTCAGTACAGACTGACCCCTCACACAGCATACCAGTACAAACCCTCAGTAAATACCCCCCCCCCCCCTTAGTACAGATCCTTCAATACAGTCACCCTTTCCAAGTGCTGTCCCCTCGGTACAGACTGACCCCTCACACAGCATACCAGTACAAACCCCTCAGTAAATACCCCCCCCTTAGTACAGATCCTTCAATACAGTCACCCTTTCCAAGTGCCGTCCCCTCAGTACAGACTGACCCCTCACACAGCATGCCAGTACAAAACCCTCAGTAAATACCCCCCCCCGTAGTACAGATCCTTTAATACAGACACCCTTTCCCAGTTCAGACCCCTCAGGACAGTTACCCCCAATACAGACCCCCCTCCCCAGTACAAACCCTTCAGTGCAGAGACACCACCATGCCCTCTGTCCAGTACAAACCATAAGGAAAGGACTCCCCCCAAACTATCCAGACCGGATGCAGCAGCAGTTCAAAGTGTGGGAGGTCCTCCTCTTGGCTCTGTCATATGACTGGAGCAGGGAAGTAGGCTTCCCCTCACTCCGAACTGCCACTGTCAGATGATCATCGGGTGCCAACTTGCTAGGGTGCTGTGGTCATTTGACACTTTTGTTTTTGTACAGTATAGTGCTGCAGTCAAGTGCTGTGCCACACAAAATAGGAATAATGGGTGGCCCCAGCACCCCCAGCATGTCGACACCCAGTGCAGACCACAACCCCTGTTAGTATGCCACTATTTTGAACATTGGTGTGCTTTTGTTGTATTTATTCTCAAAGGCACCCCAACTCACCTTCCCAATGGACATACTTTGCAGTGCACTATAACACACAGCAACACACTACCATCCTTTGTGGTGTGATGTGTTACAAAAAAAGTACATACAACTTAATTTCATGTGTTTTGATGCATTAATCAGCCCTTTGAGTGAATGACCAGATGTGTGAAACTGACCTAAAACAAAATTGGGGAAAAGAAGCCTCCGGTGCTCTTTTGCTTTTATACAATGCAGGATATGGAAAGGATAACTGAAGGCAGTCATCTCACTAATGATATGAATACTGGGAAGTGAGGTGTGTGTGTGTGTGTGCTGGACAAAGGGAAAACCCCATTGGTGTGTGTCCCTTTCATAAAACTTTTTCACCGAGTAGAATAAATATGATCTGGTAATAAACAAACATCAAATTTCATTCATTGTGCAAATGGAAAGCAAAAAGCCTTATTATCTTGGCAAACACTTCGCACAGAATTTGAGGGGCAATGCGAACAGCACCTGTGCATTATCCTAAAGCAACGGGGAGTGCCTGGACTTAGCTGAATGCTTGACAGTATAAAGTATAAAGTATATGTAAACCCCTCACCTTGTAAAACAACCCATTCAGTTTAAAATGGAAATTAAAGACAAAACATCTGTGTACAGATATAAAAAAAATTATTAGCACTTTTTTCCCTTTCTTTATAAGTGATCACATTCCCTCTGTTCTCAGCTGCATACGAGCTGGGGAGGAGAAACAGCAGAACACTGAACTTTCCAGTGAAAGACTGTGCAAGGGGGATGTGTCAACACAAGTCTAATCACTGGAGCAGAGCAAGCTGAATTCACAGTATAGCTAGAGAACTTACCACACTGTGTTCTCCTGATTAGTGTGGTCAGTTTTAATAGGAAAGAGCAGAAGGACTGGCAGGAACACCAGGCCAGGGATTTCACAAAAAGGAAGCAATATGAAGAAAACAGGATCCTTTTTCATATAAGTACATGGTACAGCAGGCACATATCAGGAATGTGAAATGTTGGGTTTACATATACTGTAGAAGCTTTAACAGGGGTGGACTGACAACTCATGGGGCAACCGGGCAATAGGGGATCATGGGGCCTCTGTGTCCTGACCACACTCAAAAAAGCCTATAAAAAAGGTACCAGGGGCATTTCATGGGGCCCCCTACTCACCCCAGGCCCTCGGGCAGTGCCCGAGTGCTCGAATGGTCAGTCCGCCACTGGGCTTTAATCATACAGTTAATAAGTAAAAAATGTGCATGTGAATGGTGAGCTGTGAGGGATTACACAAAGAGAATATTTACAGTCATGTATTGTATTAGAGGACCTTAGTTGTCTATTGGTAAGAAAAAATGAAATTTTACTAATTTGTATTTCTTTTGTGATGACTTTCCATACAACAGCTGATGCTACTCTCCAAATCAAATCATGGACAACAAAATAAACTACAAGAGATTTTTTTTTTTTGGCTCATGGAAATCACTGTTATCTTTTAGATGAAATACAATGTACAGAAATGACACCGTAAACTACTGCTTTGAGCTGAAGAAGAAAGTAGATCTTTCAAAAGCTTGCCCAGACAAATAACTTATTGCAAATAAAACCATATTGCATACAGTATTCAACTATTTGGTTGGAAGTACACATTTGTGTTTCAACAGTACTTGAGGGCCATTAATTCCATTGTACTTCTTTTTGAGAGACCAAAGGAGTTTCAAAAAATGATATCAAAGCTAACAATTTTATAACCAAATGCTTATTTGTCTAAACAGTATAAACCTTTCCTTTCAGGGGCAAGTTGTGTTCAGAAATGGAGAAAGAATGGGAACCATCAAGTTTACCCAGTTTCAAGGTAGGGAATTATATATTTGCCTTGTGATTGCAAGAGCCTACTCTATCAAGCATAATGAATAAAGTAACGTGCAGTGTGCACAGTAAAGTAATCCATGAAAGCTATTTAGAAACCTCAATGATCTGAACACATTAATCTGAAATCTAATCAGTTATGGTATTGGGTTGCTGCACTTTGCACTGCTTTATTGAATAAGACCATATGCCTTATTAAATCAAAAGAAATTATACATCTACATATGATACCGGAAGCCAACATCCACATGTTTGGTGTTGGACTAAGTGATTAATAACTGGAATAAGATGTGCATATAACATTTTTGTATTCTTTTAGACATGGGTATTTATTAGATTTCGTTCTTTATGATAAGCCTACAGTTGGGTTATAGGCATATTGCTGGTAATAAGTATGCATATTCTTGAAAGATTGCTCAGCTTTTGGATGTTCTTTACTAATGTTTTGGTAATATTAAAGTGAATGTATAGCCAAAACATTTTTAATGTTTTAGATATAGTAGAGAAAGGTTAAAACTGATGTTAGTTCTTTTTTCTGGTGTGTACCTGCTGTAGAGATTCTCCTGAATATGCAACAGAAAGTGAGAAATACATTTTTACAAAGTGAGGAAAATGACACTCTAATTCTTGGTTCACACTACTGCCTAAAAGTCGCGCTACTTACAGTACAACTTTGCCAGGCAACTTGAGTACTATTTTGAAGCGACTTTGAAGCAACTCTGAAGCAACTTTAATGGAATGCCTGGGTAATCTTCCTGTGATATTGGATCCAAATCACATCAATATAGATGAGGATCTGACTTGGAGGCGACTTCTATTAAAGTATATGGGCACAAGTCAGATATAAGTCGTCTTGAAGCAGTACAGGAATCTTTTCTAAAGTCAGAGCGACTTCAGTAGTGCTAATTAAGACAGCTCTTATTGACTAACATGGGATTTCACATCATGTGATCTCACAAGTTGGATCCCAAGTCGCAGCAGTGTGAACCAAACTGTCCCTGGAAAAGGTGTCCCATTGAATTTCCCATTTTGGATTTCCCATAACACTTTCTTTCTACCTCTACTACAACACTGATTACAATAGTTGTCAACTGCAAATATAAGGCTGATCTCTTCAGACAGGAACATGTATAATAAACTGCATCAAGCATTATATCAAAGAATCCTGTAGAAAAAAAAATACAAATAATTCACAAAGAAAACAAAGACCCAAATCTTTGTTTAACCCTTCCTGGTGTAGGAAGGATAACTTATTGAAAAGTTGGATCAGTAGTTTACAGTCTAGGGTGTACAGCATACACTCATTGCTGAACAGTTGTTAGAGTAGTCTTTTGTATGCAGAATACTGTGCATTGCTTTGCAGTAACTAGTGTGCATCAAAAAAGCACACATTCACCCATCTGTAGCCACAGTTTAAATAAAGCTGGCCATCCCCTTCTGCTCCCTGAATATCTTGCTGGTCATGGTTTGATTCACCCACTAATACATATGCTGTTATGAACTGTAGTCTTTGTAACACATTGGACCACAAATTCTATATTTTACTTGCATTGACTTTAGATAGCATCAAATAATGTGTGCTGTTTTATATATCAAGATACAGCCCCCCCCCATACAGCATGGTATGTGTCAGTTCAGCCTCCTGAACTTAGGTGTGCCAGCTGTCCCACATAATTCAATGACATTTTTTTTTGCATCCAGGTTAAAACTAGTAACATAAAATACGTCCATGCTTCTTTATTTCTGGTTATACAAGGCTGTAGTCATAGCAAAAAAGGCTTTTCGCGTGTGGCTCATAATAACCCTTATCATCTAAAGTATGGTAAAGTCTTTATTACATCTTTGGAAGAGGAAGAGATGACCCTTCCATCAGAATCTAAGGATATTACATGTCACCATCAGGATCTTAGATAAATTGAACTCAGTGGTGTCCACCCAAAACTAAAGATGTTTGGCCTTAAGGCTTGAGTATAAAGTCCTCCTGTTGTGGCTTTTTGCTCTCCCAGTGCGCACACTAAAGTATTTCATTTCTTTACATCATTATATGTGCTATTCAGAGCAAAGGGGCCTTGATAATTTCTCATGCTCTGAGTGGCCAGTTGTGGTAATATAGGAAAAGTTTAAAAACTGTGAACTGCTCTTATGTTTTAAAACATGCCAGCAGTCTAACTTAAGCTATATTCTTTCTTTTTCCCTGTTCTTAGTGTAATCCAGTTATCACCATCATTATGATGATGATTGTGCAGACACCTCTAGATACCTGCACTTTTTTAACTTTCAGAGTGATCCACCAAGAATGCAATGAGTAACCTTATGGTAAGACTGGGTAATAAATAGGTGGCTAATCGAGAAAATGGGACTGTGAATAGGGTCTAGCATTATTACCCCCCCATGCTTGGTTCCGAAACCTAAGCTATGAATATTATTTCTCCTACCTGATCAGGTGGATCGAAGCCCCCTAGTTTTGGATGTAAAGGGGGGAATACCTACATGGAAGAAAAATATATTTTAAATATATTTGAAAAATATTCTTCCCAAATATATTGACATCTATTTGAAATACTACAATTTTGTACGCATTCAGTATATATAAAATATGTTTTATATATATATATATATATATATATATATATATATATATATTTATATGTGTGTTTATTTAGAACATATATATACCGTATGTTGAAGTTTGTTTTTTATATATTACAAAATGTATGCAAAATATACTGTTTGTAAATAAAAATACATTTAATCCACATTTTTGGAATGCATTTACAAATATACATGAAAGTATATGTTAAAATTACTTTTTTAGATGTTAAAAAAATCTAAAGAATATATTAAAAAATATTTTTTATACATTTTGTAATATATAAAAAACACATTTCAACATACAGTATATATATATATATATATATATATATAATTTTATTTATTTTTTTTTAATAAATTGAATACGGTCAGAATTGTAGTATTTCAAATGTATGGCAATATATTTGGGAAAAATATTTTAAAATATATTTAAAATATATCAAATAGATTTTTCTTCCATGTGGGTAGTCTGGGAGAAAAGGTGGAGTAAATAAAATGAGGAGGAAAACCCACCAATTCATCTTTAAGATTCTTTCTATAATGGATATAATTAGAGATGAGCGAATCGAACTTGGCGAAGTGGAATTCGTTTCGAATATTAGGAAAAATTCGATTCGCACCGAATCCGAATTTTTGCAAACTTCGGATGCACGAATCGAATTTTCCCCGATCAGCCGGCAAAAAGTGTCACTGCAGAGAGCTCCGCTATTTCTGACAGTTCTCTGACAGTTCCTTCACATTTACAGCGGTTGAAACATTGTATCTATTTGTTTCCATTTAGGATACAGATGTTTTTATTCGGAAACAAATAGATACAATGTTTCAACCGCTGTAAATGTGAAGGAACTGTCAGAGAACTGTCAGAAATAGCGGAGCTCTCTGCAGATACACTTTTTGCTGTACTGGAATTCTTCTTCTTTTCATTCTTCTTCTTCTTTTCATTCTTCTTCTTCTTCTTCTTTTCATTCTTCTTCTTCTTTTCATTCTTCTTTTCATTCTTCTTCTTTTCATTCTTCTTTTCATTCTTCTTCTTCTTCTTTTCATTCTTCTTTTCATTCTTCTCATTCTTCTTTTCATTCTTCTTTTCATTCTTCTTCTTCTTCTTTTCATTCTTCTTCTTCTTCTTTTCATTCTTCTTTTCATTCTTATTCTTCTTCTTTTCATTCTTCTTCTTCTTCTTTTCATTCTTCTTTTCATTCTTCTTCTTCTTCTTTTCATTCTTCTTTTCATTCTTCTTTTCATTCTTCTTTTCATTCTTCTTCTCATTCTTCTTTTCATTCTTCTTCTTTTCATTCTTCTTTTCATTCTTCTTCTTTTCATTCTTCTTCTTCTTCCTTTCATTCTTCTTTTCATTCTTCTCATTCTTCTTTTCATTCTTCTTCTCATTCTTCTTTTCATTCTTCTTCTTCTTCTTTTCATTCTTCTTCTTCTTCTTTTCATTCTTCTTTTCATTCTTCTTCTTCTTTTCATTCTTCTTCTTCTTCTTTTCATTCTTCTTTTCATTCTTCTTCGTCTTCTTCTTCTTCTTCGTCGTGCCCCGTGACTGCCCAAATGAGTGAAGTGTGCGGTGATTCTAAGATCGACGGCACTCATCTGCATGTCATACTGACTGACAGTATTATTTCTCTTCCCCAGCAGACTCCAAGGGCATTTAAATTAAAGGTACAGTGTTCTGCACTAATATAAAGGCTCTCTGAAGCCTAGAAACCCTTTTAATAAGTTAAATTCGCAGCGAATAAATTCGCATCGAATCTAATTTCTCCCGCAAATTCGGCGAATCAGCCGAATCGAATTTTTGAATAATTCGCTCATCTCTAGATATAATTTCACAAGTGGAACAGTGAAACTCTGAATGTTTTAAATGCCGTAATAGCCTTAGGGGGGAGAAAGGAAGGAAGACATTTCCAACCTTATACCCTCCTTATAAAACGTAGAGCACTGATCGCAAAATATATACTTAGAGAGAAGGGGGGTAGGTGTGATGAGTAGGTTAGGAGACAGGGGGAAAGGGGGAAAAAAATTTAAGCACTATTAAGCATAATAGCATAAACGTATATTTAGAATACATTTGAAATGGCACAGAATAAGATGGGGAGAGGAGGTGAGGAAGTGGGCACTTAGACAGTAAAGGGGGAGGGGGGAAATAGGAAAGGACAGCTGTGGATTTCGAAGGAGTTCAATGAGTAAGTAAGGAATGTAAAATTAAAGAGACATAAAGGGAATAAGGATGTAATAGGAAGAGGAATGGAAAGAAGTTGAAGTAAAGCAATAGGCTAACAGTGAGTGACAGTGTAAAGAGTCTTTTTGGATATTCTGTTGGTATGTTTTCCCTCCTTTTCTGTCTGAGTGTTAAAGTATTAACTGTGGAATGAATGTGGTTTTTCTTGTATTGTAAATTAAACTAATAACAAAATAGAATGAAGAATGCAAAGAGTAACCAGACTTCCTTCCTGTTTTCCTGTTGGCTACTAAGCATAATAGGTGGTCTCACTATCCAATAAAAAGCCGAGGTGAGCTGGAAGGGGTCAGCCAAACCTTTTTTCACTTTCAAAATTCATGTGATTTTATTGAGAAATAAAAGTTCACTTACTAGTTTGCAAAAAATCTGCAAGTTGTTTGTACACTATGTAATATACCTTGTGCACCAGTACTGACAAAATCAGTATATCTGGAAAAATGTATTTTGTAACAGAAAAATAAACCTCTAAATCAATGTGTTATCCTCTGTTCCAGCAATAAGTTCTTTATTCCTGGAATGTTGTATCGCTTTGTAAAATTCTCAAGCGTTTGAGATCAATTCTTTTCACTGAGTGCAATCCCACAGTCGCAATAGAAATAAAAGACCTTGGGAATTTAATTCAATACTGCTTTGTTTGATACATTTATTTTTATATATTGTAAAGGAAAACAAAATAAGTAACTCATAAATTGTGTTATTAACCTACTGTATAAAAATGACTTTTGGTGAAATAACATTTTTAATAAACTGAGTTTTGGAAACATCTTAGAAGGTATTAATGATACGTCTATTTTTGGTTTAAGAAACACTTTTTTAATTGTGTTACCTATTTGTTAAAGTCACTATGAATACCAGAAATTGTAAATCTACTCTAAGAATAGTTTATGAGCTTACATAACAAATCAATCAGAGATCACTCCACCAAACAAATATATAGTGTAGGTGGAATTTTTGCAAGGAGCCCGTTATTTTTATTTCTTAACCTGCATTTAGTATGGTCTAGGTCTATAGGTCCCCTTGTTAAACATTCAGCAGTCTATTTCAAAGTGACTGAAAGTGTTGATGGTGTGAAAATGACAGTAAAGCAATGTTACTGAGCTGCAGAAATTGTGATATAATAATTGGTAATATATTGTCATTTTTTGACTTTGCAGCTGTAAACTGCCACTGGTCCAGTCAGTAAATTGAATAATCAATGGGTCTGACATGGTGTAGTAAAAATAAGCTGTGATCAAGTCAGGTTCCTGGATTACAAGGAACTGACACCTTTCCAGAAAATCTAATACAAAAAATATCATACTACCAGTGGAAAATGGCAAGACTCCAATACACAAAAAGAGCTGTCACCTATACAGCAGAATTCGCAAAATGGGTCTTGACAGTATAGATTGGGAAGACAAGTCAGGAATGTAGTGTACAAAGAAAAGAACTGACATCTATCCAGTGTGGTTTAAAAAGTAGTTCATACTAAAAGCCTAGTATGAACTCAAATGTAGACAAGCACCTTTCAAAAATCCAAATATTTTGTTAAACACTTTGTTAGATCAGAACCATGTGTTGGGCATGTATATTTAAAAAAAGGTTGAAAATGTATTTTTAAAGAACAGTAAAAAGTTATAAAACACTAGGACCAAACTAAACTGGCGCAATGTTTTCACACTCTTACAAGAGGAAAATGCAGGTTTTACATGGTTAATAAAAGGACTTAACTGTATATGAGCAACTTTTTGATTTTGCTGGAAGGAAGCTTATGGCAACCATTATTTCCAGGAAAAAACTGTAGAATTTAATATGATCTGATTGAGTATGAAGAAGTAGCTCAGGTATCAAAGCAGTAGGTAGACAAGCAAACAATGGGTAGACAAGCAGTAGATGTTGTCAATGTCATATTTCTACTTTCTCTGATACTTCTATCATCTGACAGAATGTCTGAGGAGTATTGTATCACAGTGCCAAGAAAGAAGAATATCTAATGTTTTGTACACAATGCTACTAATGAAAAAGTACAATCACCTCTCACTCTAACCCCTCTTCTCTGTAGCCGAATTCATGATAAAAAAAACCTACATTTTTAGTTAAACACACTGGGAGGTAGGTTGGGAGTCTCTTCACTCCAGGGGCGGACTGACCATTTGGAAACTCAGGCACTGCCCAAGGGCCCGGGGTCAGTAGGGGGCCCCATGAGATGCCCCTGGTACCTTTTTCATAGGCTTTTTTGAGTTTGGGCAAGGACACAGGGGCCCCATGATCCCCTATTGCCCGGGGGCCCCATGAGTTCTCAGTCCGCCCTTGGTTCACTCTTGGGGCTTTGCAGATTCTGTGCATACTGACTATGATATTAATGCCATGCATGCAAGCTAACATGAGGGACTGATTGCCTGTAATCTATAATGACAGAGAATGGTTGGTCATTATGGACTAAAATGTTCTTGAACAGGGGTACTGTCTCTTGTCTATGGTTTACAAACAGCACTGAAGTGAAACTCCAAGTATTTGTTTTGGCTAAAACCAAATACGCTGTGACTTTGGCTGCTTGCAGCAAACAGAGAATGAATGACCCCCACCACTGCTATTCACAATTGATTGGTGCCATGCATACATTTGTTGTGACATTGGTGTGCCTCTCCATCATCCCTGGCATCATCTGTGACCTAAAAAAGTAGCATTGCCATCTGATGCAGCCATTCTATATATTAAAATGTCAGTACAGAGAAGCAGGCTGTCATTACATTTACTGTGATCTAGGGTTAAGGATGGCAGAGGGTAATATAGTTCCTCATAGGTTGGCAGTTTACCATGATTTACAATGATTTTGGCATTTGTTGTAACTATGATTTTAGAAAATTGCATTCACAGGAATCTGA
Organism: Staurois parvus; assembly: GCF_062004578.1. Lineage (NCBI taxonomy): Eukaryota > Metazoa > Chordata > Amphibia > Anura > Ranidae > Staurois > Staurois parvus. The sequence continues at coordinate 1,056,641 of NW_028318225.1, forward strand.
TTTTTATTTGGCAGCAATACTCAGATTCTTTTGCAATGTTTAATCTAAAGGCATAGTTATACACCGTGTTCCAAATTATAATGCAAATGATATTTTTCTCATTTACCTAAATAATTGATGTAAATAACAGTCAGCATAATTCTCATGTTATCAACTATTAAGAGTACAATTCAAATTTTATTGAACAAACCTCCTAATGATAACAGGATTTTTTTAAACATAAAACACTTCCAATGCACTGTTCCAAATTATTACGCACAGTAAGTTTCAAAACACTTTATTGGTTGTAAAGAACTGAAAATTGTCATTTGTTGCGTTTGCAGCATATTTACTGAAATCAAAAGCTATTTCAATCAAACTTGTAACAACATTTTAACTTTTTAAACGTTTTAACAGGTCATGTTACATTGTAACATAGGACCCCTTATTTGATAGCAGCTTCACAAGTCTTGCATCCATTGAACTTGTGAGTTTTTGGACAGTTTCTGCTTGAATTTGTTTGCAAGATGTCAGAATAGCCTCCCAGAGCTGCTATTCGGATGTAAACTTCCTCCCACCCTCATAGATCTTTTACTTGAGGATGCTCCAAAGGTTCTCAATAGGATTGAGGTCAGGGGAGGATGGAGGCCACACCATGACTTTCTCTCCTTTTATCCCCATAACAGCCATTGATGCAGAGGTATTCTTTGCAGCATGAGATGGTGCATTGTCATGCATGAAGATGATTTTATTACGGAAAGCATAGTTCTTCCTTCTGTACCAGGGAAGAAAGTGGTCAGTCATAAACTCCACATACTTTGCAGAGGTCATCTTTACACCTTCGGGGGCTCTAAAGGGGCCGACCAGCTCTGTTCCCATGATTCCGGCCCAAAACATGACTCCACCACCGCCTTGCTGATGTCGCAGCCTTGTTGGAACAGGGTGGCCGTCCACCAACCATCCACTACTCCATCCATCTGGACTTTCCAGGGTTGCACGGCACTCATCAGTGAAGAAGACTGTTTGAAACTTAGTCTTCATGTATTTTTCTGCCCAATGCAGCCGTTTCTGCTTGTGAGCATTGGTTATTGGTGGCCGAATAGAAGGTTTATGCACAGTTATAAGACTCTGGAGGACTCTACACTTTGATGTCCGTGGGACTCCAGAGGCACCAGCAGCTTCAAATATCTGTTTGCTGCTATGTAATAGTATTTTAGCAGTTGCTCTCTTGATCCGATGCATGGATCTGGCAGAAATCTTCCTCAATGTGCCTTTATCTGCACAAACCTGTCTGTGCTCTGAATCAGCCACAAATCTCTTAATAGTGCGATGATCACGCTTAAGTTTTTGTGAAATATCTAATGTTTTTATACATCGTCCAAGGCATTGAACTATTTCACTCTTTTCGGCAGCAGAGAGATCCTTTTTCTTCCCCATATTGCTTGAAAATGGTGCTCTGCTTAATAATGTGGAACACCCTCCTTTAGTAGTTTTTCCTTAAATTGGGCTCACCAGCCAATCTAATTATCACAGGTGTCCGAGATTGTTTTCAGTGATCAAAAGAGCCCTGACACACAATGCCATCCATGAGTTAAACTGAAAAACAAAATATTTCATCTTTGTGACACTTAAATAGAATTTGCATAATAATTTGGAACGCGGTGTAAAGAAGTGAATGTAACATTCAGCAAACATTCACTGCAAGCGAATCAATCACTGTAAGTAAAAACACATGCACCAGAAAGAATATACTTTCACTAAAAGTTTGGTGAATGTTACATTTATTGCTATATAAATATGTCCTTCAAATATATTTTGAAAGACGTCAAACCAGGACTTTTAATTTTATTATAAAAAGGGATGCTAACATGGCAGTACTTAACGCAGTGGTAAGTGGCAAGTGTGTCCTATTACTGATAGGCAGCACACATGTCGTGGGCTAGTTCACAGACCGTTATTCAAGATGGCAGACAACAGTGTTAGTGTGTGCATTGAACAGCATGTGGGGATGAAGTTTCTTGTGAAGGAAGGCGTAAAACCCATGGATATCTACAGAAGGCTTCAAGCACAGTACAGTGATGAGACGCTCAGCCGCAGTAAGACATTTGAATAAAATATTTAAATAATTATCGCACTCTAATATCATCAAAAAGGTGTAATCAAAAAGTGCAAAAGTGCTTATAAATAAATAAAAATAATAATTGTTGATGTGCCGTGACTAATTAAATAAATAAAATATAACGTGAAAAATTGATACAATCATATCATATTAGCAAATCCCTATATGTGCAATCCTTATAACAATGTGCAAATCTTCCATTTGTAAACCTCAAGAAAAATCAATAATATAATATAAAAATGCAATAATTTGAAAAATAATTCAAAAATAAATAAAATAAAAAGTCTATTGTGAAAAAACTGTCCCAATGTGCAAATATATATCCAGCCTGAACAGATATACTCTCCTTTGGTGTGAAGATAAGAACTTTGCAGTGATGTTGTAAACCTGTGTGACTGCAGGGTTGTGAGGGATACTCCCTCCTTTGATCCACTGCTTAATCCTCTGCCTTTGTATTCCTCATATGTCTCATGCAAAAAAGAGATAAAAGATATGGTGTCTTATCCCAGGGGTAAAACAGCTTTAATGTGCTTCCATATTGCACTCACATTTAATATAATACAATTGTGCTTTGTATATACAAAATCCCACAGCTTGCAGCTAAAACAGAGCGGAGGGTGTGTATCCACACACCTTCAGTACTCGCCGTATCTAAGATAGAATGCGCGGCGACGTCACTGCCCCTCCCCAACACGTTGCACTACAGGGATTTCGTAGCTTCGTCCGGGGGATGATGTGTGTCACATCATCCCCCGGACATGTAGGAAGCTGGAACCAAAAGGGAACAAGGGGAGATAAGAACAAGGTGGCAAGGTTCAGGGTATAAGTACAAAGCAAATAGCAGGAATAGGATAACAGCTAGCAGTATCTGGTAGCAAACAAAACACTGGAGCGACAGGCACTAGCAGGGGAGGACCCAAATACCCAAATACCCTCCCAGCAACTGCATCAGGTGGAAACTCATTACTGCTATCTGCTGGGTGCTGGGAGACACCTGCTGGTGGACTCCAGAACTACAACTTTTCAATCTAGGAAGCATAGTGCCACCAGCAGGTAATCCTGGTCCTGACAGGAGCACTATTGTTTGTAGTTGCTTTCTTGGTTGTGCCTTAGTTGAAGTGTACTTTTTACGTATACAAATGTAGCATTATTCATTGTGGTCTTTCAAGGTGTGATTCTGAGGGAGTAATGGCTACTACCCCTACAATAAGCAAGAATGTCTGGCAAGTGACCTCCAAGTGTCTTGTACTAGTAGCAAAATGTGATGACCACTGTTAAAAAATGCAGCTTCAGCTATCTTAAATCAAACTTAAAATTCTTTCTGTAAGACCAATGGCACATTTTGTTACAGTGTGGTGCAAAACAAGTTGTCTAATACTTGCATCGAAGGACAGGAGTCTTTTGAGATGAGCATGATCACTTAGACCTACCACTAGTAAATAAAAAACAATTCACTTTTTTCCCGTATGTCTCTACGGATCTCTGTAAAATATTTATTTTCAAAACATATTATTTAAAGCAGATCTAAACTCCTAAAACAAAGTTAATTCTGCTTTAACATTCACCCCCACACCCACAAGCAGAATTTCAGAGATTTTTATTTCCTATCTATTTTTCCATTTTTAAAACAATTTTTAGCCTCATCCCTGCTACCATTCCTACCTAGGCCAGAAATATGTGTACCTGGTCCTGCAGCCTCCTGGGGTTCTTTCTTTACATCTTCCAGGAGGCTGCAGGATTGGCACAGCAAAGCAACTGGGAGGGTCCAGAGAAATGCTGTGTGGCACCGAAATAGAGGATCACAGCAGAACAACACTAAATTTGCTGTTCATGTAAGTATTGCTTTGAAGAGCAATACAGCACTGCATGTAAGTGGGAAATTGAGGGTGGAGTGAGCTAAGTATTGCGTTAAATCCGAACTTTGGGTTGTAAAAAAAAAAAATTACCTTTGTAGGTGCCTACCCCAGTGCAAACTCTCCCCGCTTCAGACCATCCTGAACTCAGCTGCCAGACTCATCCACCTCACCAGCCGCTCCACCTCTGCCACCCCCCTCTGCCTCTCCCTCCACTGGCTCCCTATCGCCCAACGCATCAAATTCAAACTACTCACTCTGACCTACAAAGCCATTCACAACACTGCCCCTAACTACCTCACCGACCTGATTCCCAAGTACCACCCTACCCGTACCCTTCGCTCTTCACAGGACCTCCTTCTATCTTGCTCCCTGGTCTCCTCCTCACACGCACGTCTGCAAGACTTCTCCAGGTCCTCCCCCATCCTCTGGAACTCACTACCCCAATCCATCAGACTGTCACCTTCCCTCCTCACCTTCAGGCGCTCCCTGAAAACCCACCTCTTCAGGGAAGCCTACCCCACCCTCACCTAACTGCTGCTCTCCTTCATTCCTCCTACCACTCCATCCCCCACAGCCACTTCCTCCTGTACCACTACCCCCTCCCTCCCAGATTGTAAGCTCGAAAGAGTAGGGCCCTCTTACCCCTCGTGTGCTGTTCGTAGCTGCTGTAATGTTTCATGTATTGTCCCCCCCTCTATTGTACAGCGCTGAGCAAACCCTTTGGCGCTATATAAACTCAATGTAATGTAATGTAATGTAATAGTTGCTCCCTCTGCACATTGCAAGGGTCAAATGCAAACTTTGTCTAGAGGATGTTTAAAAGATGACTTACTTTATTCCTCACTCCCCCAGTGGTCAACTCTCTCCAAGGCTTTCAGGTTGTGGGTGGATCCTCAGCATCCTTAGGTACAATGCAAGACCACGATAGATAGATAGATAGATAGATAGATAGATAGATAGATAGATAGATAGATAGATAGATAGATAGATGGAGATAGATGGATGGATAAATAGATAGATAGATAGATAGATATATAGATAGATAGATAGATAGATAGATAGATAGATAGATAGATAGATAGATAGATAGATAGATTTTTCAGTTACTATGCTGTTCCTGAAAGGAAATTAACAAAATACATTTTACTGTATGGGTTTATAGAACAACGTGTCATTACTTAATATTGAGTACTTATACGTTTAGATTTGCAAATTTTCTGCCTCTGTAATGAACAGTGTAAGTGCCATGCCATTCAGAGGGCATAAGCAGCTACTGTACCTTGCATCGTTGACTTGCATTGTAGATGCCTAACAGCCTAAATTCACTCTTTGACTGCATTCACATTCGAGCAATTAGTAGTTTTGAGCTCGAAGCTCCAGAAACACTCAAACGTAAAAAATCAGTTGTTCTCCATGGTGCCTGTTCACACTTGATCACACAAACAGGCACCACAGAACAATTGATTTTTTAAGTTTGAGCATTTTTGGAACTTCAAGCTACAACTCACTCAAGTGTGAATGCAGCCTAAAGGTAAGTAGGGATTGCCTTAGGTTAAGGCATGCAGCTGGTGCTAAGCAGCAACCTTTTAGAGCCAGTTATGAACCTGTATGCTTATGGCATAAAGTACACTATTTTATTAAGATTTATAGTTATTTTTATGCTGTTAATATTGCTACTTTACAAAGACTGTTTATGTTATTGATCAAATATTATGGTAATAAAATAGTAGTAGTTGGATGGGTTTTTTTCTTCACATACATTAAAATGTAGTCTTTTTAGATACATTATTTTAAATAGTTTCATTTTTTATGATTAAATGTTTATCTAAAGGTTAAATAAATATAGTGATTGCAGATTTGTCATCATTAAGTCTGCAACATTGTAATAGTTAACAAACATTGCTAAATGGATGAAAAATGAGCTTCCTCTTTTCCCGATGAATTATTTATGCTTAAATGGCTGTGCTCTGAATCTTACAGTTCACTGGCTGACTTATATAATACCAGTCAGAGTAACATCATTTTCAGTTAAACCTGACAGAGAAAGTATGAAATTCTAACATAAACAAACAATCTGTTTGTTTTTGTTTGAGTTTTTATGCTGTATATATTTTTCTTGGAGGGGGTGGGGACATCATTTTTCTCCCTTTGCTTTGGCAAAATGGTTTGTAAAATTAGTGACAGCAGAAATGAGTTCAAAATAAATATTAACTTGGTTTTCATGCATAATTCATCTTGAGAGTCTACATTACTTCAAACCAAGTCACTCCTGTCAATTCATTTACAGAATCCATCTTAAATATATTCAAACATCATGGATTCTTAAGAACGTAGTATGCAATTTTTTCATAGTGATTTAAAACTTAAATTTATAATTTGTTAATCATTATTTATCAGTTAAGAATTGCACTGTGTGCTGCTGAGTCAATACTGAGTCAATGTGCACAAGACAAATGTTGTGATTTATGGATAGGAGGTAGTAAAAATCATTGAGATATGACAATTATTTTACTTTTCTAATATTATAATTATATAAGAAGTATAATTTAGTGATGGGATGTTCTCCATAGCTGTTTGCCTAAATTATATAGTCACATGTAATACTTAATAAATGATGTGAGATTTATGCCTGTAAAAACAAAATTGTCTGTAAATGCATAGGAAAAGGCAGAGCAAGGTCAAACCATTAACCATCACAACACTTTGCTGTGTTAAAACACTTACAACTTTTTTAAAAGTGGTTTTGAGAAATAGACGTTCTGGGGGAGGGTCTCCAGTTCTGTGGCACTGAAAGTACTCCAAAAGGGAAGTTTTGAGGAGTACAGAATAGGTGACCCTCAGGTTAAGGAGAGTTGTGGGTGGCAGGAGAGTTAACTGTATAAATAATTATTCATGGAGTGGACAGCCTTTATTTTAGGAGGGCAGCGGATGCAAATCAGTTTTCAGGGGAATTATGGTTGCTCACGGGGTGGTGTTACAACTGCTTTGCATTCAGAGGTTTTGGGAGCTCCTCCTCCAAGGACCTATCTAGTTTGAAACTACCATGTGTTAGACTGCACTGTTATAAATTGTTGTGTGAATGATTTCCCTGTGAGAGACTGCCATGTTAGAAAAATATTGCACTATTACAGACTGCTATCTTAGAGAATGGTTTCCCAATTAGAGACTGCTCAGTTAGAGATAGACTCTCCTGTTTGGACTGCCATGTTGAAGATAGACGGTCTTGTTTAAGACAGCTCTGATTTTTTAATATTCTGCTACTTTTTGGGCTAGCAATAAATATCTACCAAAATACATTATCCATGTTAAACTTAGATATGAAAAAAAACCAAAGAGCTACTTCAGTATTACTTGCCAAAATACAATACTATCCTTGGAGTCACAGCAGAATGATGCTATTAAACTGCCTTAAAGTTATGGGGTTGAATCTTATTAGGCAATTCTGGTCATTTTGACTGGTAATCTAAAATGAAAGCTATTGTGATAAGAAAAAAAAGTTGTGAAGCTGGGAAATGCCATGGAGAGTGGAAATGTCATGTACCAACGAAGAAGGAAAAGGACCTTTTTAATGCAGCTTTGAGGGTAACGTAAAAAAATACACGTTATTGAATATACAAGTTTGGGTTATGCCTTCAAGTTGTGAGTGGAATTTTGCTGTGGAACAATTTTCACGGACAGCATCAGTGAATTTGGCGATGGAATTGCTTTTCTTTCACAATTACCTTTGCTTTCCTACAGTAGAGAAAGACTCATGCTTTTACATCAGTCAATAACAGGCCTTCTTTGACCAGAGCATAAACATTGGCCAGTGATTTTCTAAGCCTATCAATTATGAGCTACAGTTAAACAAACTGATCCTCTGGGTTGAAAATTCATAGGATCAAGCTGATCCATGGCCAGCAAGTGTCAGTAAGCCTTGATCGGCTAATCAGGTTCAGCAGATCAGAAATGTTACATTTTCTATTGACTTGATAAACTCATTTTGAATGACAGCATGAGAACTATAAAGGATTCCATGTTCTAGTTACAATAATAAATCCCTAAGAGACTCATTTAGACTGGGGTTGAAAACTCTACTGCTGAGACCCCCTAGTACTTTTTTTTTTTTTTTTAAACAAAGAGGAGATCTAGCATGGGATTGGAGTATCCTGGCGAACTTGGTAAGTCTGAAGGGTGCTGAAAGACATAGCAGAAGCCAGCATACTTTCAATCCTCTTTCTGTAAGGGTGGCTGCATGCTTGACTGGTAGTGCTTGTGGGGGGAAGGGGAGAGGACCGCATTTTGTAAAAAAAAAAAATAGTAAAAAAGCACCTGTGGAAAAAATACCATCAGATCAGCAGAATGAAACCAGGTGAAGCAGATCGAGTAAATCGCTGGCACTACACATTTTACGAAGTTCGCTCATCTCTGATGTTTTATCTATTGTAACATAACTCAATACCTACAAAAATAATCTGTTTTACATTATACCATTGTGACACACACTCAAACTGACATCTAAGCCTCAAGCATTACAGCGGTGCCAAAAAAATAGAAAACATGCTCAGTGATGCATTCTTAAGCATGTGGATTGAAGTAAAAAGCAATGTTATATAGGTTTTAATTTTTCATATAATTGAATTATTCACTACTCGCATAAACTAGTTTTATATAAATATAATGCTTATAGGTAATTTGTTAGCAAGTGTTTATAAATACTGAAGTTATAGTCAAAAGCAGGGAATAAATGAGTTTATCCCATACGGCATAATGAATGGGTGACTTCCAGTAGCTATTATCTAATTTCGTTGTAATTAACAATATTAACCACATGCCGCCCAGCCACTGTATAAATACGGCGGCAGGGCGGCACGGGCAGGCAAAACCACGTTTTAAAACGTGTGTTTTGTAAACAGGTAGGGGGCGCGCACGAGGCGCGCTGCCGCCCTACCTGTCCCGCCGATCACAGCCGCGGATGTCCTTTCCGGCTATCTCCCGGCGATCGGCGGCAATCAGTGACAGAGAGCACAGCTGCAGTAGCTGTGCTTTCTGTCACTTCCCTGACAGCTCGAGGACAAGCTGATCGGGACAGAAGAGTTTCTCTCTCCCGATCAGCCTGTTCCCATCCAGCACACACCCCCGCCCCCTAGTAAAACACTCCCCCTCACACAGATAACCCTTCCCTGAAAAATAAAATTAACCCCTTCCTCCCCAGTGCCATTAGTACAGTGTCAGTGTTTTTTTTCTGCACTGATCACTGTATTGGTGTCCCTGGGGATGTCAGTGACCCCAAGTCAGTACTCCCCAATGTCAGAATGTCCGCCGCAATCCCGCAGTCCCGTCATAAGTCGCTGATCGCTGCCATAAGTCCCTGATCGCCGCCATTATTATAAAAAAAAAACTAAAAATCCCAGTATCTTTCCCGCCATTTGTAAATGCTATAACTTTTACGTAAACCAATTAATTTACACGTATTAGGGTTTTTTTTAGCAAAGACATGTCGCAGGATGCGTTTTGGCAGAAATGTATGACTAAATTTGATTTTTAAATTTTTTTTTACTGGACATGTTTTATAGCAAAAAGTCCAAAATATTGTTTTTTTTTCCTCAAAATTGTCAGCCTTTTTTTTATAGCGCAAAAAATAAAAACCACACAGGCGATCAAATACCACCGAAAGAAAGCTCAATTTGTGGGGAAAAAAAGGATGTAAATTTCATTTATGTACCGTATTGCATGACCGTGCAATTGTCCGTTAAACTAGCGCAGCGCTGTATAGCAAAAAAATGGCGTAAATTGCAGTATCTATACCATAGTTTGTAGAAGCTATAACTTTCACACAAAGCAATCAATATACACTTATTGGGATTTTTTTTACCAAAAACATGTAGCAGAATACATTTTGGCCTACATTTATAACCAACTTTGAGTTTACTATATATTTTTTATAGCTGAAAGTAAAAAATATTGTTTTTCTTCAAAATTTTTGGGCTTTTTTTGTTAGCGTGAAAAATAAAAAGCGCACAGGTGATCAAAATACCACCGAAAGAAAGCTCTATTTGTGTGAAAAAAGGACGTAAATTTTGTTTGGGTGCAGCATTGCATGACCGCGCAATTATCAGTTGAATTAGTGCAGCGCCGAGTAGCAAAAAGAGGCCTGGTCATTAAGGGGGGTAAATCCTCAGGAGGGCAAGTGGTTAAGGCCATATGTTTTTTATTGTTGGTAAGTTGATAATACCAACACTGTTTATGAAATAAGATAAAATAGCTTATACGAATTTCATATTCCTAAACTGGTTTGAAAGAACAGAACACCAACTTAAAGAAAAACCCTGCTAACTTGTTAAATAGATCCTGTCACTTCATGGAATTGTTCCCAGGGTAATGTTTTTAAGGTACAGCTGACCTTTAAAGAGACCTTGTCACATAATTTACCTGATAAGCAAAGCAGATTTCTGTAAAGAAGAAACTGAATACTTGTCTCTACTGCTGTCCACACCACTTAACGTAGCTCTGTTGTTGAGAAATGAGCCACTAACATCAGCTAGGACTCTGATCTCTTTGGTTCCCGTAAACTCTCAGTGGTTCCTCCCTCTGATATCTACACCAGTACTGTGTACTGTGTTACAGTAGCGTTGAGGTTAGCACCCCCTACCTTCCCATTGAGTGAAGCCCACATGGTCCTATACAACAATCAAAGATGAAGATGAATATAGAACCAGATGGAGTTGTACTCAGGGGTGGACTGACCATTTGAAAACTCAGGCACTGCCCTAGGGCCCGGGGTCAGTAGGGGGCCCCATGAGATGCCTCTGGTACCTTTTTCATAGGCTTTTTTGAGTTTGGGCAAGGACACAGGGGCCCCATGATCCCCTATTGCCCGGGGGCCCCATGAGTTGTCAGTCCACCCCTGGATGTACTCATGGCAGCCTCCCATAGTTCGGCTCTCCCTATTGGAATAAATGAGGTAACAATACACATATGAAAGATGCAGGGGACCCAAGGATGGATGGTTGCAGAGTGAAGATCACTAAAGGTTGTAGGTGAATATAGGACCATTTGGGCTCCACTCAGCTGGAGGGGGGGGGGGTTGGATTCATAAAAAGACAACTTGTACCAAAGGTCCAGTTGTCCTATAGAGTGTATTTTCACTATTACAGCAACACTGAGATAAAAACGACTTTAATATTTAAGAAATTGCAGCTTATCTTTTTTTTTTTAGATGGTCCTTGTTTATGGTCTTTGTGTATGGGGGGGGGGGGGGTCTGAAGCTTTGTATGCCATAATTAACCCTGTCTGTACTGTGCAAGCAAATCTTCAGTTGTAATTGGATTTGAATACTGTCTTTCCTAACAAAGGGTTAAAGGTTGGGATTCTTACATTGTATTTTAATGATGACAATCTTGGGACAGGCTCACTCCAACATTGTTCAAAAGATCTAAAGATCTTACAGTCAGCCATGACAAATCCTCCCAGGAAACATCTAACAGTTAAGAAATGTTTTTATTTATTTTTGGCAATGCTGTGTGAATGGGAACACATAACAAACATATAGGAGGAGATTTACTAAAACTGCACAATTTGGTGTACCAGTGCATGGTAGCCAATCAGCTTCTAACTTTAGCTTGTTCAGTTAAACTTTGACACTAAAACCTGGTTTCTTTGCAGAGTTTCACCAGATGTACTCTTCACGTTTAATAAATCCCCTCCATAGTAAGGATTTTCTCAAATTTTCCTGAAAATTTGGAAATCTGCTTTAAGCACTGTTTATATTTTAAATAGTAACATAACCCCAGTGTAATTTCAGAACAAAAAGTTTACCTACAAACATACAAGAGCTAACAAAAAATAAAGCTGTTGCCACTTTTCTAGTCATTAAAGGTAAAATATCAAGTCATTTTCAAATTGCCAGCTTTTGTTAACTTCAGATTATTACATAGAAACATAGAAAAATGACGGCAGTTCTGTATTTTTTTTTTACTTTTTTGTCTGAGCACAGATTTATGTTTGTTCCAAATGTGTTTGAAGCCATTTTTTTTTTGACTAGCTCACTACCTCTGCTAGAAGTTTATTTTTAAAGCATCAACTACCCTTTCAGTAAAATAATACTTTCTAACATTAGTTTTAAACTACGTAGTTTGAGGTTATGTCCTGTGTTCTTGTTTTTGGTTTCATATTGAGAATACTTCCCCCTGTACCTTATTTACCCTCTTGATGTATTTAAAGGTTTCAATCACATTTCCCCTTTTCCTTCTTTCCTCCACACTGAACATATGTTCCTGAAGTCTCCCCTGATATATTTATCCCCCAGACTTTTCACCATGTTTGTTACCCATCTCTGAACTAAGAGTAAGTGAGGTCTCCAGAACTGGACACAATATTCTAAATGGGATCTCACTAAAGATATATATAGGGCAGGGGTGGGCAACTGTGGCCCTCCAGCTGTTGGTGAACTACAAGTCCCATCATGCCTGTGCCTTTGGGAGTCATGCTTGTAACTGTCAGTTTTGCAATGCCTCATGGGACTTGTAGTTCTACAACAGCTGGAGGGCCACAGTTGCCCACCCCTGATATAGGGGAATCATGACCTTCTTTCTCTTATTCCTAATACTGACTGATTTATGGAATGAGAATACTATAGCAAGGGACATGCAGACTCACTGACCTCTTGCTACAAAGTTGTCATTCCTTAAAGTGGTGGTAAACCTCTGACATGAAATATGAACACAGCTCATTCTTCTATAGTGTTTACTTGTCTCAATATGAAGCACAGAATGTGATTTCTCTCTGCTGCCTCATTCCTCTGCTCTCTGCATGAGTACTTTCTGACAGGGTTTCCTGACTCTAAGAGATAAAAAGGTGATGAGGAGGGATCTCCAGCACACAGCCTGAGGTTCATATCCTCAGCCCTGCATGGTTCCTGTGTGCTATGACGAGGGCTTGTGTGTCCCTTCCCTCCAATCAGCTCTAAGAGCTCTCCTCACTGAGCTGTACAGTGCGTAACTTGAGATCCCCACCCTCTGCCACTAGAGCTAAGAAAGCATTCCTTTGATGAATGTGTTTTTAGAGAAATCTACAGGACAGATGGTTTCAGATAAACAGGTACAGCTTATGCAGGAGGATTTTCATCATCTCTGTGTATCACCTGAAGCTAGTCACTTCATTGGGTATATGAAAGGGTTTACAACCACTTAAAGCCCTGTGCACCAGGTTGACATGTTTCTGGAAATGGAGGGATGGATTGCAATGTTTTGAAATTATATGTGATCAGATATTACATTTAAGGATTGATATACTAAGATATCTTAAAAAAAGTTTTTGGAAAATCAAAAGAGCTTTTCCAAATACTTGCAGTAAAAAAAAAAGAAAAATCACAGATAAAGATACTGCTGCTTTCCTTAAAGTGGATACTCCCACCTTTCCACTTTCTATGCTTTAATCAAGGTGCATAATCTTTTATTAACCCACCTGAAAGACTCATGTGACTTTCTCAATGAATAAAATCAGCCAATATGTTTAGAATGTTTTCTCAGCAACATGTAACATAACCCTCATATGACAGATACACACCATGCTTATTAGTTACTTGAACATTCACCACACACTATGCTTACTGGAGATTTTGGAAACTTTCAATGTCCCAATGATGACCTTCCTTGTGTCCCTTGATATTGAGTTATTATACTGTATATGAGCATTCTTTATGCACGGGTCAGACTTTTTGAGTGAACATGATAATTTACAACATAACCATAATGTATTTCTATTATGTCTGTTGGAGTTCTTATTAACACACAATCTTTTAATTGTTTTCTGGCTTCCACTACCTCTGGGAGCAGGGGACATGATAGCACTACATTTGCACTGTCTTACGTAAACCTGTACCTGGGGTTGTGGGAGCAAGAAATTTGCTCTAATGATCAGTTGTCTATGTATCTGTGCCACATTTTATCATGACATAGGTACACAGATAATTGGTCTGGAGTGGTTGCTCTGTGATTGTTTAGCAACATTGAATAATAATCATGAAAATGTGTGCATTACAATTGAGACAGACAAGTCTAGCTCGGCCTTTCTTTACATCAAAATTATGAAGGAACCTCCATCTCCACTAGCTTATATCACAAACCCAAATCTGGCAACACCATTCAGCATGCTAAAAGCTTCCATACTCCTAGCTTTTTGTGTGGTATTCCTATTGGTAAATACCAGATAATATCAAGAAGCTGCTCTAGTGATGCAACATTCAAATAAGAAGCTAAAGAACTAGTAGCAAGTTCAAAGAAAGGGGATATAGGATCAAAGATCTCAGCACCTTACCACAGAGCTAAAACAATGTGACAAGGGCAAGCACAGGCCTTAAAAGACAGACAATAAATGTAGTATTGAGGGGCTTATAGGATTTAGCACAAAATATAACAAACAGCCTACAGCCATAAAATTTATCTTAGCGCAACATTGGGCATGACTTACAGAAGACCCTGTCATCTCTAAATTCACAATGTGACCAACTGTACTGTCATAGCAACAAAAAAGAAATTACACCCTTAATGTTACGGTTAGTATTTCCCCCTCCATACATTCCCAAGTGCTATGTGACTGTACTCAGTTATACATTAATACTCATGTAAACACTCATATAGCATACAGGTGTATTCCACGAATAGAAAATTGATCATATTTATTATATTGCCCAGTTACAATGTGACATATTTTGGTAAAAGAGACAATATCATCTCAGAGCCATGGAAAATTGTGCAAATAAATTCCTTTTCTTGTTGGCATTCCCATGAATTATTTGGCTCTGGAAATTACATCACATGCCAAATGACAGGGGAAGAAGACTCCTGAAAAAATAGCAGAAAAGAGAGAGATCTTACCTTCACAACTTGATGAGATGCCTTATAAGTGAAACTTATATTATTCAATAAAAGTTTATTTGAAATATTGGCATAGTGATGACAATTTGATGGATCAGTGTTTTCATAAATAGCTATGCACATTATGTTAGTCAATGGTGCACAAACTGACTTACCCACTTCCCGACCACCCTATAGCAGAAATACTGTGCAATATATATGTGATTTTGCATTTCCAGGTAAACAGTGCACGCATGCCCTACCCGCACCGCCATTCTTGGCCGCGGCTGTCAATCACTGGATCGCGGCCGGTGATTACTCACCGGTGCCCGGTGATTGCCGAGCATCTCTGATGGGGAGGAGAACTGTTTGTAAACAGCACAGTCCTCCTCCATTAGTTTGTGCACACTGCTTTGGATGGCTGTGCACAGCACAGCCATGCAAAGCAGTGTGCTTACAGTGAAACACATGGACACAGCACATAGTAAAACAGTACACAGTTAACCCTTTGATTGCCCCTTATGTTAACCCCTTCCTGCGCAGTGCCAATAGTACAGTGTCAGTGCTTTTTATTAGCAATGATCACTGTATTGGTGTCACTGGGGATGTCAGTGACACCAAGTCAGTTCCACCCAGTGTCAGAATGCCCACCGCAGTCCCACAGTCCCACTATAAGTCACTGATTGCCACCATTACTAGTAAAAAAATTAAAAAAATCCCAGTATCTATACTGCCATTTGTAAACACTATAACTTTCATGTAAACCAATTAGTCTACACGTATTGGGTTTTTTTTTTTAGCAAAGACATGTAGCAGAATACATTTTGGCCTATATTTATGACAAAATTTGATTTTTTATTTTTTTTTACTGGACATGTTTAATAGCAAAATCAAAATTATCAGTCTTTTTTTTATTGCAAAAATTAAAAAAACACACAGGCAATCAAATACCACCAAAAGAAAGCTCAATTCGTGGGGAAAAAGGATATAAATTTAATTTTAGTGCAGCGTTGCATGACCGTACAATTGTCAGTTAAAGTAATACAGCACCGTAATGCAAAAAATGGCCTGGCCTGGCCAGGAAAGGGGCTAAATCCTCTATTCCCCCATTTTTTTCTTTTACCAAAGATTTTATCTGGCATATTAAAAAAACATACAAACCATAACAAATCGTATGATACAAAATGACAATAAAAGATAGGGGAACAACACACAGCAAGCACAGAGATACACATACAAGACCCGCGCTGGGGTCCAGATAACACTATGGAAGGCAAAGGGATGCGAGGTCCGCAACCACTTTCAGAAATATAAAAGCTACATACTAGAAAGCAACAAAAAGAAAACACATAGAGAGCCACGCTCTCATGAGGCAATGTTGTCCCTGGAAATCATAGACCTGTAAGATGACAAAAATAAATAGTAGACAATCAAAAAACAAAAGAAAGAAACAGGCCAGCAAAGAAGCGGAGTTCACCCGGGGGGGAAAGCCGGGAGACATGGTCTGCACATAAGGGGAGAGGAGAGGCAAAACCCAACACATCATAGATTAGTAAGTTTCATAGAAAACAAGAAACTGGCTGATAATTCACCCATGGTTGCCAAACAGAGAGAAGCTTATCATGTTCATCCTCCAGTACCGTCGTCAATTTTTTCTTGATAAAGAAACCTTGGATTCTGGACCTGACCTCTTCAAATTGTAGAGTAGGGGATTTCCAAGAACTGGCAATAGTCTGTCTAGTAGCCATAAAAAAATTGACCAGTGAGTGTGGTCCACAAGGTAAGCCACGAAGTGACCTAAAAAGTAAGGCCTCAATAGGATCCTTTTTAAGGTTAATGGACATAACTGAATAAATGAGATTATAAACTCTAGTCCACTAGTGGCGGGCCATTGGACAGGTCCACCAAATGTGGAGCATCGTACCCTCTACAGAGCAGCCTCAAAAATACTGAGAGTTATAATCCAGTATAAATTTAGCTAATCTAGACGGGGTAAAATACCATCTGGAAATCACTTTATAGGAATTCTCTAATGCCAGTATGTTACGAGAGCAGCGGGAAACTCTTTGCCACCCAATCCTCAGTAGAAATTTCTGCTTGAAGCTCCAACAATTTAGGCCATGAGGACGGAGGAAGCCAAGGCAAGGCTGAAGGCAGAAGGGGATGCTTGTCCAAAGTATCTATCAGTGCCCACAAGGGTAAGTCCTTTAGAGAAAAAAAGCTGAAAGAGGGGAGTGACTTGGGCCACAATATAGTAATGATGAACATTCAGAAGACCAAGACCACCCCGAATACGTGGGAGGTAAAACAACTGTTTAGACAAACAAGGACATCCCAAAGCCCACACAAATCATAAAATTTGGCATTGTAAGATACAGAGTATATGGGGCGGAACAGGGAGCACCCGAAAAGGGTAAAGTATCTTGGGAAGATAAGTCATTTTGATCGCTTGGGCTCTACCAAACCAGAATAAGGACATGGACTGCCAAGAAGAGAGCAGCTGGGTTAGCTGAGAAAGTAGAGAAGGAATATTCACCTGATACAACAAATCATAAGAAGGTGTAAGTTTAACTCCCAAATAAGGAAGAGAGGTGGTCCATGGAAATTGAGACTGAAGATGTGTCACAAGCTGCTGGGGGAGGGAAACATTCATAGCCACTGAAGTAGTAGGATTTACATGTAATCCCGAGAGATGAGCGAAATCAGTCAAGAGTGATAAGATATTAGGGAGAGAAATAAGTGGAGACGAAAGATACATCAGAATATTGTCCGCAAAAAGGGCAATCTTATGATATAATCCCGCCAACTCGAGACCTGAAATATCCGGGTGAAGCCGAATACGAACAGCGAGGGGTTCAAGAGCCATAATAAAAAGAAAAGGAGACGGGACCACCCTGACGTGTACTACCTTTAACTGGGGCTCGAGAGGATTCATCCCCATGATAACGGACCGTAGTGGATGGAATACTGTAAAGTCTATGAATCCACTGAAGAAAATCATGTCCCACACCCCACCTCTGCAAGGCTTTCTGTAAATAAGTCCAGGAAAGAGTATCAAAGGCCTTGGTCATATCCAAAGACAGAAACATAAGGTCATGGGACCACATTTGAGCAAAATTACTAATTAAAATAGAGCGTGAATATTATTGGCCGCTTGGCGTCGAGGTACAAAACCCACTTGATCTTTATCAATTAAAGTAGGAATTAATACAAGCAATTGGCCAAATTAGATTAGATTAGAGATTAGAGGTTCTCAGACACTTCCTAGTTTTCAGAGTATAATGATGTCGTTGAGGGGCAAATGATCGGAAATTATTAGCTAACATAGTCCCAATTTTGTTGCCATTCGCATAAAACTTCTGACGAGACCATCGCAAATGGTGCTCAGCCCGTCAGTCAAACAAAGATTGATATCTGTGCAAAGATGATCTACCTTCTGTCAAAGCTCAGCCATTGGAGACCTCTTAAACAGTGCCGTAACCTTTTTAAGCTCACGTTCCAAAGTCCGCCAATGTTGGTCTTGTTCTTTATGCCGCCTGGAAGCCAACTGTATGATATGGCCCCTAATAACCGCCTTATATGCTTCCAAAAGGGTGACAGATGAAGAGACTGTACCCAGATTATTCTGGAAGTAATCCACTGAGTGGATCCGGACATCCTCAACTACAGAAGAGAAAGAGAGAAGGGAATCATTAATATACCAGGAGGGAAATTGTGGACACTGAGAGGGAACTGAACACTGTGTGATAATGGGATCATGGTCAGACCATGGCACCGTAGGAATCTTTATTGATAGTAAATGTGGAAGAAAAGAAGGAGTCACAAAAATGTGATCAATACAAGAACGGCTAGTGTGAGGATTGGAGAAAAAGGTATAATCCCTAGAAGTGGGGTGTAATTCCCGCCAGGCATTGACTAGATTATGGAAATGAAGAATATGTCCAAACTCCACAGAGAGCGGAGAGGAGACTGCTAAGCCCACAGGAGATTTATCTAGTTTAGGATTAAGGACTAAATTGGAATCGCCTGACAATTTAAGATGGCCTTTCTGGTGGGTCTGAAGAACCAACAAAAGATGCACAAAAAAACGAGTTTGTCTCTGATTAGAGGCATAGTCAGGGGTGGATTGGCAACTCATGGGCCCCCCGGGCAATAGGGGATCATGGGGCCCCTGTGTCCTTGCCCAAAGTTGAAAAAGCCTATGAAAAAGGTACCAGGGGCATCTCATGGGGCCCCCCACTGACCCCGGGCCCTCGGGCAGTGCCTGAGTTTCCAAATGGTCAGTCCACCCCTGGGCATAGTATGTACAGAATGTGACCCCTACATCTTGTAGGATCCCTAGAACTATCAAATAACGGCCTTGGGGGTCTGCAACTACTTTATGCTCTTGAAAAGGTAAGGATTTACAAAATGCTAAAAGAAGCCCCCTCTTCTTAACAGACCTGGGCATAACGACCATCTAAAAATTGGGGATTAATAGACGAGGTCAGGTGAGTCTCCTGCACATACATTATATCGATTTTGGAGGATCGAAGATATTTAAAAGCTTTATTCCATTTCTGCGGTGAATTCAAACCTTGAACATTAAGTGACAACCAAGTGAGAGTCATAACAACAGACAAAAATTACTCGACTGTGGGGGCGCCCCAAAAAAGCATCCCCCCCAACCCCCAAGGCGAACAGAGAAAAGGGAAAAAAGGAAAGCTAAGAAAAGGGTTACCACCAAGATGGAGGGAACCAGAAAGGAAGAAAAAGAACTAATGGGAGTGTCATAAAAACAAAAACATAAACACCCATAGAATGCTACAAAGAGCAAGAGCGATGTACCACGTGCATCCAATGGAATCCCTGGGGCACAGAAAACTGTACCCTGCATCAGGGAACAAAAGAGGGTGGCATGTAGCATCCCAGACACACACCCCCTCCCTGGCACATATCAAACTATATACAGAACCCCCAAAGAAGGAGAAGATAGTCACAGACATGGAAACCAAGCATATGAAGATGAAACAGGAAGACACAATAACATAATAACAATTGCAACATCATGCCAAATGGAGACAGAAAATGCACAATGGGTCTAACCATAACGCCCAACCACAAACACATAAAACAGACAGCGTGTAGATGATTGGGCAGGATGATACCCCATATCTCAGTAATGAGCAGTAGGAGCCGCCCACTCCCAGGAGCTGGTTGCTCATAATAGCAAATGCAGAGAACTATGTTTCCAGGCCGAGACCGCGAGCCCACCGTCTCACCCAAGGAAGAACACCATCTGGGGGCCAAAAGTCAACCGACGCCTACCCAATTAGGCACAATGCGACCATCAACCTCAAGGCTCCCAAAACAAATAAACCAACATAACATCACCCAAACCGACCCAATTGAGGGCTTTGACCTGAGAAGAGGAAAGGAAAAAAAAAAACCTCTCATAGAAAAAACAAACCCTATCAAACCACCACACCCTCCCCTATGCACCTAGTTCGTACATAAAATCCAAGGGGAAGGTCCACCCAGTTGCCAAATTTACAAAAAGAGGCAACTGGGACAGCAAAAAGAAAAACAAACCAACAATAAAAGTACATGCAGGTCAGTCTGTCCCAACCAGGTGGACGTTCTGGGAGGGAAGTCGGGCCATCGCTTGAGATCTTTTGTTAGCTTCTCAATTTGAAGACTTTCTCGGGCTGCGAAGTAAGCGAGGTAGATGTGCAAATTAATTCATTGAAGAAGTCTGTGAAGTAGAGATGGGATCTAGGAGACTAAGCTCCGACAGACAGCGCTTAAGATCAGATGGATTAAAGGCATCATATTGAGACCCCTTATACATAAAGGACATCGACAACAAATATGATTGTCCTGAAGGATTTGGAGATATGGCTTCATAGATCTCCTCTTCAAGATAGCAATTTGGGAGAGGTCAGAGTAAATCTGATAGGGGTGAGTCTAAAACAAAAGGTCCTTCCTTTCCCTAGCTGTCCGCATCACCTGTTCCTTCGTTTTATAATAATGGAACTTCAAAATGATGTCCCGCAGTGCGCCTTCAAGTGGTCTGCAGCCTAAGGCTCTGTGTATCCTATCTATCTCCAATTGATCCACTGGGACATCAGGGATTAACTCCTGTAACAGGGAAAACACAGAGCCATGAAGATCTGTAATAGACTCAGGTAGGCCCCTAATACGAATATTACTGCGGCAAGCTCTATTCTCCACCTCTTCCAACTGATTCTTAAGAAAATGTACTTCTGCCTGTAGATTTTCTATATCACCCTCATGGCCATCTAAAACAGTAGTAACATCATCCATTATGTGTTCTAGGAGAGCAGCCCTCTCACCCAGTTCTTTGAGTAAATTTACTGATAGTTTGCAAGATATTTCACTGAGTTCCTCCTGAACAGTACCTCAAATCTTAGCCAACAGAACCGAATCTTGATCCATGTGGGATGGCTGCAGGGCAGAGGGGAACTGTGCAGAGCTGTCAGCTAAATCCTTTGAGTCTCCAAGTGACTGCCTCGTGGTTTCACCTGCAGGGAGGGCCAGCGCCATCTTGGAAGGGGCCAGGGTTGTGGTTTAGGATCAGTTTGCTGCTTAGCCCTGACCCAATCAGGAGCTCCATGGCCACCTATTACACCCCCACACCTTCCGACGCCTGTAGAGACCAGCGAGGACCTGATGAACACTGTCACGCTGGAGGGAAATGAGGCGGAGTGTCTGGAGTGAGTGGAGATAAATCAGATAGCCGCCATCTTGGTCCGCTCCGACAATGCGCCCCCCCCACCATTTTTTTCTATAGAAATTACCTGCTATTAGCCTGATTATTTGTAAGTATTATTGTAACATTTTAAGATATGTCTACTTCATAGTAATTCTTCCTAAAAGATGTAGATTTACATTTATAGGTAATTAGTTGAAGGAAATTCTGAAGGCATTTAGTGATTTTCATTGACTTCTCAACAACCTATAGTAAATTGAATCTGTGTTTTTACCATTAAAGGTCATTAAATGTATCTGAAAAGGAAGCATGTTATCCAATTTAATGTTGCATTACATTTAAGGTGACATCAGCAGAAGGCACTGCTAATAGTCTAAAAGAACCATTCTGTTATCATTAGAAAAATAAACACAATTCTAGAATGTTTTACACCAACAGCATGTTATTCATAGTATATTATCACCAAGGTGCATTGGGCTGAACACTTTAGTTATAGAATTATTCAATAAAATAGCCTGAGAGAATCGAGATGTGTTTAGTAGAGTAGCCCAAGGTAATCAATCAGATTTCAGTTTACTATAGGCAGATCAATTAAGAGATGATTTCTGTGTTCAGGCAATGCACTTTGCACATTCTCATTGTGATTTCTTTCTACTTTATTATTAAACCTAAGATAATCTTAAAGGCCATGTAAACACTAACTGTATTACATATAGTTTGCTAAAATCTGTGTATCATAAACAGTTGCATTTTAATGAAAGTTTTGATTTTACTTTTTTTATTCATTTGTGGCATTTCAGCACCGTTATTCACCTGTAGCCTTTGCTACTACTTTTTGTCTACAGGCCTGCACTCTAGCAGCTGCTTCATATCATTTTTCATGGTAGTTTTCCTGATAATGACATTAGTGGAACATGCTTGACTAGCCTCCATTAGTAGATCAGCTGACAGGGTGACAATGCAGGTGAACAATCGGGAAACAGGGACAACAAGTAACTTATGAAAAACCTTTATGGTAGGATTGCCCACCACTATTTTAATGAAAGCTGTAGCTTTAAAAATATTAAAAATGACTGTAACCAGGGATTTTTTTTGTTGGAGAATAGGTGCAGGAATGCACTCCCGCCAATGTTCCCTTGATGTAGGTGTACAATCCAAACACACACATTCCTACATTAAAAATGGCTGTGTGTATAAGGGGTGCTGCAGCGACCGTCAGCTGGAACCAAACTTAATCAACAAGGGAAAATGTCACCAGCACACCGAGGATCACCAATATGGGTCTAAAAGTTTCAATGAATGATCACATAGTTATAGCAAGGCAACATTTTGGAGTGCTCCAGGACCCCTTCATCAGGCATGTGGCATTACATACCTGATGAAGGGGTCCTGCGAGACTCCAAAACATTGCCTTGCTGTAACTATGTGATCATTCATTAATACTTTTGGACACATATTGGCTATCCTTGGTGTGCTGGTGACATTCTCCCTTGATGTTCCTCTGATGTAGCACATCATATATGTTTCATCATAGGGGGGCTGTGGCTGTGGGCAGGTCTTAAAGAAGTATTGTTAACCTCTGCACCACCATGTCCACAACTGACCCCCAACTACCCCCCATCCTAAACTCACCCATGTACCCCTGTCCAAAGCTTACCTCTGCACCTCACCATCCACAGCTCACTTCTGCACCTCCGTTCACAACTCACTACTGCATCCCTATCCAAAACTGGCTTCTGCATCCCTGTTCCCAAGTCATCTATACACTCTTGTTCACAACTTACTTCTGTACTCCCCACCACAACTCATCTCTGCACCTACTGTCCACAACTTACCTCTGAACCCCCATCTATAGCTCACCTTTACATTCTGTCCATAATTCATATCTGCACCCATGTCCACAATTAATTTCTGCACCCCTGTTCACAACTCATCTCTGTAACCCCTGTCTGCTACTCACCTCTGCACCCCCTTCCAAGCTCTCCTTTGTACCCACTGTCTACAATTCACTGCTGCATCCCCATCCACATATCACCTCTTCACCCCTGTTCAAAACTGTTTGAAGCTAACCTTTGCATCCCTCACTTGTCTGCAGCCCACCTCTGCACTCCCTGTCCTCAACTCATTTTTGCACACCGTGTCCGCAACTCATCTTTGCACCACCCGTCCACAGCTTATCTCTGCATCCCTGTCCACAGCTCACCTCTGCACCCTCCACCTGTCCACAATTCACCTCTGCACCTCCCCCCCTTCCATGACTGCAGCTCACCTCCACACACATTCCCCTTTTCAAAGCGGAGTCCTGCCATAATCCAGCACCTTGGAAAAAGCCCTGATTGTAACATGTTAAAGCGGAACTAAGTTTCCACTGTAACTCATCGTGAACAGGCAGGTTATTTATTGTAGAAGAAACATGCAATATCTCTTCTGCAATAAACTACACCTACCTGCTTGATTACTGCAATCCCCAGGATGTAAGGTGAGCTGCGATTATGCAGCTCAGCTTACAGTGGCCAGCCGAGATGACATCAGGAGTGATGTAATCCCATGCTGCCCAATGAAGATGCACAAAAACTGGTATATATGAGAAGATGCCGGCACCAGAGGGAGATTTTAATGTGATCGTAAAGCTTTGATTTAAAAAAAAAATAAAATAACAAACGTAATTTAAAAACATACATTTTAATTATCTGCTCTGTGCAATAGTTTCGCAAGGAGCAGCCCCAATCCTTCTTTTCTGGGGTCCCTTGCCTGGCTCCTCCCAACAACAAGTTTCTCCACTGAAAAATAATTTCTATTAGGTTACTCATGCAGGCTCACTCCCCAGCTGACCTGACTGCATCTATTGACACAGACAGTGTGGTTCGCCACCCCTTCCTTGTCACAGAATTTGATTAACACCAGCAGTGGCTCTCACTCAAATCAATCTGCCCTGTGCGGAGAAAGAGAGCAGAGAGAGCCACTGCTCCGGTGCACATCTCTGGATCAAGATAAGGGAGGTGACGGGGGATACTGTCGCACAGAAGGTTTTTTACCTTATTGCATAGCATGCATTAGAGAAAAAAATATTTGGATTTTATAACCACTTTAATGATTGTGTTTTCTTTACGGCCTCGAGTGATATGGGAGCTTTTTGTTTTTCATGCATTTTTGTAATGCACATTTTTTAGCGTATTTTTGGAGTGGCATCATTCACTTGAATGGGCTGTCCTCAGCTCCAAATCATGTAAAGGTAGCTCCTGTACCCTTTTTTGGAGCCAAGTTTGCCATATTTTTGAATAGAACATTTTTCCACATTTTACTAAACACCCTTTTCTTTAGAACATTTAACAATGAATGGCCCCCAAACATGTGTTGTGCATTTTCAGCGCATTCCGGAATCATCGCAGACAGAATTTTGGCCCACGATTCTATGTTCAGATGTGAACAGGCTCTAAGTATTACTAGTAGGTAATTCTAATCAGACTTCAACATAGGAGCACATTTGTGTTGATTTGTTACATTTTATAAGACCTGTATACATAATTTCACTAACATGTAGCTCTCAGATTACTGTTATGTTGCCTTGGGGCAGCCCTTGGCAGGCACTTTAGTATTTAAACCAACACTAATGGTAGATAAAAAGAATTTTAATGGTGTTTAAAGCCATCAAAGCTCCAAAATGATTAGTATATATTCAGTATTTCAATATTTATGTGTTACTGTATCTTTAAAGTGATACTAAAATGCATTAAGTTAAAAAAATGTGTTTTCTTATCCCTTCGCTTCCTCTTCACACAGGGACTAACAGCAGCAGCAGAAGCTATTGGCTCCTTCTGCTGTCAATCAAATGCAATGAGGAGGAAGAGGGGGGTGGAGCTAAGTCCCACTGTGTGTGTCTATGGAGTGCGGCTCCATAGACACACAGTTCTAGAGCGAGCAGACACTGTGTGCTCCATAGAAGCCATCTAGCCTGTACTGTCATACCTGCAAGGAGAGGGGAAAAAAACCACTTCACAGCTCTAGGGATTTGAAATCCCTGTGGCTTTCTGTCCTCCCCTTGCAGGGATGACAGTACAGGCAATATGGCTTCTGATTGGACGGCACCATGACAGACAGAGAAAAAATACACATAAAAAACACTTTTTAAATAGAGTGAGGAAATGTTCAAACTTTTGACAAGGTTTCTATTGTGTTTCACTGTCCCAGGGACACCCACTCCTTAAATTCTTGTGCTGGAGTGACAGTATTGGATCAGCATCAGTATATTTTCAGTATCAGCTTGTTACAAACATTCCATGTTTCAACCTGAAAGTCATAAATGTAAGAATTATAAGTCAGTCATTTCAGAAAGCAGAATCATGACTACCATGGAAACCAAGCTTATTATGCCTGTAATCAAGGTCTACGGTCACTTTTAATACTACTAAAATCAGGGATGCCTTGCATCCATTACTAATGAACTGGGAATATTGAGTACCTATTATTGTCATTGTCCGTGATGTGGACTACCTATTACTAATACCTTGTTGGAGGCATGCTGACGGATGCTTGGAGTCGATCTCTGGAAGTCCACAGTCTATTTAATTGCGATATAGGCAGGGACATCTTTAATGTGGAGCAAAAGGGGCAACTGCCTCAGGCCCAATCATTGTTGTGGGGCCCAAAGTATCTACCCCTTGAGCCCATGTCAGTGATTGAACAGGGCTCTTACAGGCGGCAGTAGTGGTGGCCAGCTGGCCATATTTGCCAATGCTCATCCTAAATGATCCTGAGGGAGGAGGGCGAGGCTGTGCAGCGGGTGAGAGCAACTGTACAGCAGCTTCTGAGAGTGGGCCGGGAGGTATCATCAGGCGGAGGCAAGGCGATCGTGGTCCCTCCTGACACAGACACAGAAGAATCCTGAGGCACAGTTTTGTTTCTTTTTGGTAAGAGGCAAAGGCAATTTATCTAGTTAGTGGGACACCGGCTACACTGCTGCAGACAATATTACTACTGAACTTTCCTGACAACAGGAGTGAGCACTCTTTTCACAGGTCCTGACAGTTTGCTTCTCTTGTAATCTGGTCACTATAACCCCTTTCAAACTGGGCAGACCCTGCCAGGACTCTGTTTGCTGATCACCTGGGTTGTATGGAAGCAATCAAGCAAGCGGTAGTGCAACCACGTGAATGTTAACCTGACCGGCAGGAGTCTGCTTTTCAGATTTACACACAATCCCAGGGGCTGTGTGTAAATGCCCTTGTATGTTGTAAGGACAAGGCAGTGAAAGGGTTAACACTGACAGGGTTGCTTACAATGTTTAGCTTTTATTCATTTATGGAAAACCTTTATACCAAGAGGAAAAAAAAAAAACTATTGCTGTAACTGTTTACAATGTGTTAACTGAAGTTAGGCTTTCATTTATTTGTCACTTATGTAAAGTTTATCTACCTATTACTACCCTCCAGGGGCGGACTGACCATTTGGAAACTCAGGCACTGCAGTAGGGGCCCCATGAGATGCCCCTGGTACCTTTTTCATAGGCTTTTGTGAGTTTGGGCAATGATCCCCTATTGCCCAGGGGCCCCATGAGTTGTCAGTCCGCCCCTGCTACCCTCTCCGCAGGTTGGCATTGCTGTTGTCCATGGGAAGGTTACCATGTACCTACATAGATAGATACCATGGAAGAGTGAGCATAGCAGCCCTAGGACAGGAAGTGTGTTACTGGCTGGATTGCCGTGCAACGGAATGGAAAAAAATACGGCTGCTACATCTATGGACCAATAAGCTACATCATCATCATATCATTTTTGCTCTTGGTTTTATATACACTTTCAGTGTCTGCTCTTTTGGGTATTGTAGCAGCTGAAGCAAAAAATAGGTATCACCTTTATTACCACCAGAAATAGGGATGCTAAGCATTAGTTTTACAGTATGATAAAAGAATATTGTACAACACTGTTAGTTAGACACTTCCGAACTAGTATTAGAACCAGAATATGGGATTTTGGTCAGTCACATTACTACTAGCACCGAGCTTCTGGAGTACCATTATACCAGAAAATAGAGATTTTACTTGACAGTGTTCATTGTAGTTTTTGCTTGTTTTAATTGGTGTATTTTTCAATACACACTAAGCTTAAGCTTTGTCTTTATTTTTATTCTATAGATCAAAGAAGAATGTGCAAATTCTTGCTCGTTATCTTTTTTATATTCTTGTTCCCAGTTATAATATTTCACACAATGAATGCAGTGCCATTCCTTATTATCTAGCACAAATTGGCATTTATGGCTTCTTTTTAAGGATCTCCAGGTTTTATGTTTGCAAATCTAGATGATAACAGAAGCCAAAGGCCTCTGAGCATGTGTTTTTATAGAAAGAGTGATATGTAGTTGTCACCATTTTAAAGTGATAGGAAATCACCTTATATCAAAGCTATGTAGTAATTGTTGATAAGGAATAAACATGTACAATTAGTATTAAAAGGCAGATAATCTTTAATGGTTAAATATGACATACACCTACATAAAATGAGGAAAAACGCACAACTGCCATTTAGGAAATTAATCCAGCTGCATGTATTGTCTCACAGAAGACAATGCTTTTTGCTGTCACAACTTCTAAGGGGTTGTCAGACTACTGTCAGAAGTTTGTCACAACTACTGTAATCTTATAACTGCAGTAATCATGTCATCATGTAACTACTGTAATCATGTCACCTAGAAACATATTTGCCTGTGTCCTTCTTTTGTGGATGTTTGTCATTATTTGCATATGGAGGTGTTTACAGTCATCATTAAAACTTAGGCATAACACTGTATAACAAAAGATATGGACAAAGGGTATTGTGTAGTAGTTGCTAGACTGTAAAGTACTTGTACTTAACAAGTTTCATGGTAAACAAGATATGAACTCCAAAACTCCAAAAGGCAAAACACCATTAATATGCCTTCCAGCTCCAAATACAGGACAGTTCTAAAATTCTAAGAAAAACAAATACAGAAACATGTAGAGTATTGCCATTTCAGAAAAAGACATAGACTAATTAGTAAATTTAAATAAAATAATTACATTCACAATACAGCAATCCTGTAAGCCGGGCTGTAAGAAGAGAAGCAAACTTGTGCTCATTTAACATGGGAGGCACTACTCAGACGATAGAAGCTGAAAGTTACATTCCAAGACCCCTTTTCCCAAGCAAGTTCCCACCTAGTCACCACTGAAACATTTCAGGTTATTACACCACGTTCTCAAAGTAAGTTATTAAAATAATTTGGAGTAACCAGTCCCACTGAAGATATCAGTAGCAATGGAAAACAATATAATTCATGAACTGTTTCACTTTAAAATTGAAGATAATAATTAAAAAAAAAAAGATACAATACCTTTTTTATGCTGTTAAAGCAGATCTGGAATACTTGCACATGAAATAGAGTAGCCATTATCTTCTACGACAAGCTCCTGTTTATATCTATATATTTTTTTAATTTTTTTGTCAATTAATATTTTGCATATGAATAATTTGCATGTTCATGTGCAACAGGTTAAGTTCTCTGGTACTTTACTATATAGTGTATATATAGTAAGACAATATTAAACATTTTTAACAATTTTAAAAAAGCAAACTTAAAAACAAACAAAATAAAAAGATGCAAAAAGGTTGCCATCCCAATCTTGCCTTCATTACCTAAGTGAACTTTAAAAAAAAAAAAAAACGGAGAGACAGCTGCTGAAAAACTGCTGACAAACTGTTTAACCACTTCTATACAGGGCACTTTTACCCCCTTCCTCCCTAGGCCAATTTTCAGCACTCTCAGAGTTTGAATGGCAATTACTCCGTCATGCTACACTGTACCAAACACACTTTTTATATTTTTTTACACAAATAGATCTTTCTTTTGGTGGTATTTAATTACTTCTGGGTTTTGTATTTTGTGAGACATTAGCACAAAATTACCAAAAGTTTTGAAAAAAAGGCCTTTTTCTTTGTTTCTATTATAACATTTTACAACTAAGTATTTTTTCTTCATAAATTTAGGCCAAAATTTATACTGCTACATTTCTTTGGTAAAAATAACCTAAATCAGTGTATATTATTTAGTCTGTGTGAAAGTTACAGAGTCTACAAGCTATGGTATCAATCACTGAAAATTGATCACACCTGATCACAGCTGATGTACTGAGGGCCTATCTAATTTCTTGAGGCCCTAACATGCTAGGAAAGTACAAATAGCCCCTAAATGACCCCATTTTGGAAAGTAGTAAGTCCAAGGTATTTAGTAAGAGGCATTGAGAGATTTTTGAAGTTGTATTTTTTTCCCACAATTCTTTGGAAAATGAAGAGGTTGTTATTTTTTTCATACAAAATTGTCACATTAACAAGTTTTTTCTCACACCTGGCATAGGCATACTTGCAATTGCACCCCAAAATACATTCTGCTACTCTGCCTGAGTATGGTGATACCACATGTGTGAGACTTTTCCACAGCCTAGCCACATACAGTGACCCAACATCCAAGTAGCACCTTCAGACATTCTAGGAGCATAAAAGGGGCCTAAATTACACATCTAATTTCCTGACTACCTATCCCAGTTTAGAAGGCCCTGGAGCACCAGGACAGTGGAGACACCCACAAAATTACCCCATTTTGGAAAGCAAACATCCCAAGGTATATTATATGTCTTTTGAGCAGTACATAGTTACATAGTTACATAGCTAGTCTGGCTAAAAAAAGACAAAAGTCCACCCAGTTCAACCATACTTTTTTTTCCAAACGTTTTTAAAAAATGTGGAAAGAAAATTAAAACTTTTTTTTCACACAAAGTTGTTAATTTATAATATATTTCTAACACACAGCATGTACATACTAAGAAATATGCCCAAAAATATATTCTGCTCTACTCCTCCTGAGTATGGCAATACTGCATGAGTGAGACTTTTCCACAGCCTGTCCACATACAGAGACCCAACATCCAAGTAGCACCTTCAGGCGTTCTAGGAGCATAAAAGGGGCATAAATTACACATTTATTTCCTGACTACCTATCACAATTTTGAAGGCCCTGGAGCAACAGGACAATGGAAAAACCCACAAAATGACCTCATTTTGGAAAGCAAACACTAATACTTATATTCTGTGAGGCATAATGAGTCTTTTAAACATGTAATTTTTTTCCACATGTTTTTGGAAAATGTGGAAAGAATATGAAAAAGTATTTTTTTACAAAAAGTTGTCAATTTATAAGATATTTCTTATATACTCAAAAATAAATTTTGCTACTCCTCCTGAACATGACAATTCCACATTTGTAAGACTTTTTTACAGCCTAGCTGAAAAAAGGATACATGAAAGGTTACCTGTGGTTTTAGTAGAGCAGTTGTCCGCAGAGGTGAGCATTGGACCAGAAAGCAGGCAATAACCACAGGAATCATCCAAGCAGAAGGCAAGAATATGGTGGATAAACAGGTCAGGGTTAGAAAAGGCAGCAGGCTGACATCCAAGCAGCAGGCAGGAACATGGTCCATAAAAAGTCTTGGGTCATTACAGGCAGCAAGAATAGATATGGTCAGCAAACCCAAAGCATTGGTCCGAGCAACAGGAAGGAACATGGTCCATAAAAAGTCGTGGGTCAGTACATGCAAAGATATTGTCAGCATAGCCAAAGTATTGGTCCAGGCAGTAGGCAGGAATATCAGGCTTAGGGCCTCGGTCAGGTAAGACTGGGGCACAGGGGTGAGAGGCTTCGTCCCAGCCAATCTGTTTGAAGCCTCCGGACTAACAGACTGTGATCCAGGAATTAAAAACCCAGAGAAAACCAAAAACTGTTTTTCTCTACTCAGAACTCTACTTTGAAGCCCCTCACCTGTGTGAGACCCCTGTGCTACTACAGTAGCAGGGCAAAACATCAGTCCATGCAGTAGGCAAAAAAACATAGTCAATTAATAGGCCAGGGTCAGTTCAGGTGGAAGCCAGAAATGTGGTTTAAAAACAATCCAGATGGCACGCAGAGGCTTTGTTGGTAAACTGGCCAGGGTCAGTTAAGGTGGAAGGCAGAGGCATGGTCAATCAAGCAACAGGCAACTGATCAGCACAGTTAATAAAAATGGGGAAATGGTAGGCTGTTTAAAATAAGGGGAACTAATATTTTTGTGACGTATGATAATGTCAGAAGCAGTCTCAGATGCATAGACCTGGTTGGGAGGGACATTGGGGACATGCAAACAGGTGTCTCTTCTAACTCCCCCTCCGTTGAATACCCTACATTTTTGGGGGGCATCTTCTTCCTGTTTCTGATGGTGGAATGTTCTCAGGGAAATGGCGTTTATGAAGTCTGCTGACACAATCGGAGCAAATGCTTTCTTGTAGAGATCCTTGCTGATAAAATGTGTTTTGAGGTGTTATTCCACATGTACCCATGGCATCTATTAGCAATATATATATTATATTATATATATATATATATATATATATCATTTAAATGAAAACTTTGTGTTAAAAAATGTTTTTGTAATTTTCCAAAAATTTGTGTCAAAAAATAAAATCTCCCATGGACTCAGCATGCCTCCTAGCAAATTCCCTGGGGTGTCTGCTTGTACTCCCCGGACATTAAAAATGTCTACAAAAAGAAAATGAATGCAGTCATCATATCTAAGGATTAGTAACCTGTACTATATAAAATTTCTGGCTTGGGGTTTAATACCACTTTAAGTATAAATATATTCTGTCAGCTAGTTTAAATCTCCAAAATATACCAAAACTTTAAATATCAGTTTTGGATGGACTGGCCCTTTAATATAATTTGGTAAAAATGTGTGCAGAGTTGTTTATATTTTTATCATGTAGGTAGTAGAAATGGTGTGGTGCTTTCTTAATTGAGGTTTGGGTAATAGTTGCATTTAGTGAAAGCAGAAACCCAGTTTCATTTACAAAGCACTACCTGGCCTCCTTATACCCCCCTACCAGATCTGGAGTTTTTTAAGTGCTTTCATAAATATCTTTTTACTTGGGGTCTTCTGGCTTGTCACATGACTTACTCTTCTCCCTGTGGCAGCAGTGGGCAGTATTTTATAGAGTCCAACATTGTAACGCACTCCCACGGTCTGTATCATGAGCGCCTGAGCTCACAGGGAGTGGGTTGGATGACTCCAAACATTAACTAGAAAAGCTACAATTTCTGGGAAAATTGTGTGAAGTGTTCTTGCCTCCACCAGTAGTCTACAACTGGAGTGGGCGGAGTAACTGGGTGGAGTGGCTTGAGTAACTGTTGTGTGGTTGGAGTGGCTGGAGTAACTGTGAAAAGGTCAATGGGCGGCGTGAGTTGCAAACAAATGGTCATATTGTGAAAACTATCAGGACTATGGCTTAGCCGTGGACATTTTTAGTGGCAGCAGGGATAGCTGAGCGTTTTGATATACGATTTGTGAAGGTGGGCTTGAAAATGAGGGAGTGATGGCAGTTTAGAAATCATGTCCTGATTTTTCAGCTCACACTCTAGCTTTTGTCAGCT
This sequence comes from Staurois parvus, assembly GCF_062004578.1. Lineage (NCBI taxonomy): Eukaryota > Metazoa > Chordata > Amphibia > Anura > Ranidae > Staurois > Staurois parvus. Next base: position 1,089,611 of record NW_028318225.1, read on the forward strand.
TCCACTCTACTTTTGAACATTCCACCATTCATTCCTATGGGACCAATTTCACCCCAAAAACAGCGATATTTTGTGAACCATTTGGCGAAACATTCCACAAAGTAATAGCAGACCAATCGGGAACAATCCGCACGTTTCGGTATATTACTGTCTATGTAGTGTAAAAACTGTGGGAGGAGTTAGGGTGGTAAATTTGGCTATAATAATAAGAATATATATGTGAGATAACAGTAAGTGGTCTTTCCATGCAAGAATACTTAATTATTCTAGAAGTGGAATGGCAATAGAGTGGAAGGGTGGCAGAACGTAGTTTTTTTGGAGATATCACTGGAGACAAGGTAAGTATTGCTTTAAAGGAAACCTGTCATGAGTGAAGCACGGATGCTGCCTTTGCCAATCTTTCCTTCCCAAAATGCTACCTGTCTGAATGCATGCTGGCCTTCTCTGGCTTCCCAACTTCAGATCTGCATACTTGTTTTGGCTCAGTGGCTCAAAACATCAAAATCAATAGGACAGTGTAATAGTCAAGCCTTTTCAGAAAGCAGTCAGCAATGGAAGCCCCCATATTTCTTTTGTGACAGGTTTACTTTAGGCCTTAAGTGGTTATCTGAAGTAGAAATCTGATTCCTGCAACATTATTACAAGGGAAGAGCACGTCTGTGTTTTTTTTTTTTTTTTACTAACTTTTTATGTTTCGAGCATCCGATGCCTAAGTATCTATTTTAAACCTTGTAAATTATATGTTAATCCATAGCAACCTTACAGAACAAATGTATGAGAAGAGTTACTAATGTAACCTATTACTTCCTTCCTTTGTCTTTCTGCAGATGGGAAAGAAGTGAAGGTGGGCGAATACAATGCCGTAGCTGACAGTCTGGAACTGATCAATGACACCATCAGGTTTCAAGGTATACCTATACACAGTAAAATGTGCTTGACTTCACAAACTACATGCATCACAATATTGTATGTCAAGAGAGATGGCACAAGACAGGCACACTAACTGCATATATAGTATGCACAACTGTTATTAAAGAATGCCAGACAAATGTCAAAACCCCCATTCTGTACGAAGCTGAAGTAAGTGAAAAATATTCTATTAATTTATATACAATATTGTGTGCAATTACTTGTATTTTTCATATAATGTATTCTGAATATTTTGTACATCGACTGAAATCAATTTTACTGCTTAGCTGCCAGGCCTTGCGCTCTACTTTTGAAACTCAGGTGGCAAGACCATTTTTGAAATTTTCCATTGTTTTTTATTTTTTCACTTAAATCTTTCAGAATTGATTAAAGACCCATACAAATAAATTTCACTGTGTTATGGAGATAACATGTTTATTTCAGTTTCGTAGTTATTTATTTTCACAGCGCAATTTATTTGTAAGAGTATAATTTAAACATATAGTGGATGTTTTTGAGTACAGCTGTAAGACTGAATAATTATTTTTGATCACCAAGCGCAGTGAAAACATTTTTATTTTGGTTAAAGACCCACCAAATCATACATTTTTTGAAAACATAGAACTAGTGGATTAAAAAGAAGGTGGTATTGATTTTTTAGGTTCAGTGATATTCATGCAAATGTTTATCAAAACAATACTTTTGCTAAAAAATACAGTAATATCATTATTAGTGGACACAGCCACAGCAAAAATTAAACAATTCTGCCAAAATCCCTACTAAATATTAAATATAAAACTGTATTGAGTCAATAAATAACAAATGTTTGAAGATATGCAAAACTGTAAATAAGCAATTTATTTTTTAAAATCTGGAGGCTATCATTTTTCATTTAAAGCTGAGTTTATAAGAGACCTCCCCAAGCTAAACATTTTCTTAAAGCACATAACCCATAGAATAAAAAAATTGCTAGAGATTTTTTTAGGCCCTGCATTATTTGTGTGAATGTTTATCAAATCACTATTTTGAATAAAAATACACTAAAACAATTTTACACAAAAACAGAGTTTACTATGATTTTGTGATGAATGAACACAGGAGTGATCAGTATTGATTGCTCACTGTGTTAATTCAGGAAGGCTTTGACAAACCCCCCTTCCACCCCAACAGCAGCTACAGCAGGTGGGAGAGGGAGAATGGAAGTCAGCCAGCACTGCTGCAGGAGGAGGGGGGTGCAAGGGACGGTGCTGCTGGGGGGGGGGCATTTCAAGTTGGGAGATAGAATGCATGAAGGTAAAAAACTAGGGATGCCGTGATACCCTTTTTTGATTGGCTAAGTGGCTGAGTACAGCTAAGTACTCACCAATACCGAGTACCGATATTTTGCGGTGCACTTTGCGTGCATACAAAATTTATGGACTCAATGCGGTTTTCCCACTACTCCTGTGTTCACACAGGAGCTGTGCGGGAAACCTTCCTGCACCAATCTCATGCTGTCACAGAAGGAAAAGCTGCTTCACAGGTCTTGGGATTTGAAATACCCTTGGCTTTCTCTCCTCTCCTTGCAGGGATGACAGTATGGACTAGACAGCTAGACATACAAAAAGTTTCCCTACAAACTCTATACCAGACCATTGAGGTCTGTTATGGACTTCAAGGGGGAACCCATGCAAAAAATCTAGAGTCTAATTAAAACATGATCCCCCCCCAAATAAAATCCATACAAGACTTTATCAGAGCATGCAACCTGAAAGGAGGAGAAAAAAGTACATAACTAATCCATGAAAAGAAAATAAAGTGTAAATAACAACACAAACACTATTTATCCTTTAGTAAAAAGTAAAAAAAAGTCCCATGATGTACCATCAAATAGCCCATTGATGTATATCCACATAAATTGTGATGGCTGCCGACCTGGTAAAAGAATAAAAGAGATAGGCATACATCCGTTCCCAACTGTTCATGTCTGTTCACAAGGTCCCAGTGATGTCATTGATCTTTGCTTATAACAGCTGTCATCCACCTGACCTGTCATTCAACAGAAAGTGACAGGAACAGACATGTCAGATGTGTCATCAGGCTTCATTTTGTGCAGTGACATCATGTGGATCTATTTTTTGTTTTTTGTATTAAAAGACTTGTTAAAAAACTGGCTGTGTTTTTATTTACACATATAATTTTTTGTGAATGAGTAGGAGTATCATGTGCACCTTACTCATTCACATAGGGCTGAAACCATAATCAGGGTGCCCCTTATTGATTAAGGGAACTTCCAGATTTTGATAAGCCCTCTCGCCCACAGACCTCCACAACCACTGGGCCATGGTTGTGGGGAAGAGCCCTTTGTCCTTGTCAACATGGACAAGGTGTGTTATCAGGGGAGTACTCCCTTAAAATCCATACCAGACTGCAAGGAACTGGTATAGAATTTGGGGGGCTCACAATTTTTTTTGTGATTTTTTTTTTTGTGTGGGGCCCCCCTTAAAATTCATACAAACCTAAATGAACTGGTAAGAATTAGGTGGAACCTCATGAAGTTTTGGGGGGGGGGGGGGTTTGTGTGTAGATGTACTTTATTAAAATCGGTGGCAGACCCTCATTTAGGATAAGGGATTGGTATAGAGGAATGGAATCCCCAACCACTTTGTTTATAAACAGAATGAAGCAGCAGGGAGTTGTCATTTTACCAGCGATTATTACACACTTTTTTCTTAGTAAATACCAGTTTTGCTGTAGTAGGTTATATTCAACGCTCAGATGTGCCAACCTCACAGAAGGCATAAGGGCATCCCACAGGCATGTTATTTTATGGAGTTTAGCCATTTTATTGTTCCACTTTAAGCATTATCAAAATTGATGCTCCCCACCAATTGGAATTTAAAAAAAAATGTTTGTGCTTTTGTCTCTCAGGGCAGTGTTCTACCCTCTATGCCATTTTTGACAATCCCTTACCTATATGCCTAGAAAATGGCCATTACTGTCTTTTTAACATTCAACTTATATTGGCTTCAATGGGGTTCAGATTCAGCATCCATACTTTGGTCATGTTCGCCAAATCTGCTTCGAACCACACCGAGATATATTCAACTCATCACTAACACCTTTCTTTAAAAACTAAACAGATTTCTATAGTAGTACTTTCATTTTGGTGATATCAACCGACATGGAAAAAAATATATTTGAAGTATATTTTAAAAATCTTCTTCCCAAATATATTGGCATTTATTTGAAATGCTACAATTTTGGCCATATTCAATATATTTCACAATATATTTATATATATATATATATATATATATATATACACATACTGTATATATATATATATATATATATATATATATATACTGTATATGTACATACACACACACTTATACACTGCATGTTGAAATGAAACAAATCTGAAGAATATATTTTAAAAAATATATTATTTTAAAATATAATCTTCAGATTTTTTGATTTTGTTTTAACATATAAAAAAGTAATTTTAACATATATTTTTACATATATTTGTAAATGCATTCCAAAAATGTAGATTTGTATCTTTAAAGACATACAGTATATTTGAAATGTATTTTTAAAAATATTTCTTATATATTTTGTAGTAAAAACACATTTCAACATGCAGTATATATATCTATATATATATAGTTATTGAAATATATTGAATATTGTTAAAATTGTAGCATTTCAAATATATGGCAATATATTTGGGAAGAATATTTTTTAAATATATTTCAAATATAATTTTCTTCCAAATGGGAAGAGTCACGCTTGAGGCCCTCTACAACAAGAAAGTTGACCATCACTGCTCTAACCCTTCCACACAATAATAAAAAGTAAACATTTGTGGCTGGAGTTTGGCTTTAAACAAAAATATTGTGAAAAGGATGGATGGCTAATGCAAAGAAATTGGTATTCTCTTATCTGTAGTGTATAGAACAGTGAGAAAGACGTTTGGGATAGACTGAGAGTTCAGATAAACCATATATTCATCAGATAGGCAATGCTACTAAAATTGCTTTAAAAAATATTCTCTTCTGAAATGCAAGCATATCTAAGACAAAACTCGTGTTACATTTAGGTGTGGAACCTCCAAAAGATCAAACGTTTACCCGAATGGAGCGACGCCAAATCCACCTGCCACTTTACAGCATATTATCAGCCTTGACGATCATTGGAATGATCATGGCAAGCACATTTTTATTTTTTAACATCAAAAATAGGAATCAGAAGTAAGTAAAATTTATATTTACATTTTCAGTCTTTGCATTGTGTTATTTATACAGGATATATATTGCATACGGGTGAAAAAAACACAGCATCCCTAGCCGTATTACTTTTTTATTTATGATCTAAACACAAGGTACGTTTTTGTCTATAGGACAATACACACAGCTGTGTAAAGGTCCATAATGCAGCAATACACAGCCGTAAGACTGATATAGAAAATGCTATCTTTTGCAGAAATGTATGTGCATATCTGTGTATACGCAAACATATAGAGTGTGAACATATACTGTACATGTAAATTGCAACAGGCAGAGGATGAAGAGGGACTTTGCACATGTATACACATACGCACATATATTCAGATATATATAGGGTGACACAGTTGCTTAGGTCCCATTCACAGGAATATGTTACAGCAATTAAGATATAAGTGTTTGCTTTAACTAGTACATATTATTATTATGAACCACCCAGGTAAATATAAAATGTATATGTAAACCAGTAATGTAACATTAACATAGGATCAAGCTTATGTTGTTTGAACAGAAATTAGTGCACAGGTTTTAACTGGACATTAGGGTTGATTTACTAAAAGCAAATAGAAAGTGCACTTGCACTGTGTAAAAGCAGTTGCTCCAGAGCTTAGTAAATGTGCAGAAGATCTGCTAATTTCCATCATCCAATCATGTGCAAGCAAAAGTGCTTTTTTTTTTTCAATTTTCCTTGCATGGGATTGGCTATGCCACACAAAGTGAATCGTTATCTGACTTACAAAGCTCTGGAGCAATTGCACTTGCATAGTGCAACTGCACCTTGTATGGTGCACAGTCGTTTGTCTTTATAAAATCAACCCCATTGTGTTCACTTATGCAAATATTTGATGCTTATGCAGTAAAAGCCAATAGGGTTGATTTACTAAAGCAGGGGCGTGTAAAATCTGGTGCAGCTCTGCATAAAAACCAATCAGCTCCCAGGCGTTCTGTCAAAGCTTAATTGAACAAGCTGAAGTTAGAAGCTATGTATACAAAAAGTGCAGCACCTATTAGTAGCAAAATAGAAATAAAATGAAATAGCCAATGAGTTCAAGGTACAAGAAAAAAGTCCTACAGTTCAATATCGGGATATATATGTGCTCAGGTGACTTTAGAAATCCTGGTTTCTGTGTGATAATGATAAAGCAATGCACACTCACCGGACGCGCATGATAAATGCACTTTTGTGTAAATATAATCCAGATGTCATCTGATGGTGGGTGGTCCTCCTTCAGTTGGGTATGAGGCTGGTGGTCCTCTTTCACTAGGGGTCCCCCTGTTAGCTCCTGGTGGGTTGTATTCCTCTGATTAGGCTGGGTAACTCCGATTCCTCCTGGGAGTGTGTCTGTGGACTAAAGTGCTCCCCCAAGGGATGACAAAGATACTCCCATAGTGTAGTAGTTAAAAGATATTTATTGTGGTGCATCAGGTTTAAAAAATACAAAGGAATTGTTGCAGACAGTTATCAGTTAAAGAACTAACCGTCTGCTATATTAAGATGGCCGCCAGAGCTCCACGTTGCTCTGGCGGTGTGACGTCACGGCGTGGTGTGGCTCTTCCTTACGCGTATCGTGCTCCGGCGCGTCTTCAGAGGGGGGTCGCCAATCCTGAAGTTAGAAGCTGACTGGCTACCATGCACAGCTGCACCAGATTTTGCACTTTCTAGTTTTAGTAAATCAACCCCAATGCATCCAAAACATCTGACTGTTATTTTATTGAATTAATAATGTATTTCCTTTATTACATATTTAAATATTTTTCATGGGAGAGCTCCCTATAATCAGACAGCAATAGATCACTATAGCACATTAATATTATCAGGAACTGGAAGTGCTTTGATGACACATCACTTCCTATGTAGACACAATGTGGAAATATTGTGTTTACAGTTCTCGTCACAGCACCCTGTAGCAGAATCAGAGGCCCAGGAGCTGATTGATTGCACCCCTGGCCTTGATGTTGTACTGTGGCTGTCACTGACAGCTGATGGCTTCAGTACTGAAGATACAAGGGCTGCTGGCACTCAATGTACAGCCCACTGTTCCTCTAAGAACTGGTAATTTGAGAATGTATGTTGGGCATGACTTCCCTATACTCTAGATGCAGGGGCGTCAAACTGGTGGCCCTCCAGCTGTTGAGAAACTGCAAGTCCCATCATGCCTCTGCCTTTGGGAGTCATGTTTGTAACTGTCAGTCTTGCAATGCCTCATGGGACTTGTAGTTTAGCAACAACTGGTTTGACACCTGTGTGAGGTTTCCACATCGATGGCAGAAGGCTTTCTGTTTTATTAGAGGTATGATTGGACACTATTTTGTGCCTACTCTTTAGGTTGTAATTAATATTTCTATTTGAAATGTCACCACAGCAAACTGTAGCCATAACGGCTAATATCGCTAAATCCCTTCTGAAAATATTACAGTATTTGCCTAGCTGTTATAGGTTTTCTACTTTCTGAGACTCTGACCCACAACAAGCATGCCGCCAGTGATGTTAAAATATTTGATAAACATATTTGTTCTAGGTCAGTGATTCAGAAAGCAAGAAAGCAACTGGATCAACATGAGAACAGGCAACTATCATTCTCAGGAGAGGCTTGCCTTTACATTTTGCTCAGTATAGGTTTATTTTGATCTCAGAATATGGATGATATTTGACTGTAAACTGTAAGAAACATATGTGCCTATACCTGTTTGAAAGGTTAGGAAAGCTAAGAAAAAAAACAACGTGTCCATATCTGTAGTGAGACATGTTTTTTAAGCACTAAAGCACGTTCCCCAGGCAGAATAGGTTCCTGGTGGTACAGTTTGGAATCAGGAGGTTGGCTGCATATGGGAAATAAAAGTGAGACCCTAAAGTGAACCTGTGAGGTACTGCAAAGTGTACAAATCTAAAAACACTGATTTAGCGCAGGCACCTTATCATGGGAGTGCTGGTCTTTACCCTGAATTCACTTCCTATATGAGGACTCTAAATCTCAGCTCCAGAATTAACCTTGTGCCTCAAAATTTCTCCAAGTCAGCGCTCATCCTTCAACTAAAAACCACCCCACCCCCTGCATTTTAAAGGAAACTTGTCTTGAGGGAAATATAACGGGTCTGATATAGTAGGTCTGCCTTTTGAAGAACAGGTATTACCTGGTTGTCATGTTGGTGCTTTGGCTTCAATACTTTTCTCTGACTTTATTAAATTGCATGCCCTTTCTAGCTCTGTGACTGAGAAGGATAACACTCTAATGCTGGAACCTCAATGGTCTATCGGGGTTCTGGCCCTGGGTTATTAAAATATACATAATACCAGACGACCAGGGCTTTATGCCAAATTGCACAGAAATCTAGACTCTAGCATATGACTTTGGACCTGGGATTAAATTACCTTCCAGACATACAAAAACTGTTCAGAAGGTAAGTATGAGCATTTGTAAGCACCAAAGGTCTCCTGCACTTTACCAATTTACACACTTGACAGGTTTGATTTAAGAGTTCTGATACATAAGCAATAGTAAAGCACCAATTTGTAGTTTAAGAGCCTTTGGCACTAGAAAATGAATGGATTGCAACCAGTAGAAGGTCTTTGTCCCAGTAATTCCAGCAATGTATAGCTTAGGTTTTGAACAGTGTTAAATAACTCCCAAACTAAAGCTCTTGAGATTTGTAAAGTGCCCATATATTTGTAAAAGCCTTCAGTGCCTCTACTCTTCCTAATGTCAAGACCTTCTGATCACACATTCTTTGTGATCAGTCGATCATGATATTTAGGCCAATAAGAATGTATGTGGGTTGAAGGGAGCAGGCGGGTTCCAAGACTCTCAGACTGTCACCTGATCAGAAATGTAGACATGCTTTTGAAGCGAGGGTACTGAAAACTACCACATATATGTGCAGGAAGAAGGTAGCTCTGTCAGGATTTTTATTTTTTTTGTGTTATTTTTAACTCAATAACAGAATCACTTTAAAATCTGGTTACAAAAGTAGTGGCACATGTTACCTTGTGCTTCGCTTATGACCTCACCATATTTTTATCTACATGAGTAAATATTGTAACCAATTTTAGCCAAAATTCCCAAGGTAGTTAGAAATCACTACAGAATTTAGTGGGTAAGATGTGTCACTGTTACAAGTGAATACGATGGGGAATTTACTAAAACTGGTGCATACAGAATCTGTTGTACCTGTAAATACTAACCAATCAGCTTCTAAGTTTTATTGTCAAAGCTTAATTGAAAGAGTTGAAGTTGGGTTACTATGATTGGTTACTATGCACTGCTGCACCAGATCCTGTGTGCAGCGGTTTTAGTAAATCCCCCCAATGGGTGAGTAGAGGAACAATATCTGCTGACTTTTAAAAAATAGCCACTTACCTGTCCCACAATCCCGTGTTGCCCCTGCCGCAGCCTGTTTCACCGGCCATCCTGTATTCCAGGAGGCCGGCATCTTCAGTGTGGGCACCCGTCTGTGATAGCTTGTGACATCACAGCTGGGTGCCCACTGCATATGCGCAAGTGAATGGCACCGTCGTCTTCTGGGACCTGTCACGTGTCCCACAAGACTGCGGGGTGGGAGGGTAGGAGAACAACTTCCGCTTCTGATCGCCTAGGCCAGTGGTGGGCAACCTTTTTTTTCAACTGAGCCAAATCTCGCCAAAACCACGATTGAAATTTATTTTGAGAGCCACATTTTTAAAACTGAAAATACATTCCCCATATAGTAATTCATCCCCCATATAGTAATTCATCCCCCATAGTAATTCATCCCCCATATAGTAATTCATCCCCACTATAGTAATTCATCCCCCATATAGTAATTCATCCCCCCTATAGTAATTCATCCCCCCTATAGTAATTCATTCCCCATATTGTGTCAATTCACTTACCTTTGCTCCGCGCATTCTTCTCGCCGTGTTCCCGCGCCGTTCCGGTCTTCAGGGCGGACTGTGAGAGGAGTTTGTCACGCTGCCCCGCCTACATCCTGACAGCCAATGTTTGCCACGCTCCGCGGGCCGGATTGAAAGGTCCCGCGGGCCGTAGTTTGCCCATTGCTGGGCTAGCTGCAGAGTCCTGACATTTGGGGCGGCCGCCTGAGAGGAGGGAGGGGAGCGGGCGCCCGGCACACAGAAGAGCCGCATTAAAGTGTGTAAAGAGCCGCATGTGGCTCGCGAGCCGCGGCTTGCCGACCACTGGCCTAGGCGATCGCAGCGGAAGTGGGAGTGGGTACCTGTC